>NC_090249.1:37280177-37345177 GCF_037325665.1 Littorina saxatilis | reverse complement strand
TAACTCACTACGTCATCACTCAAATCAAGGTAAGATAGGTCTGTGCGTGGTCTGTGTCACTGTCTGTTATTTGCATGGTTAATGACACAACGGTCAACTCTTTACGTCATCACTCACATCAAGGTAAGATAGTTCTGTGTGTATCAGAGGGTGTCACTGTCTGTTGTCTACATGGTCAACCACACAGCGGTCAACTCGCTACGTCATCTCTAACATCAAGGTAAAACTTGCCTGCTATTATCGATACAAATTCTATGCTTGTAACTTTGTCATGGGTGTGTGATTGGAGGAGAACACTTTTACGTAAAGGTTTTAATTAAGTTCCGCTTTTTACCATGCTTGGTCCTTGATTTTGAGAGGGTAAGCGCAGAGAAATTTGTCATTAAAAAGACTGTCCTACTTCGTTCTGGAGGAAGGATGTCCCAACCACCAAAAACTGTTCTTTTAATTTCATATTTTGTATAAATTTTCTAAAGTAACTTTCATCGACTGTACGATGGTGTTTGCTATTATATATTGCTATTGTTTGTTGCGACATGAAATCACGTTAAATCACATGCCGTTGTGGCATGCTTTGTGATTGTAGACCTACTATGCTCTGCTATGATATGCCGGCTTTTTTGGTGTTTCAGACTCAACGGATCCACTTATCAATCACATAAATTCGTCGGGAACAGATGAGACGTTCGTCAACAGCTCGCAGTATACTCACACACCATATAACTTGTCAGCAGTTGCTGCAGATGAGTCGAGTTTTCAACACACAGAACACAGCTGTCATCAGCTGTCATCTACAACAGAACAAAACAAGGTGATGATTTTTCCCTTTCGTGTTAGAGATGGCAGAGGGTGTAGGAAGAGAGAGTGAGAGAGAAAGAGAGACAGACAGACAGACATAGCCTACAGCCTGATGCAGAGAGACAGAGACAGACATAACAGAACCAGGGACCTATATTTAGATATAGGTCTATGACAGAACCAAGCACTCATCAGCAATTTTGTGCTGTAGAATTATTCAAAGAGATATGATCATGTCATTGTTTTCTCTCTCGTATTATACACATAGTGTACATATAATTATGTGAAAGGAATGGGGCGGGAGTGGGTGGGAGGGAGTGAGAGACACAGACAGACTAACAAATATAGACATACAGCGTAAGAGTAGGCTATATTTTAAACCATAGTTAAAAGGTTGTTGTTGATGGTGCTTCATATCCTACATATGCCTGCTGTGTTGTGTCTATTAAGGACTAGATAGTAGAATGCGATAGCAGTTAGTTAAAAGGTGCAGAGACTCGTATCTTTTATATTAAGCCTCGAGGGTGCTGTTCACCTTTGTCAACAGGATGGACCCTTTGTGTGGGACAAGCAAACGCAGGGCCTGCTCCTCTCCGCGCTCTACCTTGGGTATACCATCATGCAAATTCCCGGTAATTACGTCATCCATCGCCTGGGAGTGAGGCTGATGACAGGGGGGAGCATCGTGGTGATGTCTGTGTGTCACGCCCTTTGTCATCCTGCCGCGTTTCTCTCCCCTTGGGCAGTTCTGGCGCTCAGGATTGTTATGGGACTTAGTACGGTAAGTACATGTTTTTTAATCAAACTGCTTGATTTTTTCACTCTCATAAATACTATTGAACGATTTTTCCCTCTGTTTGCAGTGAGCATAGTCAGTACGCCTGTTAGTATGACTGTAGTATGTTTTGAATGTGTGATTCTTATGTAAATTAATGTATTAATTTATATCTTTTTTTTTATGAGTGTTTGCGAGAGAGAGTTTGAATGAGTGGTGTGATTTTTATTGGAAGTAAATCTTTGTGTACGAGCCAAAAGACACATTTCTGTACGTACCACATTCAGATAATAAAGTTGTATTGAGCAGAATAGAATTACATTAACTTATGAAGTAGGCCTGACGCAAAGGTGGTCTAATTAGACCTAAAGTGGGTGGATTTCAAGGATGTCCTGGATGTGTTTCTCCTGCTTGCAGGAAATGCCGCGCCGGGTGGAGTTCCGTGGTGCTTTCCTCAGATCAGATTGCAGGCCAGGTGACAATTTGCTGCATCCTGACTGAAAAACCCCATAACGTTTCTATAAAAAGTTTGTCCAATTAAAAACTTTCTGACACAATCATTCGATCCCAAGCGCAGAAAAGACGACATTTTATTTTACCTTTATCACATACAATACGTGTAATTGTTTTTTTGCTCATTGACTTAGTTAATATGAATGAACCCTAAAACGGAGGGCCTTAACAGGGGAATGATACAATTGTAGTTTACTGGCAGTTTAACACGTTGCAGGCCACTGTGGTTCCCGCATTTTACGGACTGTGGGGACGATGGGCCCCCAAGGCCGAGCAAGCCACCCTGCTGGGGGTCACGTTTGCCGGGCAGATGGTCGCCTTGGCTGCCGTGTTCCCGCTCTCCGCTCTGCTCTGTGAATATGGATTCTTGGGTGGTTGGCCTTCCGTATTCTACGTCTTTGGTACGTACAGTCGGTATCTCTTTGTGTGTGTATGTGTGTGTGTGTGTGTGTGTGAGAGAGTGTGTGTGTGTGTGTGTGGGGGGGGGGGTTGTTTGCATGTGTTTTGGCCTTGCAGTCTTGTTTCTACTCTTTGCACTGTGGAGTACGGATTGTGGGCCGGTTGGCCATGACCCTCCGTATTCTACGACTTTGGTTGGTATTTGACCCTGTGTGTGTGTCTCTCTCTGTCTCCCTCTCTGTCACCCTCTCTCTCTTTCTCCCCCCCCCCCCCCCCCCCCCATCTCTCTCTCTCTCAACCTTCCGCTGTTTGTCCCTCCTTCTTACCCGGCCTCCCTCTCAACATCTCTCTCTTTCTCAGTGTCTCTGTCTCTGTCTCTGTTTCTGTCTCTCGCGTTCGTTTGCGTGAGAGACAGAGAGAGAGAGACTCATGCAGGAAACAGGAGTCCTACGTTTTGCCCTACGTACGTCCACTTCCTAGGCGGAACATAATTATGTAGCAACTATGTAACAACTAGCATTGAACTCTAATGCTCATGGCCGCACTTGACTCATGGAGATTTCTCGTGAACAATATAGTTATCTGTGCATTCTCCTGCAAAGGGTAAGATTCCCTCAGCCCAGGTGGGCAAGTGTGTAGATCGTGCACTAATTTGTTATTTGTGGCGAGTGTCTAAATCGTTCACTACCTTAATATTTTGGGCGCCCGTTTGAGTTCCTGAACTCAAAAGGGCAAGTGAGTTACCGTGACGATTCTGTGTGTCTAAACTTATTACTACCGTGCACAGGTTCGTGTTCTATGGCAAACTGGAGTTGTGAACCTACGTTTAAAACCCGTGAGAAGAGAAAAGGTGGACTGTGTCTTTAAGGATAGATCTACAACTGTGTGCCAGCCCTGCCGCATAGTGTGTGAGCATAATCGCGCGGCCTTCATCATATTGAGGAATCTTCAAACTAACTTTGTTTACTGTGTTCTACAGCTAAATTCGTGACCTGACTTGGACGTGCTCGCTTCTAATAAGTGCCTCAGGTCGGTCACGCTATAGGGACGGCATTGTGTGTGTCGTGCCCTGAAGCCATTGGCTTATTTTCATCCGCATGGAAAGCGGCTGGTGTTTCGACGATATTATAGTCTGAACACGTGATGCATAATTGAGATTCTACTTCTCTGTGCAAGACTTGTGTTAAGAACCTTTTACAACATTAACTTTGACGGTGAGCTAAATATTTGCATGAACTACTGGCTTTGGGCCGAGTTTGTGAACTGTTCAGTCTCAACTGAATCTCACCAGGGCTGTTCAGCATTAACTGCTTTTAACCTTGTGTCTCCTTGTTTTCTGTGAACATTTTGTTCATCTTGCATTTAAGCTTATATTATCTAGTATCCCGTTGTTTGTTGTGGGATTTGCTTTACCTTGTTCGGTCACCCTTCATTTTTAAGCAACAATTTGTTTCTTTATTTTTGATTGCATACCTTTGTGTGAGCTGCTATCTCATCCTGTATCATCCTGTTCTAAATAGCAACTATAATTATTCTGATTTATCCCGGGAGTGTAAGTGGTGAATGCCACTTAATCCGAATCGTGTGACGCTTTGTCGTGTAGGCCTGAAGTGAAAGCTTGTGTGTCTGAATGTGCATTGTCAGCGCTCGCTTTGTGTTGTGGGAATCTTGACATTTACTTGGAGAAATCCTTGTGCGTTTATGATATACTAGAACTGTTGTCTTGACTGCTCCGGATACTCATATTACCGGATTTTGCTTGCTTTATTATTTACTGCTGTTTGTTACAATATTGCACTTCGTCCTAAGGTCAACAACATCAAACACTGTTCTCAGTATAGGGCATGTAAATATTTATCATTTAGTCAACAAAGTACATGATGTCTGTGTATTGCTGAACCAGCAACCAGAGCTGGTACAGCTCTTCGGTGTAAGTGAAACGCGTCTAGATTCGCGTATCTCAGACAGCCTTGTTAACATTCCGAATTATTCGGTTTTACAACGGGACAATGCACGAGTAGGCCAAACAGGCATCGCTCTTTATGTTCATCAGTCCATTGCTGGGATTGTCAAACGTAGAACTGACCTTGAAGATGAAAATGTTGAATGTATGTGGTTGGAACTAAAACATGACAAATCCTCTCCCTTGCTTATTGGCTATGTGTATCGTAACCATGCTGAAACGTCAAGGTGGATTGATGATTTTGTTTCTATGATGGACAGAGTGAATGAAGGCTCGTGACGAGAATGTTGTATTGCTTGGCGATTTTAACATTAACCTACTCAGGCCTCAAACAACGTGGTGCTCAACCACTGCTCTGTTTGGTCTTCATCAGCTGGTTAAAACCCCTACAAGAGAAACAAATACATCATCAACCCTGATTGATCATATTTACACTGATAGTAAGAATATCGTTGCAAATGCGCAAGTAGTGCATTCCAGTTTTAGTGACCATCATTCTGTTTTTTGCTCGATTTCTCTTAGATTGCCAAAATCACGTCATAAAGGCCACACAACAATCGAATACAGAAGTTTCAAGTATTTTGATGAATCTGCCTTTTTCTTTGACCTTAACCAAGCCCCATTTTATAGCGTATTCAATTGCAGTGACGCAGAGGGCGCTTGCAATATTTTTCACCATATTTTGTGTTCAATAATTGATAAACACGCACCACTACGTCAGCATAGAGTGAAACATCCCCAGCTCCCCCCTTCGTTAACCTCAGACATTATCGAGGCTATGGCGATGCGTGATTATTTTAAAGAGCGCAACATGAAAACAGAATATAAACTGCAAAAAAAATAAAGTTTTGGACACAGTGAGACAAGCAAAGGCAGAATATTTTAATAAACTGATTTCTGAAAAAAAGGATACAGCTACAATCTGGCGAGCAGTGAATGAAATTCTTGATAAATCTAGGAAGGGATCAACCAATTCTCAGTCACAAATATCTCCAAATGATTTTAACAAACACTTCATTTCGCTAGCAGACAACCTAAAATCTTGTCTCAATCAGAATGATTCCCTTGATACGGATGATTGTTTTGAAAAATTAAAAACATTCTGTGGACAAAAGTTGACTCAAACTGACACGTTTTCTATTCCTCCAATCTCAGTGCACGAGGTAGGAAAACTGGTAGAACAAATGGCGAATATTATAAGAAGTCAATGGGTCCAGACAAGATTCCAGTCAAGTTGCTAAAACTTGCTTTACCTTACATTCTCGATTCCCTAACTTATGTTTATAACCTAAGCATACAACAAAACGTGTTCCCTTCTATTTTAAAGTGTGCAAAGGTATTACCACTTCCAAAAAATAAGGATCTTACAGACCCAAACAACTTTAGGCCTATTTCCCTCTTACCTGTTCTATCTAAACCCTTAGAAAAGCACATACAAAAACACCTTCTGTACTGGCATATATGGAACAAATGAATCTGTTTCATCCTTTTCAGTCTGGATTCCGCTCTAATCATTCCTGCCACACCGCCTTAATCTCTTTATGTGAGACTTGGCTGTCAGCAATAAACAAAGCAGAAATAACGGGAGCGTTGTTTTTGGACTTTAAGAAAGCCTTTGACCTAGTAGATCACTCACTTCTACTAAAGAAATTAAAGTGCTATTTAAAAGACGACTCCGCCTGTGCCTTTTTTGAATCGTATCTTTCAAAACGGAAACAGTATGTATCCATTAACTGTACAACTTCGTCAAACGAGTTTGTCAGGAGTGGTGTCCCTCAAGGGTCTGTATTAGGACCTATCTTGTTCTGTATTTATATAAATGATTTACCCCTTCATGTGTCCGATGAAAAAGTTAGATGTGAGTTCTTCGCGGATGACTCTTCTGTTCACACCAGTCAAAAATCTTTGGAATCCGTCAACTCTTCTCTTCAAACAAGTGTGGATGAAATCACTGAGTGGTGCGTTTCTAATGCAATGATCATTCATCCGATTAAAACAAAGAGTATGGTGATAACCACGAGACACAAACACCAATTAAGTCCTTTACAATTACAACTGTCAGTTGGTTCAACTCAAGTGCAGCAAGTTAGGGAACATAGATTATTGGGTGTTACCATTGATCAAGAGTTGAAATGGCAAACTCATTTGAGTAATATTTGCAAACTAGTATCAACAAATTTGTACCTGTTATCAAAATTAAGGCATTACGCAGATTCTGCAGCACTCAAAATGTTCTATTACGCCCACATAATGCCTCATTATAAACTTCGCATCGACACTTTGGGATAACTGCAGTGATGTTCATTTAAAAAGACTCAATTCCCTGCATCGCCGAGCTGCAAAACTTATTCTGCATGATTTGAATAGGTCCACGGATGATAAACTAAAGCTCCTGAATTTCCTCCCCTTGAAAGATCAGTTGACGTTAAACAAGGCTGTGTTCATGTATACAATTCTAAATGACGACTGTCCTAAATATTTGCAATCACATTTCAAACATGCCACAAAAAGATATGGGTCCCAAAAAATCATCCCTCCTATACCTCGCATAGACCTCTACAAATCGAGCTTAGCCTTCTCGGGAGCGTTTCTCTGGAACTCCTTCCCCCAACAGATAAGAAATGCAACTTCAGTGAAAATGTTTAAGAGACAGTCACGTTCACACATCATTCGTGAATGAAATGTCTTGTTCGAT
The DNA here is from genome assembly GCF_037325665.1 of Littorina saxatilis. Taxonomy (NCBI): domain Eukaryota; kingdom Metazoa; phylum Mollusca; class Gastropoda; order Littorinimorpha; family Littorinidae; genus Littorina; species Littorina saxatilis. The sequence continues at coordinate 37,338,034 of NC_090249.1, read as the reverse complement.
TGTTATATTGTTAAACATTGTGTACTAGTGTTAACGGATGTGTAGCTGATCGGAGCAACTTTATTCCCAAATGAAAGGTATAACTATGTCAATGTAATTTTGTAATTTTTCAGTTCTCCTCATGAAATTCCTTAAATGCACATTGTGTTGCATTCCATACAATGTATTTCTGTATTGTATATGATTGAATTTATATTTTTATGTGCGTCTGTCTTTATCATAACTAGTGCTGTGATAATGAGCTTTAGCACTGTTGTGATGGTGTTGACACTATATTTGCCCAATTGAGTCTAACTACCTGATGGCTAATCTACTGTGATACCTGTGATAACTGATGATGATTACTGTGATTGGTTTTATGTGTTTGGTTGGTCTCTTCTTTTGGTAGTGCAATAGCGTTAATTATGGATTGTTGTTATCATCATTTGCATGGGGACTTGTCTGTTAGTCCAAACAGTGATATGGTTATTGTGATATTCTTGGCTGCACTTTAACATGGAATGTATGTATGTATGTATGTATGTATGTATGTATGTATGTATGTATGTATGTATGTATGTATGTATATATGTAGGTATGTATGTAGGTATGTATGTAGGTATGTATGCATGTGTGTCGGTGTGTCAAGTGTGCAAGTAAAAAGGGTATTGTAGTTGTACATATATTACTTTAGATATTTTTTTTGTTATCATGGGTTTTATGAATTTTCTTCTCTTATTCTTTTATAATTATTAATCAATGACCTATATGTGCTGATGACCAATTTAATTTCCTTTGTTGGATCAATAAAGTGTTATGAGTTATGAGTTATGAGTTATGAGTTATGTGTTGTATAAAGGACAGGTTGGAAGAATAGGCTTTGCCTAAAACCTTTATCCTTTTGTAATAAAGTTCTGAGTCTGAGTCTCTCTCTCTCTCTCTCTCTCTCTCTCTCTCTCTCTCTCTCTCTCTCTCTCTCTCTCTCTCTCTCTCTCCCTCTTGAAAATCTGCACATCTGAGCTAGCTCATTGTTCACCGAGAAGACATAGTCCCTGGCCTTACCTCCACTGACCGGCGGTACGTAATAGTTGTGTTTGCCTCGGCTTCAGGGGGTACAACTCTTCCACAACCGAGAACAAAAACCGACAGAGTTATTTTATAATACTGTCCATTTTTGTCGTCCGTCTGCTATCTAGAAGCATCACTCTGCAATTCCAGGCCACAGCTACTTCAATCCACCGGTGCTTTGATACAAGGTCTTGCCAGTGTTCCAGGCGAAAATAATGCGGTTATTTAAAAAAAAAAAAAAAAAATCGACTACCATTTAATTTATATCTTGCAGGCGGAGTGGGCATCGTATGGTCAGCTGTCTGGTTCTTCCTGATGTCCGACTCACCGGAGACTCACCCACGCATCAGTCCCAGTGAGCGCGACTACATTGTGCGCACCAGGGCTTCTGTCACGGACAGGAAACAAAAGGTAAGTCTGTGCTCTACCCCACCCTCTACCAGCTAATCCCAGGTTAGCTTGTACAGTGCCCCCCCCCCCCCCCCCCTCCCCGACCCACCCATCCCTCGCCCCACCCTACCCTTTTAAGACCACCAACAATCTTTAACAGCAGAATCTTTACAAAACAGCAGTCCTTCTTCTTCTTCTTCTTCTTCTTCTTCTTCGTCGTTCACTATCAGCAGTCCTCAATCGGGGGACTTAAAGGGATGTTTCCAATGTATTCTGTGCATGTGTTCCCTCTGACGGCAAATTTCACGTTAAAAAAAAGAGATAATCTTGCAGACGATAATGTTGGTAATTAAATGAAACAGACAGTAATGATACCAACCATGGTGATACTATTGTACCAAAGATATTCTACTGCCTCTCCAATGACAGACTCGCTGATGAAGCTTTCTTGTTTGGCAGCTAGAAGTTCCGTGGGGCAGCATGGTGAAATCTTCGTGTTTCTGGGCAATAGCTGTGGGACACTTTGTCTATGACTATGGATTTTTCCTCATGATCTCAAACCTGCCTATTTTCCTCTACGAAACCATGGGATTTGACATCAAATCGGTAAGACATGCGCAAATTATTGTTTCGGCTTAAGATTTGCATAATTATTTATAATTACAAAAAAAAAGATAATAATAGTCAATCACTTTTCTATAGCATAAGTCCCGATTTACAGCTCCAAGCGCTTTACAATTCCAATAAACACCTCACACACACACACACACACACACACACACACACACATACACACACACACACACACACACACACACACACACACACACACACACACACACACACACACGATATACAAAATACAAGCAAACTAACCAATCATAGCGATAAGAATAAGCACAGTCAACAACAACAAAATTAAGCAAGCAAGCGTACTAAGCACTTACAATAAGAATGCATGATCTCTCTCTCTCTCTCTCTGTGTCTCTGTCTCTGTCTCTGTCTCTCTCTGTCTCTCTCTCTCTCTCTCTCTCGTGCAAGCACGTGAACACACAAGGCATACAAATAATGTACAGGCAGGTGGTAAACTACAGAGTGTGCTGAAAGAGATGTGTTTTCAGCTGGGTTTTGAAGGACGCAAGACTACAGGCATTGCGAACATGATTTGGAAGCGCATTCCATACAGTCGGCATCTGAAATATAAAGGTTCTTTCGCCAAATGTTTTTGTCCTGATCTTTGGGATGCGGAGGAGTTTTTCTGAGGATGATCTGAGGGAACGGGATGGTTCATAGATGCTGAGGGAATTTGACAGGTGGGGGGAGTGAATTATCAAAACGCCTGTACCCTAACACAGCCAACTTGTATTATATCCTGAACGTCACTGGAAGCCAGTGGAGGGAGCTGAGTAGGGAAGTGACGTGGTCTTTCTTTGAGTCTTTTGGAGAATGAGCCTAGCGGCACTGTTCTGTACTTTTTGTAGGCGGTAGAGCTCATCTGAGGGGAGACCAGCAAGCAAAGACTGAGTTACAATAATCAAGACGACTCAGTATTAGAGATGAAACTAAATTAGTTGGACAGTGGCTTGAAATGCCAGGAAAGGTCTTACAGAGGAGGTCTTGCGCAGTTCAAAGAAAAGCGCATTCACAGACCTGGCTGATGTGTTGTTGCATAGTCAGGGTAGAATCCAGGTACACACCTAGGTCCGGCTAATGTGCTTTGAAAAGCGATCTGCGTGCTTCCCCTAAAACTGATCCGGACGTTATAATTTCTTAACTAGAATGGCAACCGTGTGGTTACCATATCAGACTAATTCTGTTCGATTAGCATCCCCCCTCCTTCCTTTCTTACCTTTATTTTTGATTAGTTATTTTATCCTGTTTCTTTCTTTCTTTCTGTCTTCGTTAATTTATTCATCTACATGTTAATTTGTTTGTGAATGTAAAACTGTGGTCTTTGTGTTCTGCTGTGTAGAATGGTGTGATTTCCATGCTGCCGTATATCGCCCTTTTCCTGGTGTTGACCGGGACTGGTTTCCTGTCCGACTGTGTTATCAGACGGCGTTACTTGTCCGTCCTGGCTGCCCGGAAACTCTTCACCATTGCCGGTAAGTTGTTGCCTGGCAACGTTTGCCTTTGGCGTCGTTTGACTCTCTCGTCCTCATGTGTGTGTCTGTGGGAGTGTGTGTATGTGTGTGTGTGTGTGTGTGTGTGTGTGTGTGCGCTCGCGCGCGCGCGCGTGTGTGTGTGTATGTGTGTGTGTGTGTGTGTGTGCGTGTGTGTTGTTCCGATTCCCCTAGTATCATCAAGCTTCATATCTTTCACACAGGCTCACATTCACTATCACTAGTATATATATTTCCTATTCAACGTCCTTTTTCAGCGTACATCACTCCAGCCGTTCTTCTCGTCGTAATGAGTCATCTGCCATGTGACCAGACGGTTGCCTTGGTAACGCTTCTGGTGGTGGCTGTGGGTGTGTCTGGGCTGGCCATCACAGGGGGGTTCTTCCTCAACCCCTATGACATTGCCCCTCGCTATGCCGTCAACATCTGTACCGCTACTAACACCTTGTCCTCGGTGGCTGGCATGCTTAACCCTTATCTCGTGGCGGCTCTTACTGTGGATGTGAGTGCAGGGAAACTACCGTTTTAACACCCACGCATGCCCGCACGCACGCACGCACAAACACACATACCGCTATGCCGTCAACATCTGTACCGCCACTAATACCTTGTCCGGCTTCGGTGGCTGGCATGGTTAACCCTTACCTCGTGGTGGCTCTTACCGCTGATGTGAGTTCAGTGAAAATACTATTTTAACATGTATACACACATATACACGCATGCACGAACGCATGCATGGACGCACGCACACACACACACACGGGTGCGTGCGTGCGTGTGTGTCTGTGTGTGTGTATGTGCATGGCCGTGTGTGTGTTTCTCTTTCTCTCTCTCTCCGTTTTTCTCTCACACACAAACACACACACACACAGACTCTCCCTCTCTTTTTTACTGTCTCTCCCTCATTCTCCGTATCTCACTCTCTCCTATACTCTCTCACACACACACACCCTCTCTCTCAGACTCTCTCTTCCTTTTCTGTGAATGGGTGTGGTCACGTGTATGCATACAGTACCTACATTTAAACATCTCAGATACATAATAAGGCCGACATTGTTTTACTTACACAATTTCTGTCCACAGCAAACTCGAGAGCAGTGGCAGACAGTATTCTACATCACGTCAGGCCTTTACATCATTGGCATCCTTGTCTTCTGTGTGTTTGCCAAGGCGCACGTGCAACCGTGGGCCTGCCCGCCACAACAGGAGATAGAGTGCACAGTCCTCAACAAACCGGACTCACACACTTGATGATAAACCGCAAACTTGTTGTCTTGTGTACACATTTTAAAAAAGCAAACGAGAAAAGTTAGATATTGGAACTTTTAATAATCAGACACAACGAAACATTCGATCACTACTTCGTCGTCCCTTTGGTCTTTAAGCCTAATGTTAATTGGGCGAAGTCGATTCCACAAAGCTCACTCCAAGAAGCTTTGGCACTGAAGTTTTAGTAAAAAGGTTTCGCGCAGATTTCCCGAATTCAACTTCGGACTCAATTAAGCAAAGCCTATTTCTTCTTATTATTCTTCTTGTCGTTCGCTGTTAGATCGTCAGTCCGGACTGCAGGGCGAAACGTGCTGTCCTCTCCAAGTCCTCTTTGGGGCCGTATAGCTTCTTTTGTAGCGCTGTCTCCTCTGGCCCGGTTGTGTCCCTCAGAGCACTGTGGTATTGACAAGCCTGCAGGATGTTCTCTGCTGTCTGATTCTTGCCACACGGACATAGGGGGGAGGGAACTAGCTTAAGCTTTGTGGCCATATAATGGTTTAGTCTGTTATGTCCAGTGCGGAGTCTCAGTAGGACGACTTGTTCTTCACGTTGGAGCAGGTGGTAGTCATCTTTCTCCGCTCTGGTTTTCCTCTTGTTTTTGATGATTGTCTTTTTTTCCTTGTACTAGCAAAGCCTATTTACAGTGGACGGACATACACACATAATGAGACTATAAAAAAAAAGAAAAAAAAAGAACTTGCCCTTGGCTCAGTAAAGGGTAAACTCCTCAATATCAGGATGGCGAGAGTTGAAGACAAAAAAGCTAGCTGTCTTGTGAGTTCTTCTTGTTTTGATATATGCGCAAATGATTATATGGATTTGCATGAGGAAAACACGTTTGCAACCGCCTGGTCAGTCAACACATTTGATTCAGAGACTTTGTGAAAAGCCAAATCTCGGTTGTATGGTTTTCTTTTCAGCTTGTGTTATTTTTTTTGTTTTGTTTTTTGTTTTGTTGGTTTTAATATTTGCAAATATGGAAACGGTCTTTAGAACAGGAGATACATGACCGACTTCCAACAAATCCGACAAAATGATTCAAAACCAAAACTTCGTTTTCGTTTTTAAAACTCGTGTTTATTTTTTGTTTTGATATGTATATATGGGTGCGTCTCAGAATCTCGTCCTCTGTTTGTGACATTATCACCAAAAGTAAAATCTTCCCAGAAAACTTTGATAATACTATTTACACACTTCTCAGGGTGTACCTTTTCAGTCAAGTTAAACAAGAAAAAATATAACATTGCCTTTAGTTTGCCATATATTGAGCATTATTTGGACCATGTGTGCAAAATCACCCGTGTAACATGGAAACAATAAAAGACAACAAAACTGCATTTATAAGGCTGAAAACGACTTTTATTCAGTTATTATTGTTGAATCACAAGCCATTATAGAGTTCAATATGAAATGACTACATGCAAACAACAAAATAATGTTTTTTTCAAAGTTCCATGCATTCGTCAAAATTTCAATACAAAAATAAAAATTAATTAATGATATCCTGATCAGAACATGTTGATTCATGGCATTCATTCAGTCTTATTGACATTTAACCTTCACAATAGCATATATACAAAGATTTGTTGCTCTAAGACAAAATGTTAGAAAGTTATCCCAAAAGAATGCAAAATGGTCACCGATGTAACATGGAAACATCACTTTTGTAACAAAGAAACGGTTATGCTTTTTCCAACAAACTTTACTAAATGAAGCTAATTTTGCAACCAGATTCTTCTTAGGTAAAATGCCAAACACTAAAACAGGAACAGAAAGAAAAAAAGCTGGACAAAATCAAGCAAACTTTGCCCCAAAAAAGAGAAACATTAATGAAATGTTCATCACCGACGTAACTCGGAAACGAACAACCAGACATGTATTATAAGGTTTGACATGAAGAATGCAAATGTTCAAAAGTGGTTCATTCAATTGTTAAGACAATAAACCAAAGGCATTGGTTACATATAGAACAGTTGCCACTTGCAGTTAATTAATTTATTTCAAAAGAAATAATGCCCCCTGGCATTGAAGGTGGGGTCACGAATCATGGTTGCATCAGATGTAGGGACTAAGGAAATATCATCGATCCCTGGAAAGCAATAGTAGTTCCCCTCCGGTTTCCTTCGAAGGAACTTTACCACCAGTTCATCAGGTCGAATCTCTTGCACCTGAAACATGCAAGTACCTGCGATTTCAACCAAAGATTGATGCAATATGTGTACTAGTTTCACTAACATGAATTTTTTTTTATGTCTATCAAGATTTTGATGCATCCACATTCACTGGCTAAAAACAAAATAAAGTAATTATTTTGTTCAGACTTACCATTCCATTGAACATACAACTTTTACAATAAAAGAAAACATTGACACTTACCGTTCCTTTAAATCGATTTCGGAAATTTAATTTTGATCATAATTTTTATATTTTTAATTTTCAGAGCTTGTTTTTAATCCAAATATAACATATTTATATGTTTTTGGAATCAGGAAATGATGTCAAATAAGATGAACGTAAATTTGGATCGTTTTGTAAATAAATAAAAAAATTATTACAATTTTCAGATTTTTAATGGCCAAAGTCATTAATTAATTTTTAAGCCACCAAGCTGAAATGCAATACCGAAGTCCGGCCTTCGTCGAAGATTGCTTTACAAAAATTTCAATCAATTTAATTGAAAAATGAGGGTGTGACAGTGCCGCCTCAACTTTTACAAAAAGCCGGATATGACGTCATCAAAAGTATTTGTCGAAAAAAAGAAAAAAACGTCCGGGAATATCATACCCAGGAACTCTCATGTCAAATTTCATAAAGATCGGTCAAGTAGTTTAGTCTGAATCGCTCTACACACACACACGCACAGACAGACAGACACACACACACACACACATACACCACGACCCTCGTTTCGATTCTCCCTCTATGTTAAAACATTTAGTCAAGTTTTGACTAGGTGAAATCGAAAGAAAAACTATTATTAACAAATGTTTAGCCTAATTTTTCACTTCATAGAATATCATAGCAGCAAAAACTCACCTTTTCTCAAGAACCTTGGGTGTTGATCACTGTCGTAACAAAATCACAGACTTCGGAAACATTCTCGAAATCTTTCTTCGCTGCTGGAAGCTGAACTATTTCTCTCTGTAACTGCGCATGCGTAGTCACCCATACCTCTAAGTCACTACGCGCAAAATAGTTCTAATCTTTCTTCAAAACTCTGAACATTATTTGCAAAACCGTTCACCATCGTAACTGAATTTTGAAGAAGCATGTCATATTGCGCAACTTTCAACTTAGTTTGCAGATGCAATTTTGAGAAAATAATACTTAAATAACATTTAGCATAGCGATTTTCTATGCCCTTTCATGTCAAGATCGTGTTGAAGATGAATATGCAAATTCTAAAGTTCAAATTTAGGACTTGTTGCTGTTGCACGCGCGTGGAAACCTATGTTACGACAGTGATGGAAAACTTTCAAGCGATTAATTTCGTTTAAAAAAACAATTCTGTGGACAAAATAACATTTCAACTGTCAAGCACACTTAAACCAAACACACATAACAAGAATAGCAGTCCTTGCATGGACATTCCAAACGATTCTTGTAGTGAGGTGCAAAACTAGTTGATGGTTCATGTCACAGATCAGACCTCCATTTTTCACGCATCCAATCATTTCTTTCGCAAAACAACCTTCATAATAATCATGCAAAATACTCAGTTTTGTTTGTACTATTTCTTTATTCATTTTACTTCTCAAAAATACCAATATCATGATTTAAAATTCAGTATGTTTCAATTGTGGGCTAATTTGATTATGGCACACACAAAAGGTTCAGTTTCTGAGACGCACCCATATGTACAATTAACGATTACATTCTCTTTTAATCGAGAGAAAGAGCGCACAGACTTCAACAAACCCGACTTACAGGCTTGATGCTAAGACAGAACTTAGTGGTCTTTTCTTCCAGCTCGTATCATTTTTGACTCACATGCGAAGCAAAAGTGAGTCTATACATGTACTCACCCGAGTCGTCCGTCCGTCCGTCCGGACGTCCGTCCGTCCGTCCGTCCGTCCGGACGTCCGTCCGTCCGGAAAACTTTAACGTTGGATATTTCTTGGACACTATTCAGTCTATCAGTACCAAATTTGGCAAGATGGTGTATGATGACAAGGCCCCAAAACACATACATAGCATCTTGACCTTGCTTCAAGGTCAAGGTCGCAGGGGCCATAAATGTTGCCTAAAAAACAGCTATTTTTCACATTTTTCCCATTTTCTCTGAAGTTTTTGAGATTCAATACCTCACCTATATATGATATATAGGGCAAAGTAAGCCCCATCTTTTGATACCAGTTTGGTTTACCTTGCTTCAAGGTCAAGGTCACAGGAGCTCTTCAAAGTTGGATTGTATACATATTTTGAAGTGACCTTGACCCTGAACTATGGAAGATAACTGTTTCAAACTTAAAAATTATTTGGGGCACATGTTATGCTTTCATCATGAGACACATTTGGTCACATATGATCAAGGTCAAGGTCACTTTGACCCTTATGAAATGTGACCAAAATAAGGTAGTGAACCACTAAAAGTGACCATATCTCATGGTAGAAAGAGCCAATAAGCACCATTGTACTTCCTATGTCTTGAATTAACAGCTTTGTGTTGCATGACCTTGGATGACCTTGACCTTGGGTCAAGGTCACATGTATTTTGGTAGGAAAAATGTGTAAAGCATGTGAGTCGTATGGGCTTTGCCCTTCTTGTTCTTTTTGTCTTGATTTGTTGTGCAAGTGTGGACATGCTCTTAAAAACAATTATGAGATAGAGTGCACAGACCTTAACAAACCCGACTGAGAGAGTTTCTTTTTCAATGTTTGTTCATTTTCTTCTTATCTTGATATGCATGTGCTACTGATGACATGAATTTGTGCTAGTATATATAAGAAAGGCGTGCAACCATGTGGTCAGTTGCATCTGATTGTTCGTGTGTATGTTGGTGTCGAAGCATACCATTTCTTGAAGACCCAAAAGTGGTCTTTTTTGCACATTGTGTTTTGTTCTTATTTTGTAAATGTGAACAGTCCATAAGAGACAGAGCACAATTTTTGCTTTCAATGCCTTAGGGGGCTAAGAAAAACAGACGCTGCTGCCGTTGTAATTGTGTGATATGCAAAATTAATGTTGACTTTTCAATAAAATGTAAGGCTTCTTTTTAAGCCTACTGTCTATATGATACTTACCGAGACAGTACTATTCTTGCACATTATCTATTATAGGCCGAAAAAATTGGACAAAACGCTGAGTGGGTACAATTATCTCCCATAACCATGCGCCACCGTGGATCCCAAGCACTGTCCGAGTGCTTCCCCCTTACAGGATGTAGGTGGCGCGTCCTCTTTCTTTATGAGCTGCAGACCCTCAAAAAGCCCATAACATATCAAGAGGGGAGGCGGGAGGGAAACTCTAATAGTACTGTCTCGGTAAGTATCATATAGACAGTAGGCTTAAAAAGAAGCCTTACAGTCAATATAACACTTACCTCGACAGTACTATTCTTGCACAGAATACCAGAGTGGTGTGAGGGTGATATGTAGAGTATTAAACTCCTTAATCAAAATCACTTAAATCCAAGGATTAAGATACCCAGGCAATTTTCGAACAGTACTACCGTAAAAGAAAATATACCCAAGAAACATACCTTAGACTGACGTGACCATGCTAGCAACCACTGCTGTGTGGTGAACTCAATGTCAAAGTCCAGGCCACTCAAAGCTTGAATACCACTGAGTCTACGGCAAGTGGCTAAAGCGATGAGGAACAATTAGTCTTAAAAATCAGCAACTTGATACTGATGCCTGCCAGGGGTTCAAACTCATTGCTACGCAGGAGTTTGAGGACCAGAAAGACATCCCCCTTGGGAAATGAAACCCGAGGTTTAGACACCGCTGCATTGCTAATACCCGAAAGGACATTAGCGATGAGGGAGGACCTGATCAAGTGTTCAGTTCTGCGACCAGTAGCGGCCGCAATCGTGGAAGCGATGGCAGATCTGTATCCAAGAAGAGTCTTAGAAGAAAGACTCTTCTTTTGATACACTTCCACCAGGAAGTTGGCCAAGTCCTGTGTTGAGGGATAAAGCGGCTTTATCCCCTTGGACAAGGCGAAGGTGGCCCAAGCTCTCCAGCGTAAGTCGTAGAGCTGATTAGTTGATCGCCTCTTAGCGTTCAAGGAAAACTCTACTGAACTCTTGTGCAATCCTAGTGCAAGCAGTTTGGAGCGCACAAGAACCATGCGGTCAAGCACAGACTCTCTGGACGTGGATGAGGGAGGCATGATCGAGGCTGGAGCAGACCTCCCCCGTCCAGATCCAGAGGTAGAGGGTCTACGTGGGTGAGACCGCGAAGATCTGGAAACCACGGAGCTGTTGGCCAGTAAGGCGCGACCAAAATCAGTCTTGGTCGTTCCTGCAGATATTTTGCCAGCACCCTCGGAATCAGAGATGTCGGGGGATAGGCGTAAGCATCGAGGAGCCTCCACAAGAGAGTGAATGCGTCCAAGTGGAACGCATTCATGTCTCGAAAGGGGTTGACGTACCTGGGAAGCCGAGCGCTGAATCGAGTTACGAACAGATCGATCAGAGGACGGTCCCACCTTGCCCACAGACGCTGTAGAACGTTGTGAGCGATGGTCCATTCTGTGGAGAGAACCTGATCGCCCCGACTGAGAATGTCGGCCAGGGCGTTCAGTTTCCCCGGAACGAACTGGACTGACATCCGGACCTGATTGGTCTGGCACCAGAGCAGAATCTCCTCCGCCAACAGGGAGAGGGACCGAGAATTGGTGCCCCCCTGGTGGCGAAGGTAAGCTAAGCATGTGGTGTTGTTGTCCCCGTTGAAAATCAGAGGGGCCAAGGACAGGCCGAATGGGAGGGCCCGAAACTCGAACACCGTGCCCTCCCAAACGAACCGGAGCAGATGTCGGTACCCCGGGGCCACCAGGATGTGGAAGTAAGCATCCTGGAGGTCCCAGACATGGCCCAATCGTTTGGCCGGATGGCCAACCGGACCGACGAAGGGGTTTCCATCTTGAACTTGCACCTGTGAAGGTACAAGTTCAAGGTGGAGAGGTCCAACACCGGCCTGAACCGGCCGTCCTTTTTGGGGACGGTGAACAGGCGGGAGCAGAACCCCAGAGAAGGCTGAGAAAGGGGGTAGACCGCCTTCTTCTCGACCAACGAGTTCACCTCGTCCTGAAGAGCCTGCCATCTGGCAGGCTCTCGAGGAGGGGGGAACGTCCAAGGTAGAGCGGACAATGGAGGTTGTGACGACAGCGGTAGAGAAAACCCCGACCACACCACCCTCAAGAAAAACTGGTTGGAGACCAGTCTGCCCCACATGCCGCGGGCCCGAAAAAAGGGAACCGACGGACGAAAGAGGGGCAACTTGAGGGGGCGTCAACGTAGGGCCGGGACTCACTGAAAATTCTGCTGGCGGGCAGGCGCAGGCTTGCGACCACCCCCCCTGGTGGTGCTGCTTCCCCTTACCTGTCTGAGCACCCTTCGTCTTGCTTGGGAACGCAACAGGCGCCTAAGAGGAGGAAGAAGGAGGCAGTGAAACTGGCTTCTTCTTCTTCTTCTGAGGCTGGGAGCTGGAGGTGACTGTAGCACTTCTCTTACTCCCCGCCGCCGTCGCCGAAGCAGCGAGGCCAACCATCAGAGAATCAGTGTTCCTCTGGCGTGTGGACTCCACCACAGAACGAACAGTGTCCGGATGAAAGAGGGAAGAAGGCTGAGGAAACGTGTTCCTCAGACTCTTCCTCATATCCGGAGGCACTATAGAAGTAGGCAGAAAATGATCACGGAACAGGGCCAATAAAGTGGACCCGTGTTCCAATGGCCAATTCTGCCGCAGACGTCACGCACGATCGCACGGCATGCAAAGCCCGATCCACTCGAACCGTGTCAAGGACCCGAGTGGAATCGGACTCTGCCCGATCGGGAGGGTCCAACAGTGTGGACAGCGTGCTCATCCATGTCAAGGCCTGTGATTGGGCCTCGACTGTGGAAGAAACGGTGGCCTCAAGATTGTGGAACGAAGCAGAGCTCAGTTCCACCTTCTTGACCGAAGGCACCTCCCCAACGAACACATCACCGTCAGCCCCACCCTAAACACTCGAAGTCTGGAAAGGGAGAGTTCGAGAGTCAAAGGGAAAAGGGAGGGACGAAACAGATTGGACACGAGGAAACAGTGGAGGTGCGCCTCCCGAAGGAAAGCATGGCACTGAACCCGCGTCCTCCCGAGGAACATAGGTCGCGTTTGCACGTGAATCTGTACTCCTCAGGCGATGTGCTGCCGCTTCCACCGTGGCACTTAGACTAGGGTGGAACGCGAATTGCCGGCGGCCGGATCGTTCATAAAACGAGCCGCCGGCAGACGCGGCGTGAGCCTCCCGCGCCCGGGCCGAAGCGGACTCAAAGGACGAGAGGGCGTCTCAGGGAAGGACGTCCTGAAACTGTTCAAACGTCCTTCTAGCTGTGCGAGGACGAGCCTCCTGCCTCTCGTCCTCAGACCCCGGGTCCACGTCCTGTGTGTCAACACTAGACGACAGACGCTTAAGAGAGGCATCCGTGACGTCAAGACGCCGCGTGATGTCTGTCATGTACTGTTGGAAAGTACGAAGCATAGCTTCGGAAGTTCCATCAGAAACCGGCAAGGGTAGAGGTTCAGTGTTAACCTCAGGGCGACCCTGATCCTCCTCCCTATCGTCCTCCGACTCACTCTCCTCTTCACTTCCCGACAACTCCTCAAAAGCAGGAGTGTAGGGAGCTTGAGGGGGAAGAGCCGAAAGCGATGAAGCAGGCTGTGAAGAAACGCCCACAGAAGCAAGAGGCCGCGAAGACCCCTGCCCCAAAGACGAAACGTCTCCAGCAGCCGAAGGGGGAGAAAAACAACAACCCTGCGACTGTTGGGTCAGCCCAGCCAACGAACCCCCGCCATTTATAGACTGAACAGGAACCCATCGGGTCTGATCAGAAAAGAAATGGTCCGGTCCGGTCGGGGGTGCCGATCCGGTCCGGTAGGGTGGTCCGGTCCGGTGCCGTACCATCCGGAGGTCCCGTTCAGCACCGAACCATCGTACCCACAGAAGTGTTCGGGTGGTTAGGTCCGGACGTGGACATACCGTACCATCCGGACCCGTAGGTCCGGTATGGTCCGGTTCGGTGCCAGACCATCCAGACCAACAGAGGTGGTCGGGTGGTCCCGCACCGGACCATCCGGACCCGTAGGTCCGGACCCGTAGGTCCGGTACCATCCGGAGGTCCTGTTCGGCACCGAACCATCCGTACGCACAGAAGTGTTCGGGTGGTTCGGTCCGGGCGTGGACGTACCGTACCATCCGGACCCGTAGGTCCGGTTCGGTGCCAGACCATACGGACCAACAGAGGTGGTCGGGTGGTCCGGACCGGTCCGGTAGGGTGGTCCGGTCCGGTGTTCCGGTCCGGTCCCGTACCATCCGGAGGTCCCGTTCGGTACCGAACCATCCGTACCCACAGAAGTGTTCGGGTGGCTCGGTCCGGACGTGGACACACCGTACCATCCGGACCCGTAAGTCCGGTATGGTCCGGTTCGGTGCCAGACCATCCGGACCAACAGAGGTGGTCGGGTGGTCCGGTCCGGACCGGACCACCGGTCCAGCACCGGACCATCCGGACCCGTAGGTCCGGTCCGGTCCCGCACCATCCGGAGGTCCCGTTCGGCACCGAACCACCCGTACCCACAGAAGTGTTCGGGTGGCTCGGTCCGGACGTGGACATACCGTACCATCCGGACCCGTAGGTCCGGTTCGGTGCCAGACCATCCGGACCAACAGAGGTGGTCGGGTGGTCCGGACCGATCCGGTAGGGTGGTCCGGTGTTCCGGTCCTGTGGTCCGGTCCCATACCATCCGGAGGTCCCGTACGGCACCGAACCATCCGTACCCACTGAAGTGTTCGGTCCGGACGTGGACCTACCGTACCATCCGGACCCGTAGGTCCGGTGGTCCGGTATGGTCCGGTTCGGTGACAGACCATCCGGACCAACAGAGGTGGTCGGGTGGTCCGGTACCGGACCATCCGAACCCGTAGATTCGGTCCGGTCCCGTACCATCCGGAGGTCCCGTTCGGTACCGAACCATCCGTACCCACAGAAGTGTTCGGGTGGCTCGGTCCGGACGTGGACATACCGTACCATCCGGACCCGTAGGTCCGGCATGGTCCGGTTCGGTGCCAGACCACCCGGACCAACAGAGGTGGTCGAGTGGTCCGGTCCCGACCGGACCACTGGTCCGGTACCGTACCCTCCGGACCCGTAGGTCCGGTGTGTTCCGGTTCGGTGCCAGACCACCCAGACCAACAGAGGTGGTCGGGTGGTCCGGTCCCGACCGAACCACTGGTCCCGTACCGTACCATCCGGACCCGTAGGTCCGGGGGGTCCGGCAAGGGCCAGAGGTACTGTCCCGCACCGGACCCTAAGGTCCGGTACGGTCCCGTACCATGGGTCCCGTCCGGACCAAACCCGGAGGTCAAGTCCAGTCGGGACCCGTGGGTCCGGTTCGATCCCGACCCGTAAGCCTGGAACGTTCCGGACCCTTGGTCCGGACCATCCGTCACCCGAACACCAGACGCTAAGGAATGGCGTGGGGTCAAGACGGTCCGGTCGGAGGTGTCGGTCTGAGCAACAGAAACAATGTTCCCGTCGCCCTGACCATTCGACAGAAGTACCACGTTCTGTCGAACACCTCCACGTCCAGTAACTAGTCGGCCGGAGCGTTTCAAGAGGGACAGCCACCAGTCACACGGACGTCAGAGGGAACCGTAGTAGCAGTGGTCGTAGGCACGAAGCCTGAAACCCCTGCCCCCACAGGACCGCCCTGAACGGGGTCAATTCGCATCCCAACCCCAGCGGGGAGGGAATTCAGAGACCCCGTCATCTCCTCCGATCTCCCCCCCCAGGAGGCCGAAACTACTGTCAAAACAGCAGCAGACGACCCAGCGAGGGAGTTCAGAGGAGGACCCGTGTCCCTCCTGGCTTCCACAGCGGTGGAAACCGAGGAGGGCACAGGAGAGGCACCGGAAAAGGAAGATTTTAATGCCAACTGCACCCGGTGTTCCCAGGCGGTCACCCATCCAAGTACTAACCGGGCCCGACGTTGCTTAACTTCGGTGGTCGGACGAGAACCGGTGTTTTCAACGTGGTATGGCCGTTGGCTGTCAAAACCTGAGTCTCTCCAGTAGCCCCTAGATCGGATTCACCAACCCCCAAAGAGGGTTGGGAATCGACCTGCCCCCGGATTCGAGCCAGGGGGGAGAAGGAAACCTTCCCCCCAGGCTTGAAACCGGGAGGAGCTGAAGCCTGAGACTGAGGGCCGGACAACGGCGTCGAAGGGGGGGAAGCCTGTTCCACTGAAGGAGAAGGAGAAAGAAGCTTTTTCTTTCCCCTCGACCTTCCCCGAACCTTCGACGGCGCAGCCCCGCCCGAAGTCTCAGGCTCAAGCCCAGCCTGTTTGAGCAAGCTCGCATTGAGCTTGCTCAAACAGGCTTTCTCCGCCCTCCCTCGCCGCAAACGCAAAGCGTTTGGAGAGGGAGAGTCGGAGCGCCGAAAGATCCCCTTCTCCGTGCGTAAAACATGACGCTGGGCGCCCGGAGAAGGGTTGCCCCCGGCAGACTCTGGTTCCGTAGAACCAGAGCCCAAAACAGGACGAGACATCCTACCTCGCCCTGTACGTACCCTTAAAGACCGAGAATTAACAAAATTCAAAGAAAATTTAGGTCAATACTCAAGTGAATGCGGCGAAACGAGAAGCAGACGACCGGTCACCACGAAGTAGGACGGGAGGCACGCCGAGTCCGCCACACAAAAACGGAGGCACAAGTTGAAGGAAACACAACGTAGCCTCAAGCCAGAAGTGGAATAACACACAATAATCCAACAGGTGATAGTCCACACAGAAAAGGAGCCTCTTAGTCCAAAATAATCCGGGAGCGTAGCAGAAACACAGCCGGTCTGACACGCGCGAAAAAAGAAAGAGGACGCGCCACCTACATCCTGTAAGGGGGAAGCACTCGGACAGTGCTTGGGATCCACGGTGGCGCATGGTTATGGGAGATAATTGTACCCACTCAGCGTTTTGTCCAATTTTTTCGGCCTATAATAGATAATGTGCAAGAATAGTACTGTCGAGGTAAGTGTTATATTGACATGCGTTTTCTTTTGTAAATATAAAGTTTGGAATCTTGCTACTGTGAGTGTGATGCACAATGCAAACTAACTGAAAATTCAAACAGACAACTTAAGCACAGACCAAAGAAGCTATATCTTATATTATCAATGCACAAAGTTCCCAAAAGAAGACTTCATGAATAAGCAAAACAAAAACAAAAAAACAGTAATCAAAAGACAGACACCAAAGGTTAAATTTCAGATATTTATTCAAATAAAAGATTCCCAGAATAACAAAGTAACAATGCTGTAAGTCACATAACAACGATTAAAGATAAAGTGTTACGGTTTTAACAATTGATTCAAAAAAAATGTTCTTCACACATTCATGCTGCAAAGTTGTAATAATTGTGTGTGTGTGTGTGTGTGTATTTGTGTGTGTGTCTTTAAAAATGAAATTAAAAATACTCATCTTACTCCTGTTTCCTCAACAACAACGTCCATAGCAAAAACAATATCAAATAAAAATAAACTATTTATAATGTACGCAATACAACAAAATCCCAGTCCCAAAATACAGTACATACGTCCAGAGCATAATAATAAATGTCTCAGTAAACAGACAATACATTATCACTCTGAAAAACAACAGTTTGAATATAATCGTCAAGCACAAGAGCTCCTTTACCAATGCTTTTTAGGCATATTTTATGATATTTAATATGGCCAGACCCTCATTATAAGAAATTCATGATACGTTTCATGATACTGTCACTCCTTAGCATGCACATCAACTTTGCAAAGGAAATTGTAACACATAGACTAGACGTATCAAAAATAAGCCATTTCTCTTTTACAATGAATAATCCAATTTTCAAATAGACCTAGCTCAGCAACAATTATTCCCTCAAATTAAAATGAAAGAAAAAGAGCAGTTTTGATGAAATTCAAGGAACATATTTCATTGTAGTTTCCTTTATTATCTTTTTATTATTTTTTTTATAACTCTTACGGGAATCGAGGAAATTTTTTTTGCGTATATACTTTGTTTTCTTAACAACAAAGGAAATCTAACAGCCTGCACACGCTTTCACACAACAATACATTTTTTCACCAAAAAAGCTGGAATTCAATTGTTTCATAAAACTGCAAAATACAATGTACTTGTAACATAGATGGACGGAATGTGTTCAGGAAGACATCATTTATATCTAAAAACCAATAAAGGAATAAGCAGAAAAGTAAATAAGTATGACCTCAATTGTTTTTGAAACCATCAATAAATAGTACATGTACAATCCCAAGCAAAGCGAAAATCAATCAATGCATCATGAGACAGGAATAATATTAAATCAATATCGAGTGAAAAAATATCAGAAAAATAAAAACACATGTTCACATAGTAAGAATACAAGAAGGACGGATGTGCGAACAAAAAAATACTTCCAAAATGCAGAAATAATACATGTACATGTACATCCAAAAGAAGAAATTAAGAATTCCACTGCACTTCACCAGTGTGAGACATTTATACTCCTATGGATTCATTATTTAAACATTTGCCACTCTGTTATATTGCAAACAGCTACAGTTTTGCCCAGAACCAAATTGTTTATATACGAATGCCTTATTATCACGGAAAATTATGCTTAAAGTTTTCTCAAAATGTAATAAAACACATTGGTATTTACCATGACATGCCAAATATCTGATCTGCATTTTGTATGAATTCTATAAAACAATATCCGGTATAAAAATGCTATCACAGTTTTGTGTGGATTATAATGAATATGCATATAACCTGTTGTCAAGGACAGGGTATAACACAAAATTATAATCAATAGTTATCTACATTTTTAAACAAAAATGTTAGAAAGAAATCTCAACTCAGAAATGCGCCAGGGCTAGCACAGGTGAAAGTGGTCCAGACATACTGGACTGAAAATGGTTAATTTTTGTATTTTTAGAGCATATTGGTGGACATTCCTGGCAAAGAAACTCCATAATTTGCACAGAAATATTGACTCTAAAAAGTTACCACACAGCCTCATTGGGGGGTTCGGAGTATGCCACATTGCCATTAGTGCACTGGAGATACCAGATCAGCGTAAATTTACCGGTCTGTGTACAATATGCTAGAACCCGATACACCCGCACACAAACCATGCAGCTAACACATTCAAAAAGAGCATTTATCCCCTCAGACATTCTCCCTCATTTCTAACCAACCACATTTGTACACTAAAAGCCATCATCTTTTTCTTCTTCGGAGAATGCAATGCAATACATGTACAAAGAAGGACAGCCAGTATCATCTATATCTGAATTAATCCATCACTTCTTTGCTATTTTACCCAATGTAGCTTTTCTCTTGGAACATTAAGCCTTTTCATCGTCTTCTAGTCCTTAGCGACCTTCCTACTCTGTCTGTGAGGATAACTCCGTCTTCGTTCATGCCCAGCATCTTGCGAAGCCGCACGACTTCCTGTTTGTACCTGTAGAAAATACAGTCACATTATGATGTACAAGACTTTCATTATAGTCTATCAGACAAATCAAACCTAACAAAATCTTTCAGCAACGCCTACATATATGTCCATCAATGTACTGCTGGCTCTCCCTGATTTGTTCCTCAAGGATTGTGTTATTGCTTCTTTCTGCACCCAACCTCTACTGCTACCCCTCAATCCCACCCCACTCCCACCATCAAGGCAAGAAGATTCCATCACAGCCTACCTGACAAGATGGCCGTCAATGTACTGCTGGCTCCCCCTGCTTTGTTCCGTGAGGATGCTGTACTTACTGAGCAGCTTGGCTCTCTCCTGTCCCCACCCCTATACTCCATCCCACCCCACTCCCACCATCAAGGCAAGAAGATTCCATCACAGCCTACCTGACAAGATGGCCGTCAATGTACTGCTGGCTCTCCCTGAGCTGTTCCTTCAGCACGCTGTTCTCGCTCAGCAGCCTGGCCCTCTCCTGTTCCAGCTGTTGCTGTGTGTTCAGCGTGAACTCTCTAAGTTGCTTTCGCATCGCTCCCCAGATGTCGGACTTGCCTGCCACCCTGTCCACACAAAAACAAACATTTTATTTATTTCTATATATTATTGTATATCGTGTGTGTGTGTGTGTGTGTGTGTGTGTGTGTGTGTGTGTGTGTGTGTTTGTGTGTGTGTGTGTGTGTGTGTGTGTGTGTGTGTGAGTGAGAGGTGTTTATTGGAATTGTAAAGAGCTTGCAGCTCAGTGAATCGGGACTTGCGCAATAGAAAAGTGATTTATTATTATTATTCTTTTTGTATTGCTCTCTTGAGGTCTCTCACTTAATTAAGAAGTAGATGATGAACATGTTAGATGGCTCAGTAAAAATAATCTAGAAAACAAAAAAAAGGTTATAGTTTATCACTTTATGGAACATTTACTTTATGATAAAAACGAAACATAAAGAAGTATGTCAATCTTAATGGTCTTTGGCTCAATTGACGGTGTTCAGAATAGCTCTGCCCGTCTTGTCCTACGAAAGAAAAAGAGAGATCATATCACCCCCCTCCTAAATCAGCTCCACTGGTTGCCCGTTCCTGCCCGTATCACCTACAAAATCAACACTCTCACCTACAAATGCCTCCATGGTCTCGCCCCTGCCTATCTCTCCGACTCTCTTTCTCTCTATGTCCCTTTACTTAGTTTAGTCAGTAAATGTTATACTTTTGTTTTGAATAAGAGATTAGTGAAATGGACGGAAGAACATAAAAAACTAACAGAATCTCAGGCTGGTTTTAGAAGTGGTTATTCCACCGTGGATCATATCTTTACATTAACCCTTTCATGACGGGCCACGAGTTTACTCGGGTCCCACACACTGCTCTACTGGACGGGCCACGAGTATACTCGGGTCCGACGGAGTGTTCCAGTTCCTTTCCCATTCCGATTTTTCACAGTGGCCAAAGGGAAATAACTGCGCTAAACTTCCTGCTGAAGCCTCGTGGGATGTTGTTGGCACATTTTGGTGGATTTGCGATCGTTTTTTGTATAATTTTGAAGGAAATATGGCAGAAAAGCCGGCACGTCAACTTCGTCGTACATTCACTACACATGAAGCGATTCAGGAACTGTTTCTAAACAGTGATAGCGATGGAGATTCGGACTTTGTTGTTGATGAAGCAGACCGAAGTGAGTCGAGTGACGATGAAGATTTCTTTGTTCCACAACCAAGTACATCTACTGAGCGATTTTGTGGTCGTACATACGGTACAACGTACCCCACCCCAACCCTAGAGCAGAGGTGTGGGCGTGGTCCAAGGTGAGAGAGTGTCTCTGCATTTAAAGAGCATTACTGTTACAATGTACAGTACAATGTTGTGTGTGGTGGGGGTTTGTGTGTGTGTATGTGTGGTGTTTTGTGTGGTGGTTTGTTTTTGTGTGTGTGTGTGTGTGTATTTTTTGGCAATTTTTTAAAACGTGGTACCCATTTTTGACAAAATATCAGGAAATTAATTCAGTCCAGGGAGAGTAACTCTATCAGAAAAATACAGTCATGAAAGGGTTAAACCCATCCTGTTTATTACTCATCAATCAATATATGAGGCTTATATCGCGCGTATTCCGTGGGTACAGTTCTAAGCGCAGGGATTTTTTTTTTATATATATTTTTTTTATGCAATTTATATCACGCACATATTCAGGGATTTATTTATGCCGTGTGAGATGGAATTTTTTTTTTTACACAATACATCACGCATTCACATCGGCCAGCAGATCGCAGCCATTTCGGCGCATATCCTACTTTTCGCTGCTTATTATTCCAAGTCACACGGGTATTTTGGTGGACATTTTTATCTATGCCAATACAGCAGTCCCTGCAATGTACGGCCCCCGGCGTGAGCGGACACCTGACATGTACGGACACATTTGCTCCGCACGGAGTGTTTTCCTTCTATATTTGCCCCCCCTTAAACGGACACCTGCAAAACGTGGACACGGACACTCATTTTCGGTCCCAACAGCAGGTCATACCTCCAATGTACGGACAGACCATTGTCAAATTTTCACCACAACAAAATCGATAACAGAGCAGTCCGGCTCTTGGTGCAAAGATCACAGCCACAATGGCGTGACGACAGTCACTGGTAACTTGAGTGCACCTGTACCAGGAGGGGGGGTAGTTTTGGTCAGGAGTGGAGTACATGGCACTGCGAAGATGCCAACATGAAACTGCACTGTGCTCTTTATTCTTGTCTGTTGGACGTAAACAACAGAAACCACAGTCGATGAAGGTCCTGAGCGAAAGAGAGTGTGTAACCTCTTTCATTGACAAGATACTCTTGTTTCCCCTCAGCCTTGACCAGTGAGTCGGTTGCCTAATCTGTGAACTCTTCAGTTGTCTTGCTGTGTCAAAAGTTACGACACAGTCAATTGGTTTTGCTCTGAGTGAACAGTTGGAGCTGACCTCTCTGGCCACAGCCCAACAGTACATGGCTGGAGGGAGTGAGAGAGAGAGGGAGGGGGGGGTGGAGGGGTAGCTGGCTAAACTCTGTGGGGTGTCCGGTGTCACTGCATGTCAGCAGGAAGAGCATTGGAGAGAAATAGAGAGGTGTACTCTTCCACACAATTTCCAAGCATCAGTTGTCACGGCTTGGGGTAGGCATTAGTGAGGGAGCGTGGGAGCTGTGTTATGTACAGTGTATTTCCGACTGAAGAGTGAAAAGTCACTGCCATGCCACATGATCGGCATGCAGTCAATAAAGCCAGACAAGATGAAAATAAATTACATGATTATGACATGCAGCTCTATCTGCCGCTATTTATTCAAACTGGGTTTCAAGCTTATTCTTGCAAAGCATCTGCACACGCTCCTCTGTGCTGTGTTTGTGTGGCTGCTTTCGTATGTCAGTGCATGGTGAGTGTGTTCACTGCCTTGAGGATTTATTTTATCTCTTCTTTTCAACACTTTTCATACAAATCATTTTTACAGAACGTTTAAAGAAGTATTGGGAGTTTATTGTTTAGTAGCCACAAGAAGTGATTAGCATAGACTCAATCCTGTTGTTTGTGTGTCTCTGTGTGAGTGTATGGGGGAGGGGGTGGTGTGGTCACCCCTCCCGTGACCGGACACCTGCAATGTACGGACAGTTTTGCTATGGCCCAAGGGTGTCCGTTCATGAGAGGGACTGCTGTACAATTTTGCCAGGAAAGACCCTTTTGTCAATCGTGGGATCTTTAACGTGCAACACCCCAATGTAATGTACAACGAAGGGACCTCGATTTTTCGTCTCATCCGAAAGACTAGCACTTAAACCCACCACCAAGGTTAGGAAAGGGGGGAGAAAATGGCTAACGCCCTGACCCAGGGTCGAACTCGCAACCTCTCGCTTCCGAGCGCAAGTGCGTTACCACTCGGCCACCCAGTCCACTCATGTATAGAACCATATGCCTGCAAGAAAATAGCGAATGGTAAAACATTCGTATATTCCTCAGACAAACTTAATTGCCTTTTCAAGAAAGGAGAAATCAAAGTACTTACGTAATTTCTGCCATGGTGTCTTTATCTTCCCCGAACAGCCCATACTGAAACAAAGAATAAACACATTGAACTACGAGTAAAACTTTTATTTCTGTACACTTATAGCTCCAGGGTCACACTCTCACATTCTTTAATCTCTTCATGCCCAAAGCCTTCAGCTGAAGATCAATCGCAACTTTCAAACTCTCTTTATCAGTGATCTTTCTTGATCGTTCTCTCACACATACATGTTACGTACTCTCTCTCTTTCTTCGTTTAACAACTTTAATATTTTTCAGCTTTAGGCCTTATTTAGAGAGAGGGCTGGACGTAAAACAAAAAAACCCATATATACTTGTTTATCCATTACCACCATTGACAAAGATTTTGTCTTGTCTTGCCAGAGCTTCTAAGACTCACTCTCATTTTCAGCGTGTCTGTTTCATTCTTGGTCCTGGCCAGTTCTGATTTCACTCTGTCCAGTTCCTTCATGTGAGCGGACTGGATCTCCGAGTCGCTCAGTTTCATTTCATACTCATCCGGACCCAAGTCGGCCTTGTCAAATCCACGTGCCTCACAAGTCTGTCGTAGGTTTCTGCAACAAAATCTTTCAAGTGTTAATAACAGATTCATTTTGCTCAAATTTTGGCTTTGGCTAAAATGGAGAAAAAGCTAAATTATGTTATGCAAAAGGAACCTGTGAAGCTTACGTTCAAGGAAGAGAGCAATTTACCGGTGACTCTGATAACATGAAATTTTGTATGTTTTACAAATTGCAAAATATATATAAACAAGCATGCAGTGCCATCCCATTCAAACACTCCCCTTCACTCTTTTAGCCTCTTATAACCTCCACCTCTTTTCCCTGTGTAAAAAGAACCATAAATCAAAAAAGGCTATAAGCCTTCTGACAAACCAGCTCACACCCACACATGCACCACCATCACAACATCCCTTTCCACTACCACCCCACAAGCACTTACCTGTAAGCAATCAACAGTGCCTCATAGCTGTGTATGGTTTTCGCCATGCGCTCTTTATACCCGCGAGCAGCCTCGCTCAACTGTGCCTCACGCTCTTTGTGCGAGCGACGGATATCCTTCAACATGCCGTCACAGTAATCACGCAGTCTGTTTTGTGGATGATTCGCCTGGCCTTTATCGACAAACTCCTGTTTTGATCAAACAAAAATTCCAATAAATATTTGTATCACTATCAGATTTTTAGATTTTCAAACACGTCTTCTAATTTCCTGCCTGATGTCATAAATCCAAATCACTATAATTATAAGTGCACACACCATGTAGAACGCTTGAACCACAAGCCAACATAGGATTAGAATAATGAAACAATACAGAAGCTACTAAGTCATAATTATATTGCATGCATGACTCTCCCTCTCCTACCACCACCACCACCCCCCCCCCCCCCACCACCACCCCCCCCTCTATTGGTATCTGCACAAAGTAAAAAAGCATTGAACTGTGGAATATAAAACAATGACCTGAGTACGGAAATAGACGATCTTCAGAAATAAGTATAGTTTTTTTGCGTTATGGGCTGTTGACGAGTTAAGGCCCCTTAAAAACAATGGCTGGGGAAAACGATGCGACGGAGTCAGTTGAAGCGTGCAATCGGGGCCATCACAGTGAAAAATGATCTCTCTGCATTTTCAGCAGTGCGCACGCAAAATAATTATGCCCTCAGTTTCTTTTAAAAATACATGTATTTACATCCCAGCTAACTATATTTTCTGCAATGATTGCTTGTCTGCAGTGATTGCTGGTCTTGTGTGTTTGGCCAAGATGATAAGACCTGGCACTGACAGAAAGAAAGAAAACAATGAAAAGAAGGAACAGATCTGTACCGCTATGTCCTCGACGTATTTGATAAGACGAGCTCGGAAGTCTTCACCCAGATCCTTGGCCTTGTGCTGCAGACGGTTCAACTGTGTCTGCAGTGACTCCTTCTCTCCACGAATGGTGATCAGTTTCTGTTGCAGCCGAGACAATGATATGATTAGATATAATCTTATGTCTTATGATAGCTTGTACAATGCTATTTATAATGTTAGCCCCTCTGATGAGAGGACACCCGTCCCATAATTGTCTATTACTTTAAACAAGAAAAGATAATGTTCTGTTTCACACAGACATTTTTCTCTGAACAGCAAAATCAAATCATTTGTAGTTACATTTAAAAAAAATGATTAGTACATGTACATACTTTGTTCATGTCAATAGGAGTCTGTCTGTCTGTCTGTCTGTCTGTCTGTCTGTCTGTCTGTCTGTCTGTCTGTCTGTCTGTCTCTCTCTCTCTAATATCCTTTAGAAAAAAGTCTGGAACTTGAAAGCACAAAAGTCTGGAACCTTACTGTTGTTATAACCACAAGAATGATTTTGCCGTCTAATGATCCAACACTGTGTGAATGCACATTAGGAAAAACGTGTGAACACAAAGAAGTGGTGCATATTTTCAGAGTTGAGCAAAACCAATGGCTTACTGCGTTCAGTTCTGAGATCTTTTGCTGTCGTTCTCGGGCCAAGTTTCTGTTCTCTGCAAGTTCTTTCATCACAGCTGTCCTGTAAAATAAAAAGTAAAAAGTGTTTAAGTAAACAGAAAAAATAGACAGAGAGTCTTACAGACACCCAGAGAGATGGAAACAGTCATGGAAACATGCATACAAAATATGCATTAAAACAAAGGCATTGCATGCAGTCACACATATCTCCCACACTACTGGTCGCCCTAAATTACCAGTGCTAACACACCTGAACATGGACAATAAAATACAGATGTCAACGTGCCCCTGATGGAATAAAATAGAACATGTTTGGTAAACTCTGTCAGACATTTTATTGGCCGTAGACATGTTGCGCCCCTTCGAAACAACTAGTGAGCCAAACAATCATCGCTGATTTGTCGTCTCAAGCGATCATGGTGCAGTGTCCACTCAATATGATGCCTTATAGCTTTTCTTGTAAAAATAGGAGCTCATTATTCATTGTGATAGAACGATTGCTCGAGTCTATACATGTAACTTAGCTCCATACAGCATATGTACGATAGAAATGTAGTAATAATTTTAACGTCAGATGCACGTAAACTTTGTCTTTGGCTCAGGAGGGTTGATACCTGAGAAAAATGAGAAAAGAAAAAAAGATATTTCACGACGTACTGTACATGCAGGACATGGATAAACATGAACATGAGTCATCCCATAACACTCACAGACGATGCTCCATCTTCTTGTTCTCGTCTGCAAGTTCTCTCCTCATTCTTTCTATCTCAATGTCGTACTTCTTCCTGTTGGCAAACAGCTGTAAAACAATACAAGAAATATAGTGTAAACTTTGTCTTCAGTAAAAGCACAAACACAATTTATAAACCAACCAAACAGATCTCAAACATGATTCAGCAGGATTTCTGTATGTGTGTGTGTGTGTGTGGATGTGGGTGTGTGTGTGTGTGGGTGTGTGTGTGTGCGCGCGCGTGTGTGTGAGTGCCTGTTAGTCTTTGTGTGTTTTAATGTGCGTTGGTCGATCCGTTTGCATGCATGCATGTGTGTCGGTCTCTGAGTGGGTCTGTCTGTTGGTCCGTCAGTTGGTCTGCATGTCTGTTCTTGTCTATGTCTGTGTACATTTGTTTACACAAATGAAAATCCATACAAAAAAATTAAAAAATAGTTTTAAAAATAACAAACATTAACAAAAAACACTTACAGTTTGTTCCACATGATCTCTGTCAGTTTGGTTGCCGATAATGTCACCAGCCTGTGTGAAACAAAGACAACAGTGGGTTGTTATTTCATACATCACTGGCCCAAAATTAACTTCAGAGTTAGTCTTTTAAAGTTCAACCTATAGCCACTCAGTCGGTGGTCCTTGCCCGACCTGAATGAGAGTTTGAGAGAAGAAATGCACATGTTTTGCATAGGCATGCTGACCCCTCAGAAAGTCACATTAATACACAATCTAGTGATAATAATTAAATCATATAGTGCAAACGGCAGAATAATTCCGTGCTCTCCATGCTCTAATATACCTTCGAAAAACATCATGCACTTTTTGTCAACACTAACATCTACATTTTAACAAAATTAAAAAGCAATCGATGAAAAGAAAATACAACAACACAACATCAAGAACCTTACAGCATAATAAGTAGTATACCAGCTGATATTAGACCCCGTGTCCAAAGAGGAGATGCAATCATAATATTAGCAAACTCTCTCATCAAAAGGACATTTGGGGAAATGACTGAATATGATACAAACTATAAACATTCCTTTACTCACCACACTGTCATTCTCTCATGATATGCACTCAAGTAGAATGACGCTTGTAGCAAATTCATGGTTTAAATAATTGTTTACACAGAAACAAGATTATCTTCAATATAAGCATTTACTGTAAACACTCGAGATCAATCACCAAGAGAAAATCACAACCATACACAATTAACTCACATGTTGCTCCTTGTGAAAGCATTGGAAACAGAAAAAAAGTATCCTCTTATATATCGTATGGATATTAAATGAAGCAACATAAAAGCTGAATACTCAAAACACACACATCATCTACACTGTGAGACACTGAGGCACATACAGATGCACACACGCAAACATGCATGCACACAAAGACGCACACATGTAAACATGCAAAAACACACAGACAATTTACACACACACAGACTCAGACACGCACACACAGAAGGTGTAGGAATACAAAAACAGGTGAATTACATCAGATTGGAGGTTGCGTGGGGATGAGGGGGGGGGGGGGGGGGGGGGATAAGGTGATAAGGTTGCCATACTGGACCAAGACCGTCAGTAACAGAAAAATTTCAAATCATTATAAAACTTCACAAATAATCCTGCTTGATGGACAATTTTCAGATATAACTCTGATGGTTTTCTTATGGGCTGTGGAAAAGAGTTGTATCCTTTCAAGGTGAGACGCGCTGCGCTTTATAACTCCGGCATTGGTCTATTCTTACCTTGATTTTTCCACCAGAGTTTTTAGCAACAAGGGCTCGAATGCGGTCAATCTCGGAATTGGCCTCACTGGTCTCTGGGTCACCGTTGGTCAAGATGGCTACTTGTCTCATGAGGGCCGCCTTGTTGTTGACCAAGTTCAGCAACTCAATGGCCAGCTCTTCATTCCGTGCCAACTGTCGTAGAGTGAACGAGACAGAGACAAAGAGAGATTTAGCTGGTTAATAATAAAGACACTCTGTGTGAATAGAGAACAGTTATTGTGGAGCATGAACTGCTGCCACCTTTTAGCTCTCAAGAATGATTGTAAAGGAAGAACACTAATTTTGAAGTGTTACAACAGTAAAACAATGGCACAACCACTAACTCACCATTGCTAAGTACAACACACTGAGGAATTTATACATTATTTCTACGCCTGCAGAATAAAAGAAATTTAAAACAAAGAGTGACCTGACCAAACAAAGACAAAACAAGTCGCGTAAGGCGAAAATACAACATTTAGTCAAGCTGTCGAACTCACAATGAAACTGAACGCAATGCAATTTTTCAGCAAGACCGTATACTCGTAGCATCGAAAGTCCACCGCTCGTGGCAAAGGCAGTGAAATTGACAAGAAGAGCAGGGCAGTAGTTGCGCTGAGAAGGATAGCACGCTTTTCTGTACCTCTCTTCGTTTTAACTTTCTGAGCGTGTTTTTAATCCAAACATATCATATCTATATGTTTTTGGAATCAGAAACCGACAAGGAATAAGAGGAAAGTGTTTTTAAATTGATTTCGAAAATTTAATTTTGATCATAATTTTTATATTTTTAATTTTCAGAGCTTGTTTTTAATCCAAATATAACATATTTATATGTTTTTGGAATCAGAAAATGATGAAAAATAAGATGAACGTAAATTTGAATCGTTTTATAAAAAAAATATTTTTTTTTACAATTTTCAGATTTTTAATGACCAAAGTCATTAATTAATTTTTAAGCCACCAAGCTGAAATGCAATACCGAAGTCCGGCCTTCGTCGAAGATTGCTTGGCCAAAATTTCAATCAATTTGATTGAAAAATGAGGGAGTGACAGTGCCGCCTCAACTTTTACAAAAAGCCGGATATGACGTCATCAAAGGTATTTATCGAAAAAAATAAATAAACGTCCGGGGATATCATTCCCAGGAACTCTCATGTAAAATTTCATAAAGATCGGTCCAGTAGTTTGGTCTGAATCGCTCTACACACACACACGCACAGACAGACATACACACACACACATACACCACGACCCTTGTCTCGATTCCCCTTCTATGTTAAAACATTTAGTCAAAACTTGACTAAATGAAAAAGGGTACCTCTTTTTGGTGCTCCTTGGTGAGAGCCAGATAGTTTGTCTTGAGGACGACATACTCGTCGGCCAGATCCTTGCGATCCTTCTCCACTTCGGCCAGTCGCTCCTTGGCGTAGGTGGCGGATTTCTTGTGCTTGTCTCGCTCCGCCTCCAGCTCCAGCACGTGATTCTCCAGCAGAATGATCTAGAAAACGGCAAGATAAAAATACACAGTGGTAGCTATAGTGTTAGGCTCTGTAACTATGATGAGGACACCTTAGAGTGAAGGGCACCTATTGACTACTGGCATAGTTGATTGAAACAGACAGATCCAAACAGTGTTGTTCCCATGCCTCAGTCTCGAATGTATGTGTGAGTTAGGAGGGCCTGCATGAATTCCTGTATTCAAGGCAAAAAGACAGAAACAGGATGCCAGACCTTTGTTTTGTTTGTTTGTTTGTTTGTTTGTTTGCTTAACGCCCAGCCGACCACGAAGGGCCATATCAGGGCGGTGCTGCTTTGACATATAACATGCGCCACACACAAGACAGAAGTCGCAGCACAGGCTTCATGTCTCACCCAGTCACATTATTCTGACACCGGACCAACCAGTTCTAGCACTAACCCCATAATCCCAGACGCCAGGCGGAGCAGCCACTAGATTGACAATTTTAAAGTCTTAGGTATGACCCGGCCGGGGTTTGAACCCACGACCTCCCGATCACGGGGCGGACGCCTTACCACTAGGCCAACCGTGCCGGTTGCCAGACCTTAAAGAACAAGATCAACAGACAACATAATAATTTTATCCCACAAATATTTTATTGCATAAAATGAAGTTAAAAGAAAATAGTTTATGTAGTCTTTGTAATGAAATGGATTATATTGAACACTTCTTTTGGAAATGTTTTGGGAAAATGAAATTGTTTTGGGAAAATGTTAGAAGATGTATATTTGTTAATACGGGAGAAAATATCATATTAACAGAAAAAGATGTATTGTTTGGTTATTCTCCAGAAGTGCAAACCCCCATAAACAAAATTATTAATCATATTTTGCTCATTTCAAAAATGTGTATCAGTAAGTATAGATATGGTAGGCCTATTGATATAAATGTGATGTTAGGATATGAATTAGCGTTGAGATATTTCAGTATTGTGTAAATGTTGAAGGATGAATGATGATACGTTGTAGACGGATGCTTGAATTTTTTTTATTAAATAAGCCCAACAATGATGTGCTTCAAAAAAGATAAGCAAGATGGACTATTCTGAAACACATTGTTTTGTGAGCAAAGAACAAATCCACACCAAAAAACACCTCACCTTGTTTGTGAGTTCAAATTTGGCAGCTTCAGCCTCCTCGCGAATCTTGTTGTTTTCTATCTGTATGTCTACCAGTGACTGGGAAACCTTTAAATAGAAAAAGAGAAAATAATGTTAAAAAGTTTGATGCACTTAGGTTCACAAACAAAGAAGCATTTTCATGTCACGTACAGCTTGGCCTCAATTTAAATGACCTCCAATATAATTATTAGCCAATTATTAGCCAACTATACGAAAAGCGGGTAATTTAGACACACAGCAATACCAATTTCAAATTCACAAAACTTGTGAATTGTATATTTCACATGCTTTCAAAGATGCTAATGTGACACATCATATTTATCAAAACTAGCATAACTTCTTATAATGGAGAAACAACTGCCTAAAACCATTCATAAAATAGAAAAGTAAAAATAAGAAAAACATTTTCTTAACAATTCTGGTCACAAAGATCTTGAAACAAGGCCAAAAA
Source organism: Littorina saxatilis (assembly GCF_037325665.1). Lineage (NCBI taxonomy): Eukaryota > Metazoa > Mollusca > Gastropoda > Littorinimorpha > Littorinidae > Littorina > Littorina saxatilis. The sequence continues at coordinate 37,306,394 of NC_090249.1, read as the reverse complement.
GATTGTTTCTCCATTTTAATGTACTCATTTAAATGGATAAAAAGTGGTATTATTGCTATTGTTATTTAAAAAAAACCACAATTTTTACAATTGGCAACACAATGATCACTTGCTTTGAGTTTTTCTTCCTCGGACAGGAGAAGCTGTTGAGACAGATCCGTCCTGGTGTTAGCTATGTCACCAAACTTATTCTGCAGTCTGTCAAGACGGAGCTGTAGACGCTCATTCTGGTCCTTGAGCACCAGCTGTGGAATCATCCCAACAAATTTAGTCAGTAAAGTAGAGATTGACGCATCCAGTCAACATAAACAGTTAAATACTGTGGTATCCAAGATGAAAGGACAACATTGGGACTACCTTAAAGTGTCCTTACAATGCAGGTGGATTTCAGTTTCACAACAGGTACATTTTGGTCAGGTTAGGAGAGCTAGGGAGTCTCTCTCTCTCTCTCTCTCTCTCTCTCTCTCTCTCTCTCTCTCTCTCTCTCTCTCTCTCTCTCTCTCTCTCTCTCTCTCTCACACACACACACACACACACACACACACACACACACACACACACACACACACACACACACACACACACACACATATCACAGGTTACTGAGCCAAAATCCGGACAATTTCAGCTAAATTTACAGACATATATGCATACACTTAATCAATAATGCACACAAAAAGGCTCCAATCCTGAGAAAAAACAGTACACACACACACACATGCACGCACCCGCATGTGTATGCACGCACACACACACAATGTCACACACACAAACACACTTATAAACATCATGTACCTGCAACTTCAGTTTCCTACAATAAAGTCATGACTTAGCTTTATGAAATCACTCCTCTATAAACATCACAGTTCTAAGTCCTACTGCTTACGCATATAAAAGACACACGAAAACACATGGTGATTATTTACAAACAAATAAACAGCAATACTGATGCATTCTCTAGATACTGACTCTGTCCTACAACTAAAAACTAAAAGTGAGTGATACTGCATGTAAGCAACTAATGCTACGAATACATTTTCAGTTACCTGAAACTACAGGAACTTCTTCATTTAAACCTATTGATCTGAATTATGATTTAAATTTGGTTAGTAACTATACTTTTTCAGAACGTTGTTCTGCAATTACAATAATTTCACACATCTTACATTCACACACAATAAAGTATATACATACATGTATATGAAGCAAAAACAGATGCAGTTCAGAATCAGTTTCATAGCTTTATGCCTAAGTCTTACAAACCTTTTTTTCCAAAGGTAAGCGTACATGAATGCCGTTTTTCCGAGTTACTGTCACAAATTACTTCTAAAATACTTCAAGCCAGCACTTACAATTCTACTAACAGATATTTACCATTTTGCTAGAAGCTTTTTAGTCATTACTGTCCTTCACAATGGTGAATCTTAATTGTCTTCATGAAACGGTCAAAGGCCTTATTTATTACCAAAGTTCAGCTTCAATCAAAAACAATATACTACAGCTATGGCATGGTGAAAATAAAAGGCTTCAACACCTGGCTACTAATCTATTAAGCTACAAAATAAAATAAAAGTCTATCTATTTCATATTTATACTGTGACCCTTTACATTTTCAGTCTGCAGACGCCGAAGATCGTCACCGGAATCATCATATTTCACAGTGATCTGACATACAGAAACATACTTGCAAGTACTGTAATGCACCTTGGCTTAGCCTTTTGAGAACACTGATATATATACCTACAAATATGTATAATGTAAATAATGTTTAGGGTGTGGGTGTGTGTGGGTTTGTTTGTTTGTTTGTTTGCTTAACGCCCAGCCGACCACGAAGGGCCATATCAGGGCGGTTGTGTGTGGGGGGGGGGGGGGGGTTATATACTTGCGTTGCTTGCATGTGTGCAATGCACGACCCTGTGTACATAGCACGCATGCATTTGTGAGTACTGTATGTAAAACTGTTCTGTGAATAAAACAGTTGCTGCAGAGTATTTGTGTTGGTCATCATGAGAAATTGCTTGTGATGTGTTTTGAAACGTAATCCAGGACACAGATATGCACACCCAGGGACGTAGCATACCCACAACATTTGGTACGGCGAGGGGAAAAAAAGCCGATTTGCTAACCCCAGGTCCATTGATCGACGTAATGTGGATGTGTAATTGTGAACTCACTGTTTCTTCTCACATCTGCTTTTGTTCTAGTTATTACCCCTGACTGATTTATGAGGATGTGATCATCATCAGATTTCTTTAAAAAAACAAGAAGAGCAAACGCTCGATCGAGTCACTTTCGCAGTTCTGAATATTATATGAGGCATCAGATGGACAGGAAGAAATTGCTATTCACAACACAATACAGATGTAAATAATTTGATGTAAAGAATAATCCTATAAAGTTTGAATCAAATCCGATGAATAGTTTCAGAGATATGATATTTCAATTTTTTTCCTTCAAGACATACCTGTGACCTTGAAAAAGGTCAAAGGTCACCAAAGCAGACGTCAAAGTGTAGAGGTCACTGGGAGTCACGTTCACATAAAATTTGAGCCCGGTCACTTTTATAGTTTCCGAGAAAAGCCCAACGTTAAGTTGTGTGTTGCCGAACAGAAAAGGCTAGTTATCTCCCTTGTTTTTCTGATAACGTTCGTAAAAGGCTACAGATGTAAATACTTTGATGTAAAGAATAATCCTACAAAGTTTCAATCACATCCGATGAACTTTGTCAAAGATATAAAATGTCTAATTTTTCCTTTGACGCTGACCTGTGACCTTGAAAAAGGTCAAAGGTCAACGAAACCATCGTTAAAGTGTAGAGGTCATTGGAGGTCACGACTAAACAAAATATGAGCCGGATCGCTTTGATAGTTTCCGAGAAAAGTCCAACGTTAAGGTGGTGTCTACGGACGGCCGGCCGGACGGCCGGCCGGACGGACGGCCGGCCGGCCGGCCGGACAGACTAACACTGACCGATTACATAGAGTCACTTTTTCTCAAGTGACTCAAAAAAAGTCTAAAATTTGGTACGGCGATTGCCGTACCCGCCGTACCACGTCCTACGTCCTTGACACCTATTCACAAACTTGTCTTAAAACAAATTAACAAAGGCACACAGGCACACATTCACAGACCAACACAGACAGAAAAACGCAAGCACACACACTCTCTACCTCACCCCTGCACACTAAACACACACACACAGTTTCACATCTCACTCACTCAGCCTCCCCCCTACAGTAACACACACACACACACACACACACACACACACACACACACACACACACACACACACACACACACACACACACACACACAGTTTCACATCTCACTCACTCAGCCTCCCCCCTACAGTAACACACACACACACACACACACACACACACACACACACACACACACACACACACAGTTTCACATCTCACTCACTCAGCCTCCCCCTACACACACACACACACACACACACACACACACTCACACACACACACACACACACACAGTTTCACATCTCACTCACTCAGCCTCCCCCCTACAGTAACACACACACACACACACACACACACACACACACACACACACACACACACACACACACACAGTTTCACATCTCACTCACTCAGCCTCCCCCCTACACACACACACACACATACACAAACACACTCACACACACTCACACACACACACACACACATGTCACACACACACACCCACACCCAGTTTAAACCCTTACATTTTCTGTCTGCAGACGGCGGATCTCTTCGCCAGTGTCATTGTAGACAGGGGCGGTGGTGGAGGAGAAATGCACGGGCCCTGAGCCCGACTGCTGCTTGTGCTCCAGGATGCGGGCTTCCTTCTGCACCAACAGGCCCTGAAAATACCACACAGTCCAACTTCTCTTTAAGCTCGCATTAAAGTCCTGTGCATGATTTGCAATCTTCATTCATAATTTATTAGTATAAATGAGTATAGAATTGATTTGTTGAATTTTTGTAAGGCGCTTGGAAATATGATTAGATTTGCGCCATATAAATTCCCCTAATTATTATTAGTAGCAGTCTAAACCACAGATTTACACAGGAGCATGTGAGATAATAAACTCCGCTTAAAATTTTGTTTGCGCCACCAGTACCACGTACAAGACAAAAATTTCTTGAACACCCATGGATTCAGAATCAACATGAATGCATTTGGCAGTGTCATCCAATCTCTTACACTCAAGACCAAGATGCACAATGCCTAGTTTCATTTGAAAAGCAGTATATTTTGTCAAATTAATAGAAAGATCGAGGGACAACAGGTTTTCTCTCATTACAGGCACCACAGTTATAAGCACACAATTTGAAACACGTTACCTGAGCTAAGTACACAATGTGAAACACACATTACCTGAGCTAAACCGTCGTTGACGATGGGGAAGTTACGGATGTGGGAGAGATTGGTACAGAACTTGAGCACGCCGTTGGATATGTCTGGATCTGTCTTGGCTTTCAGGCAGATGAGCGCTCGAGTCTTGAAGTTACCTCCGAGCTGTTCTTGAAGGAGCTGTGTTAGCTTGGAGTCACTGTCACATTAAGAAACGGGATACATGAAAATCGCGTGCTCCTACACTCTATTCCAATATTCTCAGACACAATTAACACACCCATTTAACTCCCCTCAGAGGCAATTAATTGGCTCAGCATTTCCGTCTTTGGTGCGCTGTCTCTTGGATTGAGTTTAGCCATGCTTAGGCCATTCACTTTTGCACTAGCTCTTTCCATCCACATCTCCTTTGCCAATCACTACAGCAAGTCCGTCCCGGTGTGCAATTATAAGCTCCCAAACCATGCCTAATCCCTCATTCTAGTGTCTTCCTAACAAATTGGGCCTGACGTACTCTCTTGTTCATAAACAGAGAACTGAGATGAACAAGCAAACACAATGAACAAACATTTAAGTGCATGCATGCACATGTAAGTAACCCACCGAGCGACTGACCAAATAACCAACACGAAAATACCTGTAATATATATATACCCTGTCAGAAAAGGGATGGCTGGTGAGACTGGTGCAAGGTGACATGACCGAAACTGACAGAAGCCTTGGTCAGTTGCACCCCTAACCCTCACCCTACCCCTGGTCACAGGTGACCAGACTGAGAGTGACCAAGACCTAACTCAGTTTTTGACACCCCTCCGTCCCCTAACCCACACACAGAGAGACTTACCCGTAATGTATGACCCTGTCAGGAAAGGGATGGTTGGCGAGACTGGTGGTGACCTGACTGAGCGCGATCAAGGCCTTGCTCAGTTTTGGCCCTTCCCTCAGCTGAACCTGTGTGGGGTCCGCGGACAGCTTCTCAAGGCCTGGAAGCTCTACGATGGTGAACCTCGACTTATAGGGCTGGGGGTTGTCTCCCACTTTCTGTATAAGAATGGAACGAAACATGTAATCACTTAGCTTGAAAATGGAAAAGAAACTGGATTTAATGGTTTTCTTCCACGACAAAACAGCTGACAGCTTTATGTTTCAGTCTACTTTGATCTGTGGGTCTGGGAAAAAGAGGGAGTGGGTGGAGGGGGAGGAGATGGGCAGTTGCTGTCGTCTTTTCTCCAGAAGGAATTAAGATTGATACAGTGGCACAGCATCAAGATATTAAATGTTTTTTAAATGGAAAAAAAACCGACGCATACAAATTAAGGATAGTGAAATTCTACTGTTGTTAGACTTGAAATTTTCTTCTATTTTCAGAAGAGTAAAAAGAAAAGAAAAATGTTGTTTATTTTCCACCTGCAGGTAAAGAAACTTTTTTTTCAAGACTTAAAAAATACAAAACCGCTTTAATCAAATAAAAATGAGAGTTGACTGTACACCAGGTGATATCATAAACACCAGTGCCTGCATGTACGTCTGACTTGTGAATAGAATAATGCCTATGGGAAGAAACACTGAAACAAACATAAATGAGAGAGAGATCTAGAGACGCATGCAGGAACAGGAATGCCGAAGTGAAGTGCGATTGAAATGGCAGCCATTTTCAAAAACTGTTCAACAACCTTTAACCTTTCACAAAATCCGACAGGAAGCCAGCATGCTTATAGAAATGTTCGAGCTAGCCAGTGGTATGGACTGTCACTTTCTACACAAAAAATGTCAACTTCTATTTGTCAAAATTGTGTTCTTTAATGGCAGTCAAATCCTTTAAACTGGTACAGATCAAACATTCGGTCTACACAGAACAAATCTACCTGACATTCTCGAAAAAACAAATCATTCTAATACAAAACCAACATCCTTACCTCGCAAGCTAAATATCACAACCACTTTCATGGCCTAAAACTAACAGCAACAAATCAAAATGAACGTTCCCAACGAAGAAACCATAATTCTTACCTTCCCCGAGCAAACAAAAGTGATTCCTCTGTACTGTCTACACTTAGAATTGCAATAACTCAACTCTCGAATCAGACCAGCCAATATCTTCCCCTCCCGTTCAATACTTCTGCATTGACCCCAGCTGTTGTGTGTGAACAGGTCCCTTGTATCAACATCATAGGCACCTGATGTTGCAAGTCTTGGTTACTTAAATGAACGTTTGATAGTTTTATCTTCAATGACTCAGCACGGTTGGCCTAGTGGTAAGGCGTCCGCCCCGTGATCGGGAGGTCGTGGGTTCGAACCCCGGCCGGGTCATACCTAAGACTTTAAAATTGGCAATCTAGTGGCTGCTCCGCCTGGCGTCTGGCATTATGGGGTTAGTGCTAGGACTGGTTGGTCCGGTGTCAGAATAATGTGACTGGGTGAGACATGAAGCCTGTGCTGCAACTTCTGTCTTGTGTGTGGCGCACGTTATATGTCAAAGCAGCACCGCCCTGATATGACCCTTCGTGGTCGGCTGGGCATTAAGCAAACAAACAAATAAATCTTCAATGACTGCATAGTCTCAGGTGCCTATGAATTCTGCAGGAGGTACTATAGTAGTTATATAGCTATATATAATTCCAAAAGCACAGACAGTTAAACATCCATTTTACAAACTGATTTTAAGACCTAAAAGTTACTCAAGTACACTGTGATTTTATATACCAGAGGACGTACCTCCACAAATTCAAAGTCTTCTTCCCAGGTATATTGCAATATGTGAATTCCTGGGTGGTTATATATGTAGATTATGTACATAATCCCTGCAGATGGCGCACAAACAAATTCACAACAAAATTCCGAAGAAATCCTCCTTGTGGCTATACAGTGTGTGAGCAGCAGGGACTTTGAAAACGTTAAAAAATCTCTATTAGTATTGTATAATACAATTGAGTCTATTCACATAAGTTTATCCTTATCTGTAGACTCGACCAAATAACTCCAGCTAAAAGAAAGGACTTAAAACCTTCCAAAGAAAAACTGAAAGTATGTTCACATAATATAATGTACATGCATGTATTCACGTGCCTGTGATTAGTTATACACTTTCCTTCCAGTGTGACTGGAATATAAGTTGGGACTGTCTTACACAAAGCCACACAATGCTCAGCTGACACTGTGGTAGTGTCAGTGATATAGCTCGCAAACAGATCTGAGTGTCCCCCCATATTTCTTCTTTCAGGTCTCAGCAATATGTGTGTTTGGAATCACCGAGTATTACAGGGCCAGGACCGTTTGATCATACCGTGTGTGGTTTTGAGTTATATTGTCTTACTTGTAAATCATTAGATCATGGTTGTGAAAAAATATATGGACATATTATAAGATAAATGTATCCAAGGCTACCCGTACGAAATGAACTTATAGAAAACTTATAGGAACTTATAAGAAACTTATAAGAAATGTATAAGAACTTACAACCCCTGTTTCCGAAAATACACAAAATCCCAATTCCCACCAACTAATAACAAACAAACTAACAAACAAACAAGGGCAACAGAAATTCAGATTAACTGAGGGCACAGACAGAAAGCTATTGTTTTCTTACAGCTGAAAGGAGTTCAACAAAAGTAAAAGATATTTAAACACAAAACAAGTCATTTTGTCAAAGTCAAGTGAGCAAAAAATTAACATCTCATCCAACCATTCCTAACTACCATTTCCTACTCTATTTCACTGACTCAATTCTATTCCAAATAAATTTTGCAAATATCAGACTAACCTTCTACAAGAAGGCGCACACCCAAAGACAGCACACCAAAGGCTTAACAGATACCAAACGTTAGAACCTAGCTCATAGTCACCACAGAAAGGCTTTACAGTATTCACCACAAGATATATCATGATTCAGACTCAGTGACTGGTAGCCCAGAGAACGACCGTGTTATAGCTCTGTCTGCATTGTCATTTACCGCCCTCATGACTTCTATTCAACTTGAGTGAAAGGGTGCAAAGCTTGAACACTGATATCAGCTTTGTAAGTTCTCTTCCTCCCTTTAGAAAGCAAACGTTTACCACCCTTCCCTATTCTATACCTGATCAAATACCAGCAGAGCTGTGTATGTCTTGTTTGGTAAGTAATGCTAGTGACAACGGCTTGAATGCTTGCTTGACTGTTATACATGATAGGTGTAAATTCTGACGTCTGACTGTGAATTGCCGCAAACAATAAAAGTGAATCAACATTGGAGCACAACTCAACGGAGAACTGGAGTTAGTTTGGTCAACAAAGTATATATTATACAGACATAAAACTACAGTTAAATACAAATTCAATTAAAAAACCCAATAGCAACTTAGAAACCAAACACATGACACGAGAGCACACGCATAACCACTGACACACGCACGTAACGATGTACTCAAGTTATGCTAGATGAAATGCCCTCCTCCCACACAGACCAAGTTACCTGCACCCCCCCCCCCCATAAACCTCATAAAAACTAATGACTTCAATGTTATGCCTCATTTCTAATATCAAATAATGGGAGGGATGGGGGTGGAGTGGCGCACATATTAACATAATCAGGACTTTTAGAAGGACATGAATGATTATGATTGACGTGGCAGTGTCTGGCATCCAGATAAAGATCTTTATCTTTTTCTTTTCAGTGGGTATTTCATGCATGAAATAGGAGCACACGGCCAATAAAAAGAATCCTTGATTACTTGTCATGCAAATGTCCATGCACAAAAGATGCAGTGTACACCTGTAAAAGGGCACATTGAATACCGCTCCAGACAAATTACTGGCTTTCAGAATTTGTGAATATCCGTGTACATATACTTGCCCTGACTTGATCACACCAAAAGGATAAGATAAATTGGAAAGCACAGGTCAACTTCACTTTAGCATAAACCCCTGATAGCACAGTTCCCCCCAAAACCCCAAGAAGAGTCATGTTGTCAGAACCCACCATAGTGACTGCATGTCAAAGCAGTATTTACCTTGCGTGTTTAATTCTTTGTACTATCTACAAGAAACACTGTTTAGTTCCGTAAGTTAAAAGCTGATACTAGGTGTTATCAATCTACAAACTCTAAAGTCACTTATCATGGAGCTGACCTGTACAGGATCATATCAAATGCACACATCAGGGAACATGACACCTAAATAAAACTGAGCATGGACTATCAGTTGGATTTTCTTTTCCAAGACATTTACACCAATGCTGTGGAGTTTGACTCTGGGAACTATTATGCAAAGAGTATGCTGTACTGACGTCCCAATGTTTTTAATTCACTGAACGGCAAGAAATAGAAAAAAAAATAACCTTTAATTTTCTTCCAGGAACAATGACTCTTTGGAAGGTAAGTGCCATAATTAAAACTATTGCCAAAACAGAGCAGGAATTCTGGAAAAAGTGAAATAATAAGGCAGCCAAGAAGAAAATTGGGGGGTGGGGGGGGGGGGGATGGGGGTAATCTTCATGAATAGTGCGGACATGTTGGAGTTTAACATTTATTACAAATGCCGTAGCTCATCTCAATATTTCAAATTCATACCATTAGTGAAGATTGTAAGCTTTGTAATGTATGAACCTGTCTTTACACACACACACACACACACACACACACACACACACACACACACACACACACACACACACACACACACACACACACACACACACACACACACACACACACACATTTCTATCCCAAATTGTTATTAGCTGGGCATTTTTGACACAAACACACACTGATATAACTGATGCACGTACCAACCTACACCCCCCCCCCCCACCCCACATACTAATGACCAAAGGTCACAAGACGAATGACTACAAAGATAACTCACCACACAAAGATCAATGTGTAGAATAATGGCAGCATTTTGTGATGCAGGTCCATGGTCTGTGGTGGCTTCAGTACGTCGACCCCATGCATTGCGGAAATACGTGCCTCCCATCGATGCATTTGACACCCGTGTTGTGGTTGCATTCTGCAAACAAGGGTAAACTGGTAACAGTAAAGCCTGAAATGTATAGTGAAGTATTAAGTTTTGACCTATTGCCAGGAATAGATTTAGCACAGTATAATGCTTTTAATGTCGCTGATTTTGTATAGCAGTTTTTTTCTGGTGGCAACAGAACATTTCCAATTCTTCTTCTTCTGTGTTTGTGGGCTGTAACTCCCACACACACTCCTGTGAAATGGGGGGCTTTTACATGTATGGCCATTTTCCCTGCCATTTAGGCAGTCATAATCCATCTTGCACACCCCCCCCCCCCCCCCACACTCCCTTTTTAAGTCAGACATCATGTTTGCTCAAGTAATAGTAAATAAACCAGTGCCAACTTCCACGATTGCATCTCAACCTCTATCAGAGTGCCAGTTTCTGTCTCTGTCATGAAGTAGAATCTCCTTATTTATCAACTGCTTAGGACAAAGCACTATGATTATCATCATTATCACAAGATTTCATTCATAATATAGCAACCCGGGTAACAAAAAACAATGTTCATAATTATGTGACAAATCCAAGTAGTGAATGGGTTTGAGCTTTAGGTGGAACGTGGACTCGGTTGCTTTCTCCCTGGGGAAAAGTGAGCTGCCATTAGTACGACGCTTCCCGATTTTCCACCCTTTTCCTGCATGTGTGTGTTCATGTTTTCAAGTCCTGAGACAATCCCTCGCCAAACGTGGGGGTTGAACCAACCGCAATAGCCACAAATTGGTTTCAAAGCCAGCACCTATACAGATTGAGCTATCTCCCCGCCCCAACTTCACAACAACAGTGTCACACTGCATGTACAACACATGCTGATTCATCTTGGCATGCACGCCTTTGACTGCAGACTGTGATGTCCAGGATCCCCATGTTCATTTAGCTATTTCCCCGCCCCCAACTTTACAATAACAGCGTCTTACTACTCTTACTGCACAACATTAGCTCGTTCACCTTGACATGCACGCCTTTCACTGCTGACTCTGTGATGTCCAGGAGCCCCATGTTCATTTAGCTATTTCCCCGCCCCCAACTTCACAATAACAGCGTCTGACTGCACAACATAAGCTGGTTCACCTTGGCATGCACGCCTTTGACTGCAGACTCTGTGATGTCCAGGAGCCCCATGTTCATTTAGCTATTTCCCCGCCCCCAACTTCACAATAACAGCGTCTGACTGCACAACATAAGCTGGTTCACCTTGGCATGCACGCCTTTCACTGCAGACTCTGTGATGTCCAGGAGCCCCATGTTCAAGGCGTGCGGGGCACTCATCAAGTCCTTGACCAGCTCGTTGTAAACTTCCACCATCTCCATGGTTACCTCAGGGTCCTGCTTGCTCATCCGCGTCTGGGGGTGGTACCGCTCTGAAACCATCCAGAGGATGTAAGCATACGAAAAATGCACCAGTAACATGTGGTGAGTCTAAAAAGTGCAAGGAAACATTGTACTTCAAGTTGTTTTTGTATCGCTCTAAAACCATCGGGACGATGGAAGCATATGAAAAATGCAACAGTAAAGTGTGGTAACTCTAAAATATGCAAGAAAATATAGTACCGTACTTCAAGTTGGTTTTCCAAAGAGAGTGAAAAGAATCAAGCCTACACATGTCTTTTGATAGCAAAAGCTAACTTTAGAATCAAATAATGTTTGTCATGCAGGGAGCCCTAATGTGACATCTACTTTACTGTTATTCTGGCGAAAAGAATACATTGCATACTTTTTCTTCTTCTGCTATTGATGAAAAAAAACCATTTAAGTGGTATTTAGAACCAAAACATTACTGGTTCTAGTACATGTAAAGTATTACTGAGCCAAGTTCGTTTTCTGTAGACTATGACATTGTATTCTGATATGTCTCATTATTTATTGTGTGTCTGTCCACTACAGAAAACACTTGGTCGACGTACAAGTGATAGTTTCATTTTGTGTATGATTAAACATTACAATAATTAATTTTTCCTCAATATTGATTTTTCATCTAACCCTCATATATAGCATACAATACTACACTTCAACTTTTCTAGATTTTACGCACTAACGTTTATGAAAGATTCTCACCTTCAGACAGCTTGGCAAAAAGGTGATCCAGTACCATCTGTACCAGTCCTGGCCTGTTGTTTGTTTCTCCCACCATATTGTAAGATTTGCCCGCCCCGCTCTCTCCACCAATCAGGAGACAGACGTTGTACCCCGCCAGGTAAAGGTCCAGTAACGCTTCCACCGACGTCTTAAACACATCGTAGGTGCTGGTGTTGGATGAGTGAAGTGTTTGAAACCTGCACATGACAAGAAATTATTGTTTACTTTGTGATTTGGAAACTTACAGCGTTTATAAACTATTTATATATTGCTAAGCTAGGCTCACATTTTACACCAAAAACAAACCATATTCACTGAATCAATGACATCTCTTGTATTTCTTTTCAAACTTTTAGAATCCTGTAATAAACAGATCTAGATGTGGAACTTTTGTCAGCACGTGTACGGGAACGTGTACGGATAACGTCATCAAATCTAGTTTTTACGTCACGGATTTGCCAAGATCTACAGTACGTCGTCTTGGTGGGAGCAAAACAACATATGATTTGGAACATTGGAGAAAAAAAGTGACTTACGGTTGACGTAATATCTAGACATACGCGTACCTGAGGTCTTTGCTACAGGTTAGCTCATCTAGAACACTGTAATGTCACACACTTAGATTGGTCACGAACACTGAGAAGAAGTCCATATTTTGTGGAAGAAAAGCTACATATTTTTATCTAAACAATTTCCTAGCCCTCACCAAAGCTGAGAGTTCGATCAGTGAAATGAAATAAAAGAGGCTTTAAACATTTGTATACAACGCGAGATACAGGTAAATCATGATTTAATTGTCACATTTTCTGGAAATACATGTGTGACAAAGAGTCTCAATTACCAATGCAGCAGACTTGTACATTCATAGTCCACTCAAACCAAAACTGAGAGTGAAAAGTACAAATTCTGCAATCCAGAGAAACTGGAAACACAATGTATCTGTCAGTGTTATAACATTTTGTTTTGAAAATTAAAAAAATTGTACACAGGAGTTTGACTTTGAAGAAAAAAAAACCCACACATACAGTCATCAGTATGATTAAGCAGTTTCTTACCCAAAGTAAGGTCCACCAGCATGAGCAGCTACTCGGCCGTTCGCTTCAACTAGCAAGTTTGTGGCTCCTTCCACGCGCGTCATGGGACGCATGCGGCCGACCACGTCGATATTCATGGTGACTGATAGCGGATCCTCCTTCCTTGCTACTTCCCGACCCCTGTCTCCAAAATCCTCTTTTCTTTTGGGTCGCACAGCACCCTGCCCTCTCACATTTCCCCTTGAAACTGAATTCTGTCCTTTCTGGTCATCATCAAGCTCTGCTCTGTCTCTTCTACCTGTTGAAAGATTGTCTGCAAGGTCCCTTAGCTCCAAGTCAGAACCGGCGTCATATTCCGCTTGAGGGTTTCGTAGGTACGGCCGTGACTGATCTCCTTCTCTGTACTCTGCAGGAACTTTTCCGAGGAAAGACGACGGTCCTTGAGGTGAAGTCAACTGCAAACTACGGAGGGATCCTTCCAAGCAAATTCTGGCTTGTGAGGGCGTTTTAACCAGCCGCTTAGGTTCATCTGCACCGGGAGAAGCAGCAACTTGATGCTGTTCTGGAACCACAGAAGACTCCTGCGGCTTAGACAGAAAGGGTGAGACTGGACGTGACTTTGGTGAAGGGCGGTTGTTGAAAGTTTTGGAGTTTATCTCAGGATCTTGCAAGGTTGTTGGTGGGGTGTTGGGTTTAGCTTCAGAGGGGCTGGGTTTGTCTCGCTTCAGAAACTCTGGTTGACCTTGAGGTTTTGGCCTCTGCCCACTGTGCCCTGAAAAAAATAAATTCAAATTCAAAGTCAGGTCAAGATATCACAGTGTTAAGAAACAATAACGAAAACAAAAAGACTGAAGTCAGAGTACTATACCATTACCAAGCAAACCCAAAGTCACTCCAAGATTTCCTGATGCCCTCAGAAAATAAGAGCAAGAAGATGAAAGTAAAAACTTGGATTTGTTGATCAATAGCTACGATATGAAATGCTTATTATTATAGTGTCCTGTACAAGATGATAATGTTAATGTAAAAAGTCATACAGCAGTGCAACATTAATGTTCAACTTGACTAAAAATAGAAAGAAAACATGAAAGAAAGAAGAGAAGAATTGAACTTGAAGGAAGAAATAATGAGACGAAGTAAAACAAAAGGTTCAGTTTAACTCACAAGTATCTGCAGCATCAGTCATTTTCAAATGTTTCAATTTAAGCAAACACAAGAAGAAGAGAAGTTGAGTCTCCTTATGTCAGTCAATATTTTTTGTTACACGTATACTTCAAAATTCCTGCATTGAAGCTATAAACATAATCTAGTATTTTCCCATGTGAAGGAAATTAATATAAAAGAATGTTTGCAGCTATTAAACAACAAATCTGTCCGAGAAGCTGCGCACTGGAAATCTTTCAATGGTTTGAAGTAAAAACATTTCATGAAAAACTATGGCACAAGTTCATGCTCAAGACCGATTGTAGCCTGCTGAGACTATTGTTTATACTGCTCATCTTCATTCATTGGTGGTTGCAAAAAGGAAATCAAAAAGAGTATGACTCCCATTTAAGGATTTCTGGTTCAAGATATCACTGATAGTAATACTAATAGCACATCTTATATGACTGTTTCCTTCTCATAACATCTTGAAACATGAAGTATTAGGTCACATTTGTATGCACACCACAAATTCATTCTGCTGTGAATGCAGTCTTAGCTAATACCTGCAGAACTGCATGCAAATAGATGGCTGACACAAATTTAACTTTGAGATGTTTGGTGACTAAATTAGAAGATTTCATGAATATTCTCTTCCATTCTGTCACCTGTTCCACCTGAATAAGGA
Organism: Littorina saxatilis; assembly: GCF_037325665.1. Classification (NCBI taxonomy): domain Eukaryota; kingdom Metazoa; phylum Mollusca; class Gastropoda; order Littorinimorpha; family Littorinidae; genus Littorina; species Littorina saxatilis. The sequence continues at coordinate 37,291,096 of NC_090249.1, read as the reverse complement.
TTAATAACTATAATGACATACGAAACCAAAAACCTAAATGTTTCATCTACATAAAATTCACATTTGGCAAGCAACTTTGGCTAATGTTAAGGCCAAAAAGAAAAATATGTCTGTTTCCAGTAACATCGCCAAAAAAAATAGGGTCGGTCGGTCTTTTTTTTTAATTTAATTTTTTTTTATTTAAAAAAAATAAATAAATAAATAAAAATTTCGTACATTTTCAGAGGGATTCCTGGCGTCATTGGCCGCCATGTTTTTTTCGCGTGACGACGGAAACAGGAGGTAAGTCTCTTTGATTATGAAGTCTCATCGACCGATTACCTCCCTTTTTTTGTTTTTTTTGTGTGCGAAAAGCGAAAAAAAAATTTAGGATCGGCGCTTAGAAATAGGGTTGGTCGGGTTACCGGAAACAGACATATTTTTCTTTTTGGCCTAATAGGGGTCATTGCAGAAAAGTACCTTGAAATCTGTTCTGGCCCACTCTTCCTAAATTCTCTCTCAGCCAAGGGTATAAATAATACAAACTGCCTATCAGCGCTTAAGCCCTGATATCCCATTCTCAGCATGAATGGTCATATACCTTCCTCACACAATTATCTATCACTGAATTTTCCTTGAAATCACCCCCTGAGTCCAGGTATTAGAGCCCAGTAGGCCGTCCTCCCAACAAAGTTATCTCTCAGCTCAATGCAATAAATCATCTCTTTGAAGAAATTTATAGACGTCTTTCAACAGAGGGGCTAGGTTCAACCAATTCTGACTGAAATGAATCATTTGTTTAAGATTTATAACACAACACAAATGAAAAGTGTATTTGTTCTTTACCAATGCAGCTAGCAGTAGCACACAGACAGGAAAAAAGGAACATCTGTGGGTATAAATCATCAGATTCAGATTGCCTAAAATGACCACACCAGGGGCAGACTAAAAGTTGTCATTGTTGCGATAAAAATGTGAAATTGATAGAATTTAAAATTAAATTGGGGATTCTTCGGGGTGGTAGTAATGGGCAGGTGGTCATAATCGGGAGGTTTATCACAAGGGAATGTTAGATTCTGCATGTTTGTTCTTCAAACCATTTTCAATTTGATCTGATGCATTTTTTTTATCAGTGATCTCGAGTGATTCGAATGAATGTGTGTGTGTGTGTGTGTGAGAGTACATATGCATGTGTGTGTATGTTTGTATGCGTGTGTGCGTTTGCATGTGTGTGTGTGTACGCATGTTCAATGATGTTGCAAGTACTGCATGTCTGTGAATGAACACATTTTGTAAGTATGTTTCAAAAAGTGTAGGTGCATATTATGCACATAAAAATACAAGTATCAATTGTAGGAGCTTGATTGCTATTTAAGTGTTTTATAACCATGCAGCTGTAACTGTAAGACTTTTACTACCTCTGTGATTTATGCATGTAGCAACCATGTCTGCACAGAACAATAAATGCCACCTGCACCTCACCCTAATTCCTCCTCTGTACACACACACACACATGCATATAATATATACACACACAGATCGACATGCTACCTAGCTCCTATCCCAAAATATTATTAGCTGGGACATTTTTTTTACATTTAACTGTCATAAATTTATGTTAAAACACACACACCATGCATTGATCACATCACGAACAGGTTATAAAATTAAAAATGCTGTCATGTACGTATTAGTTATGCATAAATGTGCAACAAAAATGTCACTCAACTGTCAACACAATCACAGTATATTTTATGTTTAAACGTTTAAAAGTAATGAGAAGGGAGGGTTGTGAGTGTTACTCGCCCTGTGAGTGTGATGCGAAGGAGAATTAGATGGGGAGGTGATGTAGTACTTGTGGTACACTGGAAATGGGATTCTTGTAGGGGTCAATTGTGCAGTTTTTCAATGATTTGAAGAAAGAATGATACGTTAATTGCAAGTATGTTTGTGTTCAAACAGGCGACAGAGCACTGAGGCTAAGCAGATCTACTACAAACTCTACATCCAATGAGTGACCTGCGCATATATACGGCCATCCGCCTTCTTTCTTGCACCACTCTCAGTCTCAATCTGACTCAACGAGTCATGCAATGACTGATATGACTTCGGGCTTTAAATCTCCATCTAGCCTCAAGTCTGATAAATAGTTCACATTCAGGGCAAAAATCGGGAAAAGGCCAGCACGATTAATTTCCCTTCACGATTTACCTCGAAGAGACGGTAGACTCTAACTCTGCCTGCCAACTCAGGAATGTTTACGATAACAACCCGCCATGCTTGAAACAATGGCGGAGATCGAGTACAACTTTTTGCTAAAAGAGCAATGCAAGGGAGGCAACCCATCAAAACACTGTCACAAGGCGGAAATCGTGGTTATGAGTAGGCTACTCGATGATTAAAAGAAAGCTATCAAATCTTTCAAATAAAATAAAATCATAATGATAACAAAGGAAGAAATAATGAAGTAGATTTCCGTGTTCCTGGAGTACTGAGTTGATTGATTGACTTGAAACAAATTAACTACATGATCGTACCATCAGTGCGTAGCCTACTACGAACGGTAGGATATATAGGCCCAAAAAAATAAAAAATAGGTGTGGTTAAGGTAACATAGCCACAAAAAAATAGGGTAGGAAGGTAGGCAATCACTTTTTTTTTAAAACTTTTTTTTCTAATGTGTACAAATAAACCTACTTGACAGGGAAATAAGTGTGCGACTCGAGCGCTTTCCGTTTTCATTGCGTTTTCTGCACTCGGTTTTTGTTTTGTTTTTTGTTTTGTTTTGACAAATGTAATAAAAAGTTATAGGGTCGGCCCCTAAAAATAGGGTAGGTCGGGTTACGTTACCGTAACCACACCTATTTTTTTGTTTAGGCGGCCTAACCGCTGACGACAGGAGTAAAAGTACCACTTTTCACCCACTCACTCACTCACCCAGTCACTCACGTGACTTAATTACTCACTCACTCACTCACCAAGTTACTCATCGTAACTTGACTCACTGACTAGCTCACTCACTCACACACTTGCCGCTGAAAAAAATGCTCGACTGAATAAGCCGGTTCAGGCTAAAATAACTCCGTCGGGTTCAGTTTGCATGCGGGGTTGTGGGAGAGTGACCTTTTCTTGAAAAACCTCGTTCAAATCAGTATTGGAGGGGCCAATCACTGACTAGCAACTGAGGGGTCTGTCGGAAACACGCACGTGTTTCCTTCACACCCCTCGCTGGTGATTGGTCCCTCCAAAATTTGTACGAGGCTTCGCAAGAATAATGTCACTAGCTATTCCACAAACCCGGCGTGCACCAGGTTCGAATTCGGGCCGGGACGGACACGGGTCAACTTTATGTGAAGACCCAAAGATGGAAGCCATATCCCACTCCCGTGTCACCACAAAGGCACACATGATTAAAGACCTCGGTCATTCTGCCATAAGTGCAGATGGTATCACCTAAACACGCATACACTCTTATTTCATCAAAACGGCCGTGAGGGCGTAAAACCTCAAATTATCATATAACCCATATCATGTTCTTAAGAGGCGATCAACTATTTAGCCTAGCCTGTAGGACAGTAAGCATTCTCTCTTTGCTTTCCACAACCCACAGAAACCCGACGCGGGAGTTACGTGTGATTTCCGAAAATCGTCTATTACTGAGGAAAGGCATGGCAGGTAAGCAGAACTAGTTTCCCTGTTTGTTACAATTATACAGTTATTCCCCTTTGGAGTGGTAAGCCTCACTGATCAGTGGGTAAAGCCTATGTTATCAACGCGGCAGACATCCAGGATGCGCGGCAGAGTCAGGGGCGGATCTGGGGGGGGGGGGGGGGGGTGCAATGGGTGCAATTGCACCCCCCCCCAGCGGGACCAACAAAAAAAAAAAAACAAAAAAAAAAAAAAAGAAGAAAAATGTATCACCTGAAAATAGCACTTTACACGCTCAGATTGCACCAGATTGCACAATTTTGCTTCCTTTTTAAAAAAACATTCCGGGGGGGCATGTCCCCGGACCCCCCTAGCATGCTCGGCGCTTCGCGCCATCGTTTCGGCGCTTCGCGCCTTCGCTGATAAGATACAAAAAAAACAAAAAAAAAAGAACTTTGCACCCCCCCCTTTCAAAACCCAGATCCGCCCCTGAGAGTGTCACTGTTATGCTTTGAATAGCACCGTGAACGTAGCCTACCGTGTATTCTGCCCTTGTTGTGCCGTCTTAATCAGCGCCAATCAGTGTCTGCGTTGGCAGTGTATTTGTGCATGACTGACCGGCTGTGTGCCGCATGTGCTCAGCACTAGCTTCAGTTTGAACACTGTGAGCCAGTGCGTACGTGTGTTCGACGGCCAGAGAGAGAGAGAGAGAGAGAGAGAGAGAGAGAGAGAGAGAGAGAGAGAGAGAGAGAGAGAGAGAGAGAGAGAGAGAGAGAGAGAGAGAGAGACTGAGAGATAATATGTGTGTGTGTGTGTGTGTGTGTGTGTGTGTGTGTGTGTGTGTGTGTGTGTGTGTGTGTGTCACGGTCAGTGTGTGTGTGTCAGTCAGTGTGTGTGTGTGTGTGTGTGGTGTGTGTGTGTGTGTGTGCGTGTGTACCGACGGTGTATGTGTGTGCCAGTGTGTGTGTGTGTGTGTGTGTGTGTGTGTGTTTGTGTGCCGTGTGTGTGTGTATGTGTGTGTGTGTGTGTGTGTGTGTGTGTGTGTGTGTGTGTGTGTGTGTGTGTCCGCCATTGCACCAGTAGCAGACAAAAAAAGAAATCCGACAACAAATACAAACGAGCATAGCACACACACACACACACACACACACACACACACACACGACACACACACACACACACACACACACACACTGACACACACATACACACACACACACAAACACACACACACATGCAAACACACACACACACACATACACACCGCTGACACACACACACACACACACACACACACACACACACACACACACACACACTAACTCAATCCCTCACTAAAACAAAGACACACAATAAAAACCTTTTCTTCACCCCTTTTATTTTTTCAACCGTTCTCTTCCTCTATTGAAAACATCCACACAAAAAGTCTCCAGGTTAACCCCAAAAGCAATCAGACGCAAAACAATAAGTATACCGTTTTCACCGATACCGTCACAGCTTCACCACGGATAAGACAAGAGGCGAAGCCTTCAAGGCTCACGTAAGAAATCGACAAACAGTAACACAAACTCAATCACTCCGTCACACATACACACACACACACACACACACACACACACACACACACACACACACACACACACACACACACACACACACACACACACACACACACACACACACACACAGTAAGCATAGGTGAAACTATGCAAGAAAGCGAGACCCTGGATCTGCCAAGAAGTCTCGGCCCGCTCACAATAACAATGACCGAGACTTTCAGTAATTCCTTTGCGTGACGTCTAACCCTCTTACGTCATACTGTGACGTCTTCAAATAGTTTCTATCACACACGTCGAACACTTTTGACCGAGACTGACGTAATCCATAGACTCGGAAATGTTAAAGTTTCTACCACAGACATACACACATACATACATACGCACGCACGCACGCACGCACGCACGCACAGACAGACAAAGTTTATCATCGCATAGGCTACACTTACGTGAGCCAAAAACAACTCCCACTCCTAATCCCATTCATTGTCAAACAAAGTAACTCTCCTAACCCCCCTTTATTCCCCTTCTTTGTTCTTTCTCATTGTCCCATTCATTGTCAAACAATGTAACTCTCCTAAGCCCCCAAACTTTCTTCAGATAAAAGCAAGCGAAGCAAAAACTGTTGTAAATGGGGTAAGTACATTTTAAGGTCTTAATTGCCTATATTGGACATGAATTGGTTTATACGATTCGAGTTTTTACGCCCTCACGGCTTTTGATGTATGCGTGTTTAGGTGGTATCAGCCATCTGCACTAATGGTAGAATGACCAAGATCTTTAACGTGCCATTATGGTGACACGGGCCGGTGGGAGATGGATACCGTCTCTGGGTCTGCACATAAAGTTGACCCGTGTCCGTCCCGGCCCGGATTCGAACCAGCGACCTTTCGATCACAAGTCCAGTGCTCTCTCTACCACCTGAGCTACCCGGACCCCCCGCGGGTTAGGGGGAGTCCCATTGGTTGGGACGAGAAAGAATTTACCCGATGCTACCCAGCATGTCGTAAGAGGCGACTAACGGTTCTGTTTCTCCTTTTACCCTTGTTAAGTGTTTCTTGTATAGAATAATCAATGTTTGTAAAGATTTTAGTCAAGCAGTATGTAAGAAATGTTAAGTCCTTTGTACTGGAAACTTGCATTCTCCCAGTAAGGTAATACATTGTACTACGTTGCAAGCCCCTGGAGCAATTTTTTGATTAGTGCTTTTGTGAACAAGAAACAATTAACAAGTGGCTCTATCCCATCTCCCCCCTTTCCCCTATCCCATCTCCCCCCTTTCCCCGTCGCGATATAACCTTGAATGGTTGAAAACGACGTTAAACACCAAATAAAGAAAGAAAAAAAAGCTACCCGGGCCCCTTATGGGGATTTGACGAGCCAACTTAAATTAGCTTTCGGCTTTGCCAGTCAGTTCGCAATACGGTTCAGATAATGGTTTTATTGTTACGGGTCAACGTCGCGAGATTGGACGTTTGTATGGAGTTGTGGCGATTAGTGTTGTTGCATAAAGTGACCACAAGACGATAAGCTTTGGTGATAAATGATTTCTATTAGAAGAGCGATTGAAAGTTCTGGAGTGACTTGAGAAAATGTAACGGTTATTCTCTGGCTTCAAGAATGTCAGCCAGTATGTGATCGACTTTTAAGCATTTTTCTGCTGGTTTTTGCTTTTCGTGTCAGACTGTACATTCTCTGCTTATAAAAGCAGTGTCCTTGTGTTTTGTGCTTGGCATAATGTGAATGTGATTATTTCGCCAATTCAGGCGAGCAAACACGTACAATTTCGGACACGTTTGGATGTCATGTTCCTGAATTCAAGATGGCAGAGCAGCAATATTCCCCTGGAAAAAGAAATGGTTTAGTTTCTCTTTGTCTGTGCTGTAAAAACCAGAAGTGCGCTTAAAGTGTCATACAATAATTTGTAATGATAATCTTTCATCCAGCAAAGAAACCTTGGCTTTGGAAACTGACAGGGTTTGGAATTCATTCGGTCTGAACAACATGTTTGAGGCGTTTACTTGGCGGTCTTTTAATAAGAGGTTGACAATCTATACTATACACATGACACCAACATGCGCTTTCACGTGCAATGATTAATTAACTGTCAAACATGTATTGAAGTTATTCTGCTGAATACGAACGAAGCCAGGATCAATTTCAATAATACACGAATTCACTCAAATAAACTGTTGGAATATTGACTCTAGACTTCAAGTGTGACATACTCAAGTTTCGCATAAAACAGCAAGGATTCATGGAGTCTATCAGTGCTTGAGGACTTAGTTTGCATTTTGCATGCATGGACTAAATACTTTGAGAATATAACGCCTATTGCAAACTCTTTGCAGTGAAAAGTCTGCTGAGACGAAAAACCGATTTAGTGCGGATACAACAACTTTAATACTGTCACTAAACTGCAGATAAAATTGAATAATTTCAAATCAAATGAGAAGCTGCAGTACTGCACGCAGTGATTACAGGAGTTTGCATTGAAGTAGTTGGCTGGGTTGTGATTCACTTCGTTGTGTGCATGGCGCCTTACAGAAATAGTGGAGAGCTGTTGAAAAAATAAAATAAATAAAGCAACATAATGGAGGTGAGTAAAAATCCTACTTTTTGCAGATTAATCATTACGTCTGTTTTATTATTATTATTATTATTATCATTTTTAGGGCATGTTTAGTATATTTGAAAGTGCTTTGCACAAAATTATACAATTATTTTGTGTATGCCTGTACGTGTTTGGTTTGCTTAGTTCAAGCAAATCAATTCAGAAGAGAAATGTAAATTGAAAAGGGAAAATTGTGCACACATTCATTATACATAAGCCTAAGTCCTTGCCTTCAATGGAACATCCTTTCAAACTAAAAACACAACAGCTCAAGAGCAGAAGCGGTTGTTCAAACTCAACGACACTAGCTTTGTAAGGAATGTTGCGACAAAGAAAGACTTTTTACAAGGGCGTGCGTGAGTGCGTGCGCGCGTGCGTGTGTGTGTGTGTGTGTGTGTGTGTGTGTGTGTGCGCGCGTGCGTGTTAAAAAGGGTTCTGCGTGGGTGTTTTTAATAAATACACAGAAAATGCACCAAATGCCACACGATAAAGATAGACTTTTTACAAGTGCGTGCGTGCGTGCGTGCGTGCGTGCGTGCGTGCGTGCGTGCGTGCGTGCGTGCGTGCGTGCGTGCGAGTGAGCGTGCGAGTGAGCGTGCGAGCGTGCGTGCGTGTTAATAATGGTTCTGCGTGGGTGTTCTTAAAAGGACGTGCGTCATAAAAACACAGAATATGCACCAAATGCCAGTCGATCATGATAAAAACGATCACCTTTTTTTGTATGCAACAAGTACTCTCGATCGCTTATTTCATTGTTGTATTTGAATATCAAGTCATTGCTGTCGTCGAAAGCTCCAATTACTTTGTATACAGTGCGTTAAAGCGTTTCACTGACGGAAGCATAATTCAATATTTACACAAAGCATGACTCAGTTTTCCTTAGTACAGCCTACAGGTGTGGTTGAAAAAGGAATTCTAAGCTAAAGTTTGATATTGAGAATAAAGATTTTTTTTAAACCGACAGACAAACAGACGGACAGAAAGACAGACAGACAGGCAGAGAGGCAGCAAGTCAGGCAAGCATGCAGGCAGACAGGCAGACATGTTCTACACAGACAGGCACACAGACAAGCTGACAGACGGATAACACATCTGTCCCATAAAAACAAATCCGGTGACTTATTCTTTAAAATACACTTGCAATCAATCGCTAGACACAGCTTTTTATTCTGAAATGTCGACCAGAACCAATACAAATTATAAAGAAAAGAGACAAGTCGACCATGAAAAACAAAATAGGCCAGATAAATGTCATTATCTTTTGTACACATTTCACTAACTAGTCTGTCGTCTCTCACTGACAACCAGTAGAAAACACGGTCAAATAAACAAATCAAAAACCATGATACTAGTTCTGAAAATTATGTGTTGTTATTGGTGTTGTTGTTGTCTGTGTTGCAGACATAAAAAGTTAAATGCATCTCCCGACGAAATATAAACTTGATCAAAAATAAGTTGACGCATGCTTTGACATAGAAATGAAATCCATCACCGAACGGGCAGGCATGGGATTAAAAATCAACATAAATGTATAACTCCGAGCTTAAGAACAAATCTGGTGACCCATCCTTTAAAATAAAACTGTTATCAATTGCTCAACCCAGTTTTCGTTCTGAGAGCCGACCTAAACCAGTACAAAGGGGGAAAATAAACGAGAGAAAAAAAGCACACACAAAAACACGAAATAGGCCAGATATATGTGGTAGGGGCAATCTTCTGTAAACATTTCACTAACTAGTTTGTCCTCTTCTATTGACAACGAGTGAGCAGGGAGGCATAAATCTGCAAACAAACTCTTTTCAAATTGACATGAGATCTTACCAACCAGTCTGTCTGAAAGGGTCCCGACACCACAAATGGAAATATGTTACGAGAGGAGATACACACAAACTGAATGTATGTTTCAGTAGTTGCACACACTGTAAATGTGAAGTCACAGCCGAATTATTTGCATACAATGCAAACTTAGACTAAATTCATGAATGTAAATTCTTCGCATTACGAAGTCAGAGAATGTTTGGAAGGCAATGGTAAATAATAGTAATAACAACAAGTCGCGTAAGGCGAAATTACTACATTATTTTAGTCAAGCTGTGGAACTCACAGAATGAAACTGAACGCACTGCATATTTTCACAATGACCGAAGTCCGCTGCCAGTGCAAAAGGCAGTGAAAGTGACGAGCCTGTTTAACGCGGTAGCGGTTGCGCTGCGCTGCATAGCACGCTTTACTGTACCTCTCTTCGTTTTAACTTTCTGAGCGTGTTTTTAATCCAAACATATCATATCTATATGTTTTTGGAATCAGGAACCGACAAGGAATAAGATGAAATTGCTTTTAAAACGATTTCGGAAATTTAATTTTAATCATAATTTTTATATTTTTAATTTTCAGAGCTTGTTTTTAATCCGAATATAATATATTTATATGTTTTTGGAATCAGAACATGATAAAGAATAAAGTAAAAGTAATTTTGGATCGTTTTATAATGTTAAAAAAATTTCAGATTTTTAATGACCAAAGTCATGAATTAATTTGTAAGCCTCCATGCTGAAATGCAATACCGAAGTCCGGCCTTCGTCAAAGATTGCTTGGCCAAAATGTCAATCAATTTGATTGAAAAATGAAGGTGTGACAGTGCCGCCTCAACTTTTACAAAAAGGCGGATATGACGTCATAAAAGACATTTATGGAAAAAAAGAAAAAAAAGTCTGGGGATATCATACCCAGAAACTCTCATGTAAAATATCATAAAGATTGGTCCAGTAGTTTACTCTGAATCACTCTACACACACACACGCACAGACAGACAGACATACACACACACACACATACACCACGACCCTTGTCTCGATTCCCCCTCTATGTTAAAACATTTAGTCAAAACTTGACTAAATGTAACAACCAAAAAGGTGAGACATTGCAACATTGAGTAATAGGCCGAGCCAAACATTCATTAGCGCACGTCGACTTAGTTGTCTGTTTAAGTGAAATGAGAAATACAATTTAAGTGCGATAATACACATAAAAGTAACATAGACAAAAACAAAAAAACTAGCACGCACACACACACACACACACACACACACACACACACACACACACACGCGCGCGCGTGCGCG
>NC_090249.1:37270177-37277677 GCF_037325665.1 Littorina saxatilis | reverse complement strand
ATGACGTTTTATTTAATGAATACTTTCAGTTATGTCAACAGGCTTGTAATTAGTATGAACGGGTCAGAGCGCAGGCGATTATATAGGCAAAGGAAGGTGGAGGGTGAGAGAAGACTGGTTGGTCCGGTGTCAGAATAATGTGACTGGGTGAGACATGAAGCCTGTGCTGCGACTTCTGTCTTGTGTGTGGCGCACGTTATATGTCAAAGCAGCACCGCCCTGATATGGCCCTTCGTGGTCGGCTGGGCGTTAAGCAAACAAACAAACAAACAAATCGTATAAACCAACTCATGTCCAACATAGGCACTCAGACCAGACGGACAGTAAGCCCCTTAAATTTGACTTTTTGGGGGGTGAGAGAAAGAAGGGTGGCTAAGCTTTAAGGCACATACAAGCAGACCATTTAACACTACTTACCTTTTTTTTAAAGTCGATATTCACCTTAGATAATTTTACGCATGAAAAGCAGGTAACAATAATAAACAAGTCGCGTAAGGCGAAAATACAACATTTAGTCAAGCTGTCGAACTCACAGAATAAAACTGAACGCACTGCAATTTTTCAGCAAGACCGTATACTCGTAGCATCGTCAGTCCACCGCTCGTGGCAAAGGCAGTGAAACTGACAAGAAGAACGGGGTACTAGTTGCGCTGAGAAGGATAAGCACGCTTTTCTGTACCTCTCTTCGTTTTAACTTTCTGAGCGTGTTTTTAATCCAAACATATCATATCTATATGTTTTTGGAATCAGGAACCAACAAGGAATAAGATGAAAGTGTTTTTAAATTGATTTGGAAAATTTAATTTTGATCATAATTTTTATATTTTTAATTTTCAGAGCTTGTTTTTAATCCAAATATAACATATTTACATGTTTTTGGAATCAGAAAATGATGAAGAATAAGATGAACGTAAATTTGGATCGTTTTATAAAAACATTATTTTTTTTACAATTTTCAGATTTTTAATGACCAAAGTCATTAATTAATTTTTAAGCCACCAAGCTGAAATGCAATACCGAAGTCCGGCCTTCGTCGAAGATTGCTTGGCCAAAATTTCAATCAATTTGATTGGAAAATGAGGGTGTGACAGTGCTCAACTTTTACAAAAAGCCGGATATGACGTCATCAAAGGTATTTATCGAAAAAAAGAAAAATGTAAAATTTCATAAAGATCGGTCCAGTAGTTTGGTCTGAATCGCCCTGCACACACACACGCACAGACAGACAGACAGACAGACAGACAGACAGACACACACACACACACACACACACACACACAGACACACACACACACACACACACACACACACACACACACACACACACACATACACCACGACCCTCGTCTCGATTCCCCCTCTAAGTTAAAACATTTAGTCAAAACTTGACTAATGTAAAAATAAAAATAAAACAATAAAATGGTTTTAAGTATACAACAAATAAATAAATAAAGGAATTAATCATCTTTCTCTGTTTGACTAAATGGTTGAAAAAGTTTCTGATCAACAAGAAATAAATTAAGCAGGTTATCGTAAAAAAACACACCAATATAGTCAATAATAATTAATTGTAAAAACAATCAGCTTGTTTCAAGCGCCTGTGCCGATCATAGTCAAACATTTTCAGCTGCAGTTTTTTCTTTCTCTCCGGGCAACACCTCTTTTAACCTGAACCGCCAACACAGACTTCAATAGAAAAGTGACAGTTTGCATGCGCTGGCACAACTTTTCGACATAAAGGCAACAACACCACGCCTGCTAATATTCGATCATTGCCTCAACTTGACTGTGTTGTGACAACTAGTGCTGTGGGAATGAGATGAAATAATTGTTGTCGCGGGCGGAGACATACTTTCGCTGTGTGCGACAGCTTGGGCAAACCATGAGCGAAAGTACCTAGACGCCCAGTTCCGTGATATTGCTCTTGAATCAGTAGCAGGAGTTTTGTCGAAGCAATTAAGTTATTGCTTTATGTGTGTAGTACTACGAACACTTTTGTCTAAGAAAATAAATGTGCTGATTAATATTGCTGATGGTAGAAACAGTCATTTGCCAGAAAAGGATTGTCAGTGTGATTCGAAAGTGTGATAGGCCTACCTGTGCATGCGTGTGAAGATATATCAGACCAACCTGTCTTGAAACTAAACCACGCCCGTAATCTCGGCAGAAGAATACAGGGTGTTTTTGTGTGACTGAACGGCGTGTGTCTTCTGAGAGGAACAAAGATTGTGTTATGAAAGAGATATCTTAATCATCTGTGTAACTCAAAAACCTTTGTCCCGCAGATACAAACGTAGATAGAATGTGTTTGTGAGAAGCAAAAATATCCTTGTCGCAGAGACACCAATGTTATCTATGATATATATGCAAAACGGAACCTGTGTAATGCAAATCATAGAAACGTGGTGAAAACATAAGCTGTGCGATTGCATATCGGAGGGATAATTTGAAGGTTTCATTCTGAAGAGTATTATATGAATGTTTCTCTTGAGACTTATGTTTTTCTCGACCGCTTTAATGTGAAAAAAGTTCTTTTTTGTGAGTAAAAAAATGACATTTTACAGAAAAACAACAAAAACTTGTGTATCACCAAGAACTGGGAAATTTGTGAAAAAAGCAGTTAGTTAAACTGCTGATAGCATTGCAATTTTGAGCCCTGTTCAGCCTTATAAAACAACAGCAACAACAACTCTGAAACCCAAGTCTATCACACTTGATTAAGCGTCAAGAACTGTTGGTTGCTGAACCGTTTAATTATTGACAAAACAAAACGTTACATTTACAGTACGTCGACGGCCAGTGGTGATATGTTCATAAGCGACAAGATTACAGTTTGAAGCTCGTGATCCCTTTAAGGGAAAACAAATATTAAAAAAAATATCAGGATGAATCCGAACATGCTTGGTCAACCGAACATGCTGGGTCAAGCGAACATGCTGAGTCTTATGAAACCGAGATTGTCCAAGACACCGTCCTCGTCCATGGGCGCTTATTCCGTGGTGAGACATTGACTGGGCCTGGTCCAATATATTATTTTGTCTCTTTAAAGAGGAATCTATTAGTTTGGTTGGTTAGTTGGTTGGGTTGGATGGTTGGTCTGTTGTCGTTGTTGTATTGTATTGATTAGGCTTTTAAAACTATCAACAAGTTTATACCGTGAACATTCTGACGAAGTACCGATGTTGTTGATGTTGTTGTTGTTGTTGTTGTTGTTGTTGTTGTTGGTATGTTGTTGGTATGTTGTTGTTGTTGTTGTTGTTGTTGTTGTTGTTGTTCTTGTTGGTATTTTGTTGTTGTTTGTTTGTTTGTTTGTTTGTTTGTTTGTTTGTTCGATTCGTTGTTTGTTTGCAAGCTTGCTTATTTTTTTCTTATGTGTTTGTTCGTTTGTTGATCATTGTTATTTGTTCGTATTTTTCCTGTCTTTCTTTCTTTTTGTTGTTGCTTCCATTGTTTCTTCAACTGCACTGATCTGTTTGTGAGCATGCCGCTACAATATCTCACACCTGGGTAACTAATCGAATACCAAGTCCTTCACACCTCTTATTACTTTCACTGATTACAGTTGTTCAGTTGTCAACATTACAGTTCACATTATACCGTACCGTACAGCACCACAGCACCACATTCGCATGCATTTATCCTTACAATTAGCTGGACGACGTATTTTACAAGATCATAATATTTCCTTTAGCTCTGTGTGTCAAAACACAATAAGCATGCAACACATTACTGTGGTCGAAGGCAAACAGAAGCACAGACGTTAGAACGAACGGACGACTGTGCATTACAAATACATAGAGAGTCATGCAGATAGTCAAGACGTACGCCATCGCCTTATCACAAAACTGATGTTGTCTTTCCTTCTTCTGCGCATGCGCAGCCGGCAGTGACGTGGCATGACTACGTGCACGTGCTGTTGATGGAGAGCGGTCACGTTGCACGTGCAGCCATTCACCGGGTCAAGAACGGTCGTCACCTCGCTTCCACCGAAGACCTCACTCTCAACCAGGAACAGGTAAGCCCGATCATTGAGCGTTTTGCTTTCTTCTTCCCAGGGTGTCACCGTAAGTTAGCTGAGATTATGAGTCAGTATTTGTGTGTGTGTGTGTGTGTGTGGGGGGGTGTGTGTGTGTGTGTGTGTGCGCGCGCGCGTGTGTGTGTGTGTGTGTGTGTGTGTGTATGTACGTGTGCATCGACCGGCCAATCAAAACAGTGATTATAAAAAGAATGTTGGTATAACGACGACGGTGAAATTCTTTGCTGGTGGTGCTGCTGGTGATAAAAAGAATAGTAGTTTGTTTTATTTTGTGTTTGTTTTCCCCTCATGTATTTATTTTGTAGTGGTCGGAGTTTTAATGTTTTAGTTATTCATTCATTAGTCCTCATCTTCATTTACAGGTGGAGGCTTTACTACAAGCCTTCAGCGACTCCACAGCACTGCGCAAAGATGGCATCTTCCTCCAGCATGACGAATACACGTTGACACGCATCACTGACGGTCGCATCATGGTGGGGCGTGACGCACGCAGCGGATCCGGATGCGTCATCTTCAAGTGTAACACCTGTCTGATCGTTGCCTGTTACGAGGACGGTAACCTGCCAGGAGGCTGTTACGCGATAGTTACAAGGATGGGGGATTTTCTGGTTGAAAATGGATTTTGACAAATCTTTAGTTTTGACTTTTTAGTAGCGGCTCAGGGCGCGACACTGATCTGCAAGTGTAACACCTGTCTCATCGATCGTTGCCTGTTACGAGGACGGTAACCTGCCAGGAGGCTGGTAATTACACGATAGTAACATGGATGGGGGATTTTCTGGTTGAAAATGGATTTTGACGAAGCTTTAACTGTGACTTTCTGGTACATGGTGGCGGCTCTGAGCGCGTCTCCTGCAAGAGTTACGCGTGTTACAAGAAAGGTAACAAGCCAGGAGGATGTTACACGATAGTTATCAGGATGGGGGACTTCCTGGTTGAAAATGGATTTTGACGATGCTTTAAAGGTGTTTTTCTTGTAGCGGCTCTGCGCGCGGCGTCATCTGCAAGTGTTCCCCGTGTTACAAGGAAGGTAACCAACCAGAACGCTGTTACACAATAGGTACCAGGATGGGGGACTTTCTGGTTCAAAAAGGATTTTGACGAAGTCTCAATTGTGATTTACTGGTAGTGGCACTGGGCGCGTCATCTGCAAGTGTTCCCCGTGTTACAAGGAAGGTAACCAGCCAGGAAGCTGTTACACGATAGTTACCAGGATGAGGAACTTCCTGGTTGAAAATGGATTTTAATTGTGTATTTCTAGTAGTGGCTCTGGGCGCGTTACAAGGAAGGTAACCGTCCGGGAAGATGTTACACGATAGTTACCAGGATGAAGAACTTCCTGGTTGAAAATGGATTTTAATTGTGTATTTCTAGTAGTGGCTCTGGGCGCGTCATCTGCAATTGTTACACGTGTTACAGCTAAGAAAGGTAACCGTCCGGGAGGCTGTTACACGATCGTTGCGATGATGGGATTGAGGCCTCCTGGTTGTGACGTAATAATGCAGATAGTCAAGAGCGAATAGTCCGATGATACTTGTCGCCCTTGAGGCGGCCTCCCTCCATGAGCATGACTGAAGACCCAATGGTCCCACATGCGACGTAAGAGTAATACATGCACATATCTCTTGAAATGTAAATCCAAAAACAAAATAGACTGCCAACGTTTCAAAATTCGAAATAAAACAGCAACAACAACAACAACAACAACAAGAAAGTTATGTTTAAGGAACGTTTAAGTTAGGACAAAGCAAAACTTTACCGTCACTTTATGTTTAAGGAACGTTTAATTTATGACAAAACAAAACTTTACCGTCACTTATCTTCGACCCTGAAGACAAACACTTGTAATACAGAAAATAAACTTATCTGACACATTGTCCAGAAACTCGTTCAGAAGACACAAGCGAGAGTATACCCTTGAAGTGAAACCAAAACAAAGGGCGAAAGTATGTCGCACCACCGTTCGAACGTTCGAGAGCGAGATGCTGTAAATGTCAATTTCAGTTGGGGCCTGTGTAGTGCTTTAAGATTTCCGATTCGATATATACCAGAGACTGAAATGCTGTTTCCTGGTCAAATTAAAGAAGTACACTATTTAAGGAGAAAGGCATTGCAGTTTCTTGCAAGCGAAGGAAATTGATGATGTAATTTAATAGATTTCACCCCAAAATTCGATTTCTTCGAAAACGTGCACCGAGCAGTTACGTCCCTTGATTTAAAATGGCCGGAAGATTTTAGGATGAAGCAAATGTCCAAGTTTGAATAAAAATGTTGGTTGAATGAAATTGATCCTATGAATGTAGAGTAGGGCCTACCTAAGCTCGATCATCCGTACTATGGAAGGGAGGGGGGCTTTTCAGTGTAGAGTTTATGCAAGATCAACAAGGCCGCAGTGGAAATCTGAACGCAGCAGAAATCTGAACGCACTACACCGGCTTGGTGAGCACGGTTTCCTTATAGCCTGTGTACGTGAGGCTAGTGAGGGAAATGGTTCGATCACCTGTGTTTCAAAGTGTGTGTGTGTGTGTGTGTGTGTGTGTGTGTGTGTGTGTGTGTGTGTGTGTGTGTGTGTGTGTGTTCGTGTGTGTGTGTGTGTGTGTGTGTGTGTGTGTGTGTTTGTGTGTGTGTGTGTATGTGTGTGTGTGTGTGTGTGTGTGTGTGTGTGTGTATGTCAGTGTGTTTGTTCATGAGTGTGTGCGTGTGTGTGTGTCAGTGTGTGTGTGTGTGTGTGTGTGTCAGTGTGTGTGTGTGTGTGTGTGTGTGTGTGTGTGTGCACGTGCTTGGCACATCTATTTAGCTAGTAGTGGGATTCGATTGGGGATTCAAAACAATGCTGACAGTTTTTGCGCAAAATACTGATTGAAAAAAATGGCAATAGCAATAGACGTAACTGCCCAGAAATAAAGGAGACGAATATATCCGCTACCATTGGCTATTTCACCAGACTGCTCAAAGACAGATTTTTAGTAATTTAATTTTACGCTAAAAGGCAAACTATGTTTTACATAAGATAATATAAGAACTGCAGCGAAGCACAATACTTGAAATTATGTTTTGGTTTGAGCAATGATAAGAATGTACGGAGCATAGTGTCATCAACATTATCCGGTGCTCTTTTGCTTTCAACATTAACGTGTAGCTTTAATACATCTATCTTACCAGTTCGGAAGGATCTGCGACTGTAGTCATACATTTCTGCTTTTCCGCGGTATTGAGCAGATATTCCACTTTTCTACGGACTACGAAGGGACTGCATCTTGCATTCCTTGTACACAAGTGACCGCACAAAACGATCGAGTTGCTTCCCTTTAGCTTCCCTTTGCACTTCTTGCCGACAATACTCGGTCGCTCACGTTTTTAATTATCCAAACACAAAGGAACCAAACAACCAACCACATAAATCACAATTACTAACTGACTGACAACAAACGAGTTAGAGAGAGAGAGAGAGAGAGAGAGAGAGA
>NC_090249.1:37218613-37269977 GCF_037325665.1 Littorina saxatilis | reverse complement strand
GGGTGGGTGGGGGCGGAGTTACACCCGCTCGGATCACTGATGAGCATAAGAATAGAATATGTTTTGGATTTATTTTCTTGCGGCTCTAGTCTTTGGACCACAAGGGTGAATGCATTTTTGTTTGTCCCTTTGTACTTATATTTTGTTTTCTCTCTTTGACATAACAAATTTAAGATTGCATGACTCCTGAAGACAATGAAATCGGAGACACTTGTATATTTTGTTTTGGTGTTGTTGTTGATTTGTATAATTTGTATTTATTTTCCTTTAAGCAATTGTCCCAATGCCAAACTACATAATTCAAGGCCGTCTCTGGATTGTGTTCTATTTTGCCTGCCTGGACAGTGACAATGACTAATGTTATGGCTCAAGATTCATATATACAGCCTGCGTGTTCTCAGTGTCTATTTCCGTTGCCGTTGGCCTGTCAGGTAGGGAGCCCGCTCTCATTAATTTCTTTTTTTCTCGGCGAGTCGTGTTTTACATTTACACAAAAGTGTTCATACAGGACAACAAAAGTTGCTGAAAGAGTCACAAACATTTTGCTATGTTGACACAGAGAGAGAGAGAGAGAGAGAGAGAGAGAGAGAGAGAGAGAGAGAGAGAGAGAGAGAGAGAGAGAGAGAGAGTGTGTGTGTGTGTGTGTGTGTCTGTGTGTCTGTCTGTCTGTCTGTCTGTCTGTTTCTGTGTGTGTGTGTGTGTGCATGTGCGCGCGTGCGTGAGTGCATGTGCGCGCGTGCGTGTGTGCACTGATGTGCGCGCGAATGGGTGCATGTGTGTAGTTGCGGTAATCGATGTTTTTTGTTGAAGCTTTAAGCTTTGACAAACAATTTAAGATAAATAAACATAAAACCTAATATATCCCAAATGAAATATGAACATTACCTGATCAAATAACCTTTGTTGATTTAAACCTCTTGTAATCTCCACCATTTAAAAAAAATAATCCCCAAATCGAACAATATCAACAAATACGACGCTGTCACAAATCTAAAACAGAAGCCTCAAAAATTAAACCGATAACATGTTAATCCTCATGCAATCATGAATCCGCTGAGACCAAATAAACTTTGCTGGCTTCGATAATTACGCCGCAGTAACTATTAGTTTGGAAGTTACACACCTTTCGCTCTCGAAACCTGGTTGACTACCGGACTTATGCTGTCGTAACACACGGCGATTTTTCTGCCGTAACACTTCCCCCGGCGTGGAGAGAGAGGGTCAAAGTCCGCGTACACACATTCATAACGCCTCCCCCCCCCTCCAAACACACACACGGAACAGAACCTATGCCTCATTGTGACAGGTAAGTATTTCACAAGCATATGCGTCCTGTCAAGTTTGTCCAGCGGATTGCTTTATTCTCACTGCCCAGTGCTGACCGCTGTAAGGTTCCTTGCTCATTAATCTGGTCATAGGTATTCGTCCAGTGTTTTAGCTGTCTTTTCATATAATTATTGTGGTGCATATACTGTTATATCGTTTGTGTGTGTGTCTGTGTGTGTGTAAGTGGCGGTGGTTATTCATTCTTTGGTGAGGGTTTTGGAGAAAAGGCTTTCGTTTCATATCGGATGTTTCCTTTGCTTTTTTTTGGTTCTCTTTTTTTTCGTCCGTTCCGTTCATTCATTCGGTTTGCCGTCCAGTTTTCTTGCAACTCTTCTTATTCAATTACTCATTTGTCATTCTTCTGTATTTGATCATTGACCAAGTCATTGACATATATATTCGACATGTAGATTAACAATGGCAATATAACTTGATTGATCAATTGTTTTATTTTATTTTTTCAGATCACATCATCATGGCATTACGACGAGGTGACGTCTTCCCTGGCCTTCTTGTGGTGACCTTGACCTTGACCTTGGCGGAAAACGTCCTTGCGCAAGTGGAGCCGGATCTAGGAAAAACTGGAAGCATCTGTCCTCCGGAAATAGACTGTTTCAACGGATATTGTCCCGCGGGGAGCATGTTCTGCGAGTGTCATCCAGGCTTCGGAGGATTCGCGTGCGAAACCGCGTGCCCCCAGGGCTGTGAAGCCAATGGTGCTTGTGAAACGTCATCCCAAGGTGACGCGGTCTGTTCGTGTTACGCAGGCTTTGAATACGTCAGCGGCACCGGGTGCTCTAGTGTTGATGACAACACTACGACAGCGGAGGCGTCGAACACAAGAAACCAAAGTAAAGTGGTTTTTGTTTGTTTGTTTGTTTGTTTGTTGGTTTTGTTGGTGGTGGTGTTGGTGGTGGTGTTGCTTAGCAAAGTAAAGGGCAGTGTTTTGTTTGCTGTTGTTATTGGTTTTGTTGTTGCTTTTTCACTCACTCACTCATGAACTCGCCGGATCACTTAGATACTCACACGCTCGCTCGCTACCTCCCTCATTCATTCGCTCACTTGCTCGCTCGCCTACTCTGTAGATCTTCCCTAATTTGTTTGTCTGTGTGCCTGCTTGTGTGCCTGACTGTCTGTTGACTGCAGGATCCTTCTTTTAGAATGTTGCTAGCAACCGCTGACTTGCAACTTTTGACCGTCTCCTGTTTTATTTATTTCTGATTTAAAAAAACAAACTTCTTTATGTTTAGTCGTTGAGGTAAACCATTTGAATTCTTGCAACACCGTGCCCTTGACAGGATTACGTGCGGACGTTGTCAGATGAAGCAAGCGACCTGTGACGCCTGTGACAACCTGCTGCGTCTTTTTCGGTCTTAAAAAAACAAGAAGAAGAAGAAAACAAGTCGCGTAAAGCGAAATTACTCCATTTAGTCAAGCTGTGGAACTCACAGAATGAAACTGAACGCACTGCATTTGTTTTACAATGACCGTAGTCCGCCCGCTCGTGCAAAATGCAGTGAAACTGACGAGCCTGTTTAGCGCGGTAGTGGTTTCGCTGTGCTGCATAGCACGCTTTTCTGTAGCTCTCTTCGTTTGAACTTTCTGAGCGTGTTTTTAATCCAAACATATCACATCTATATGTTTTTGGAATCAGGTACCGACAAGGAATAAGATGAAATTGTTTTTAAATCGATTTCAAAATTTTAATTTTGATCATAATTTTTATAATTTTAATTTTCAGAGCTTGTTTTTAATCCGAATAAACCATATTTATATGTTTTTGGAATCAGAACATGATGAAAAATAAGATGAACGTAATTTTGGATCGTTTTATATAAAAAAAAACCCAACTAATCCCGACACAAGACAAGGACAAATGTCACAAGGGCGACAGGAGGCCATTTCTTTCAGCTTTCCGCTTGTTTTGACTTGTCACTTTGCCGGAAGAGAGCAGACGGCCATTTGTTACAGTCAATGTTAACAGGCAATCCCTGAGTTAGCTTCCCTTTGTCTCGTATTGTTCGTACGAGATTGTCTGCTTCTCAGGCAAAGGAGTACTGCGGATCGTAAGCCGTGTGCTCTGGAAATATCCGTTTTCACAAAATATTCAATTTGAGATCAAACACACAAACAAATAAACAAACAAAAATACAAACAAACATACAAACAAAAAAGTTAATATCACCCCCCCCCCCCCTCTCTCTCTCTCTCTTTCTCTCTTATGTGTGTTCATTCGTAGTTCTTTGACTTTGGGGCCCGGGTAGCTCAGGTGGTATAGCACTGGACTTGTGATCGAGAGGTCGCTGGTTCGAATCCGGGCCGGGACGGACACGGGTCAACTTTTTGTGCAGACCCAGAGACGGTATCCATCTCCCACCCCCGTGTCACCACAATGGCACGTTAAAGATCTTGGTCATTCTACCATAAGTGCAGATGGCTGATACCACCTAAACACGCAAACATCAAAAAGCCGTGAGGGCGTAAAACTCGAATTGTATAAACCAATTCATGTCCAATATAGGCAATTAAGACCTGACGGACAATAAGCCCCTTAACATTTACTATTTTTTCTTTGACTAGTGCTCTTTTTCCTATTTCCCTAAATTTATTCTTTGGCTTTTTATTCTTTTTGTCATTTGTCATATTATGATAACCCACAAATAATTACGATTCACGAGTTAAAATGATTAAATTTGCCAACTTTGTCATGACATGAACACACAAGAAAATGACCACAACCTACACAAAGACGTACTCCTGCATTGTCTAGGTATGTCTTTGGACCATAAATAAAATGAAGTCCGCGGTCATAATTAAGTACACAGGACTTTCAACAATGACCTCTTTTCACAGAAGCACACACAGTCTATTGTCTTGTGTTACTTATGGGTAAAAAAAAAGGAGACATAATTCGTTTTCTTACACAGTGCGGTAGCTTAACATTATGTACGGTGGATTACCCGAAACAAGACAGGTGTGAAAACTGAATTAGGGTCCTCCTATTATGTTCACAAAAAGTGAAGATGGAGATGTCTGGGTGTCGCAAGGAGAAAAAAAAGTGTATTTCATATATTATTTTTCCTTTAATCGGTTTTTGTTTGTTTGGTTGTTCGTTTTAGTTAATTTTCTGTATTTGTTATTTGTTTGTTTGATTGATTGTTTGTTGGTTTGTCGTTTTGTTATTTCCCCCAAAGCCCTGTTTACTTTGTGTAGTCATTCGCTTTGTGCTTTTCCTCGTCCTTTCTCTCGTTTTCTCATTTTCCTTCTCTTCCTCTTCTACCTCAGTCTTTCTTCTTCTGATTCGTCTTCTTTGAAGTAAAAACTCATTTTCACAATACTGATCACCCTATACCTTTGCAGACGTTATGAACATAATGACACACAAATCTTTTTTTTTTCTTCTCTCAGTCATTTGTGTAAATACGATTTTGAATGGTAGTTGATTTCTTCTACTCCGCAAACTGCATATGATGCAACAATTGCCCTTGTAATTAAAACAAGTGCATCGAGCTTTTTTGCACATTTGAATCAACTTTAAGCAGCTTGAACTCAACTGTAGGGCTAAATTAAATCAACTTTCGAGACAAAATAGGCTTCGAAGGAGGACATTTTAACTGGTCCATCTCTTCTGAGCACAGTAGCGAGCCGGATTGAAAACATAACAGTTTTTCTTTTTATCTGTTTCCCCCAGATGTTACTGCCATAACAACAACAAGAACACCTCAACACCCCACAACGACAACCGCTCTGCAATCCACGACGCTACGACATATTGCGATGCGCACGTGCGCGCCAGGGTTTGTGTGTGTTCACGGACAGTGCGCACCGGACAGCATTCGCTGTGAGTGTGATGAGGGCTGGTCCGGGGCCTTCTGTGGTGAGGTCTGCTCCAAGAACTGCACTGATCATGGACGGTAAGTGGTGTGTTTTTTTCTCGTTTTTTTCCACCCGTCCTGACTCTTGTTCCTTGACCAAGTATGCTCTTTTTTGGGGTCTCGGTGACATCATCATATCAGCAGCAGAAACGTGAGTGTCAGGTCAGCGCACGGCTGTACATGTATCGGTATTGTAAGTCATTAAAGTATGAAATGCTAAAGAAGATGGTCGTGAAAATGTGGGTCATGTTCGTTCCAAACTTTATATGATAAGCAAACAAAATGTCAGAGATGATTTGACCATCCGATGGCAATGATGAATCTCTTGGATCGTGCAAGCCTGGTGGCTCACGTGGTTCGTTTGACTGGTCAGTCTACCTTGGGAAACGTGTGGATGGGGACTGAGTGAGTTTTAATGCTAATAAGTTTATTATTTATTGGTGTTTAACCAAACGGAGTGGTGGATTGCTTGGTTGCTTGAATAATATAAATGGCCCGGTGACACTGGCTTCTTTGACAAGCGGAGTTATTTGGCTGGTTTGAAGCGAAGCACATTGGCGTTTGGCGACACTTTTATTTATGTATTTGTTTACATTGCTATGCGCGTGTACTGAGAGAGAGAGAGAGAGAGAGAGAGAGAGAGAGAGAGAGAGAGAGAGAGAGAGAGAGAGAGAGAGAGAGAGACAGGGAGGGAGAGAAAGAGAGAGAGAGAGAGAGAGAGAGGGAGAGAGAGAGATAGAGCGAGAGAGAGAGAGAGAGAGAGAGAGAGAGAGAGAGAGAGAGAGACCGACCGACAGACAGACAGACAGACAGACAGACAGACCAACAGAAAGACGGACAGACAGACATAATTCCTGCCCTCCTCCCCTAATGGTTAGCTCTATTTCCTATCCTAGATGCATGGTGCACGTGGACGGCACCTCCTACTGCTCGTGCCACTGGCTCTACACGGGGGAGTACTGTGAGGACAAGATGCCCCCACCTCCCCCCATAGACACCTCCACCACCGACTCCTCCCTCCTCCCCGCAAACTACAACGACACTCTGCGAGGATTCGAAGTGCGTAGCTGTCTCCCCGGTTTTGTCTGCCTCTATGGAAGATGTACCATGGAGGTCAACGCTACTGGCCCTTCCTGCGAATGTGATCCCGGGTGGCAGGGAGTCTTCTGTCAGAACCGCTGTGATTTGGACTGTGGCGAGTTCGGACTGTGCCGGACCACGGCGTGGAAGAGAAATCTGAAGATGTATTGCAGCTGCGTGGATGGCTATACTGGGGCTCGTTGTAACAGAAGCACCATCAGTAAGTTGTGATCTACGCATTTATTTGCATATTTATATAAGAAAATTAAAGGTGCCATCCTTCTCACACAGCTCTATTTGGGATTTTACATTGCATAAATGCATCAATCAACTTGGACACGTGTCACACAATTTGCAGATTGACGAAGGTGTCACTTTTGAGTTCCAGGACTGTCTCGTCACATGTAAAAGCCTGGCCAGATGTGACCATTGTACATTCAACAAAACGGTGATAGCGAGGAAGGGAAGGAGTAGGAGGGAAGAGGCTATTAATCATGATGACAACTGCGATGACAATGATGACCATGATAATAATGATGACGATGACAATAATGACACATGACAATGACGGGTGAACCTTAAAGAAAGTTAATGAAGACACAGAATACCAAAGTAAAGAGATGCACATTTCAAAGTGTGCAGGAATAGTGATAATGAGGATGGGGTGACAAGGACCTGAAAGTTAAGCGAAATATCAGTCCGTCTACCCTTTTGCGTATATTTTATTATTCGTATTGTGTGTGTTCCTTTGTCTTGCAGACGATACGGTTCCAGACTTCGAGGAGATACCTATGACTTCAGTAGATTGGGACATTTCTGACGGACTGAGACCCCTCGAAGGTAAATATGAAGTTTACTGAAAGGGTGCTATTGCTAATGATGAGCAAGTTCCTTACCTCTCCGTTTGAAACGTAAAGTGTGGATCCCTGGCCTTTTTTTCCCGCTGGACATTTTGATCAGTGCAATAATTTCACGATCAATTTGTGCTTTTATATATTTGGAATACAAATGAATTCACGAAAACGCTTATTTTAATCTCTCTCTGAAGGCAAATAATGTCATGAGAAAAAGGTATATTCCTTTTTGTTACTTGGACACATACTAACAATCAACGACCTGGCTGCTGCATGTGCAGTTAGGGGTTGTTGTTGTTCTGAAGACTTGTGTTTAGGTGTCCCAATAGAAGGATGGACTAAGCACACGTCAGAGCCTGGTGGATTTTATTTGGTGTATGTACCAGGCCTGAAAGTGGCGAGTATTTTACTCGCCATGGCGAGTAGAAACATGTAAATGGCGAGTAGAAATGTTAATCCACCCGCCAAATGCGAGTAAAGTTGCAGAAACAAATGGTTGGTTTGGCGAGTAAAAAGACTAAAATTTGCTCTCTGGCTAGTAAATTATGAGAAGTACAAGCCAAAGGCTATAGTGCCCCATTTTGTGGACTTTCAGCGCTGTGTACACGATCGTTAACAGGAGAATAAAGATGTCTTCAATAGACGAATTCCAAAGAAAACAAAACCTCTGTTGGGTTTGTATGGTTTGTGAAAGAGTGAATGCCCTTGCTTTATACTCGGACAAACATTGGAGGGGCCAATCACTAGCGATGGGTATTTCGGAGACGAGTGGACAGGAGCACTTGTAAAGTTATGGGTCAGAGAAAAAGCAAGGGTATTCACTCTTTTACAACCCATTCAAACTCGACGGAGTTATTTCCAAAAATCGTCTATTGCTCCACAATGATTATCAAAAGTTCTTCCTCCGAAAACAAAGATCAGGCAATTCTAAACCAAAGTTAATCCATCAGTGATTTAACAACGAAGTTAACAACAAATTAGCGCTCGTTCAACAAAATAATGGCTGGGCCAACTGTATGTGATGACCATAATATTAATAAGGTATCCATGTTTCACTACCGTGTTACCGCAATGACACGTAAAAGACCTCGGTCATTCAGTCATAAGAGCAGGTGGCCGATTACGATTGAATACGCTCATCCCTCTGCGTAGCACAACTCTGGCTGCTAGCTTTCCACTAGGAGGAAGAGACCCGAATCTCCCAGCAATGTAATAATGAAGTATGGAATGATAATAAGAGTAATGATAATGAAAACAATATTTATAACGAAAGCTCATAAACCGACAACCACAGAATCAAAAAACAAGAAAGGAACTTTGTTATTGACAAAACAATACATTCACAGATATTTCGACCTAACAAAATATGATTCATTCGCTCGGCTTCCTGACGAGTGGACGTAAACTGATAGAACTATCAAGATAAGTTTTGTGTGAATATTTGTTTGTCTGTTCACTTAAAAGACCGTTGGGTCGAAATATCTGTGAATGTATTGTTTTGTCAATAACAAACGTTCCAACAACCTACCTTTCTTGTTTTTTGATTCTAAATTTTGGAACGTTGGCAGTCTCTTTGTTTTTGGATTTATTTTCGACAACCACAGAGTTCCGTGCTTCCCGCGCGTTACATAATTATTATTTCCTTCATTTCAGAACGAGAGTGCGTGGTGGGCTTCGTCTGCAAACATGGACGCTGTACAGACGGGTCAGGAATCAAGTGTGACTGTGACCCTGGCTATCTGGGTGTCTTCTGTCACGTGGAGTGTACACTGCAGTGTGTCCATGGCAACTGCAGTGTCCAGAACAACGGGACGGCCGTGTGCAACTGTGACGTCAAGTACACGGGTTTTAACTGCTCTGAACCGAGAAAGTTTCCTGAATGTAAGAATTTTTTTTTTACTGTGATTTTGAATGTGTTTGTGTGTGTGTGTGTGTGTGTGTGGGGGGGGGGTCTGTGTGTGTGTGCGTGCGTGCGTGTGTGTGTGAGTGTATGTTTGTGTGTGTGTGCATGTGTGTTTGTGTGGGAGTGTGTATGTATGTGTGTATGTGTGTGTGTGTTGTGTGTATGTGTGTGTGTTTGTGTGTAAGTTTTGTGTGTGTATGTGAGTGCGTGTGTGTGTGTGTTTGTGTGGGAGTGTGTGTGTGTGTGTGTGTGTGTGTGTGTGTGTGTGTGTGCATGCGCGCAGTGTGTGTGTTAGAGCGTGGGAGAGGAGGAAGAGAACACCATCGAACAAAAACGCGAGGCTATCACTCATCAAGTGATTAGCTTGGTGTGCCTTTCATCACCAACTCTGTTCTCCGACGTGCGACAAAATGTACTTGAATAACTCTAGCCTTGTTCACTCTCATCGCAGGTTTGAGTGCTTATCTCCCCTCAACCAAACACACTTTCTCCAAGTCCAAAAGTTCTCCTCTCATCCATGCCTGAGTTTTGTGTCTTCTGCATTACAGTGGACAAGGGAGACAACGTGGTCCGTGGTGGGACGTGAAGCAGGGTGTTCACTCCTGACTCATCTTTTGAGTGCTTATCTTCTTTCAAGCCTTCAGTACATTTCTCACTCATGCCTATGTTTTTGTGTTTTCTTACTTGTAGTGGACAAGGGCGACAACATGATTCAGTAGTACTTGGTAGGGACGTGAACGTGTAGTCAATCTCATGTGGACTGGGTGGCCGAGTGGTAACGCACTTGCGCTCGGAATCGAGAGGTTGCGTGTTCGACTCTGGGTCAGGCCGCTATTTTCTCCCCCCTTTCCTAACCTAGGTGGTGGGTTCAAGTGCTAGTCTTTCGGATGAGACGAAAAACCGAGGTCCCTTCGTGTACACTATATTGGGTGTGCACGTTAAAGATCCCACGATTGACAAAAGGGTCTTTCCTGGCAAAATTGTATAGGCATAGATAAAAAATGTCCATCAAAATACCCGTGTGACTTGGAATAAAGGCCGTGAAAGGTAAAGTTTCGCCTAACAGGCTTGAGGTTTGCTGGTCGATGTGAATGCGTTATATATTGTGTGTAAAAAATGTTTGTTTGTCTGTCTGTCTGTAAAAAATTCCATTTCACACGGCAGAAATTAGTATGTAAAGCGCGGAGAGCACAGTTAATTGTGGTTCGCGCTATATAAGCTCACCATAACAAGAAATTCCTCCGATAGGAACTACACCCCCGTCAAAGGGAAATAACCTTCTCAGTTGGTGGCAGTGAGAATGGTTATTTCCCTTTGACCAACGGGGGTGTCCGTCTATACCAGGCCTTGTATAATTTTAATCCACCAATAACTCCCTAACCGTGTGTTTGACTGGTCCCAATTTTTGTAAGGACCGTCTCAGGAATGTATAGAACCTGTTCACCAAGTTTGGTGACGATCGGTCCGTTCATTCTTGAGATCTACTTGCGAACACAAACACATCGAGTGAAACCTATACACACCCCTATACCGGGGGTGTAATAATAATGTTTGAGCGCTTATCTCCCTTCATCCATGCCTTTCTTATTGATGGAATGCATTCGGAGAGGTGACATGTCTCGTTTTGTTACCGTTCTCACGAGATCAGTTACAGGTTGTTTTCTCTCTCTCTCTCTCTCTCTCTCTCTCTCTCTCTCTCTCTCTCTCTCTCTCTCTCTCTCTCTCTCTCTCTCTCTCTCTCTCTCTCTCTCTCTCGCTCTGTATGTATGTCTTTGTCTGTGTCTCTGTCACGAGATCAGTTACGGGTTGTTCTCTCTCTCTCTCTCTCTCTCTCTCTCTCTCTCTCTCTCTCTCTCTCTCTCTCTCTCTCTCTGTATGTATGTCTTTGTCTGTGTCTGTCACGAGATCAGTTACAGGTTGTTTTCTCTCTCTCTCTCTCTCTCTCTCTCTCTCTCTCTCTCTCTCTCTCTCTCTCTCTCTCTCTCTCTCTCTATAGATATATATATATGTATGTCTTTGTCTGTGTCTCCTTCTGAGTCTCTCCTCTTCTGTCTTTCTATGTCTGTCTCTGTCTATGTGTGTGTGTCTCTCTCTCTCTCGCTCTCGCTCTCTCTCATCTGACTCCTGGCAGAGCTTAACTTGAGTGCACGTGTACCTAGCCGGAGGGGGTGATTCGGGTCAGAAGTGGGGTAAAGCACTTTGGTCTTCAGTCTTTGGGCTATAGCTTTCAGTGGAGAAGATGCCAACATGAAATTGCACTATGCTCTACTATTTATTGTCCTTGTCTATCGGACACGAAGAAGGGAAGCTACAACCGCCCCAGGCCATAATTATATAGGCTACTATTTGTTTCCTGAGCCTGGACCATTGAGACGGTTACCTCATAGATCTGTTCATTCTTCAGTTTGTCGGTGTCAAAAGTTATACCCCCATTCCACACAACCGTTCCGTACCAACCAAGGAATGCTGTCATGGAACGCTGCGCAAACGGCCGTTTGTTTGCATCTTTCAGCAACGTCTGACCATAGTGGCAGCCGTCCTTGGTCGGTAAGAGAACGGGACCTTGAACGGATGTGCGGAATGCGGGTATGACAACTCAGTGTGTGAGAGCGCTACCGTTGCGTTACCGTTGTTTCCTTTAACAATCTAAGCGTTCCGTTACCGATGGGTTGAGGTTCCATTACCGTTCATTCTGATCGGGAGGGGGACGGCTGAAAATTTGAACATGCAGCCCAAACTCAGCCGTCCCTACCGACCCTACCGTTCAAAGCAGTTCCGTTAACGATCAGTTACGTTCATTGCGGTTCTGTCCCGATCCCTCCCGTGCCCGCACCGTTCCTTGGTCGGTACGGGAACGGGACCTAGAACGGGGGGTCCTGATTTGGCCTATTATGGTCCGCTGGACCCGAAAAGCAACAGCTAACTAACTAACTAACTAACCTAGAACGGTTGTGTGGAAAGGGGGTATAAGACTCGACCACTTGGCTTAATTATGGTGGAGACAGCTGGAAGATATCTGGATATAATTGAAGAGGAGTAGTCTTCCTTTTAGAAAATGTGTACTCTGCTTTGCAGATTACAAATTTGTATTGTCGGGGCTGGGTAAAGGGAGTGGGGGGTAAGGGGGTGGGGGTGGGTAAGCGAGGGGTAAGAGAGACGAAAGAGAAAAATGGACAGGGAAAAGTCACTGCCTGAAGTATTCAATAAAGCCACACACACAAAAAAGAAATTACCACATATTATGCAGGTTTTCAATTCATATTTTTGCAAAGTATCTGCACAAGCATGTGTGCATCTGTGAGTATGTTCGTGGCTGCTTTCATGGGGTGCCTGTATCCTCAGGAATTTGAGGATTTCTTTTATCTGTCTTTTTCTGACACCGTTGATTTAAAGGCACAGTAAGCCTCCCGTAAACCATCACAGATACGGTCAGGCTTTTACACACAGTACAAACACCCTTTCATTTAAACACTCACCGGTTGAGAACATCCTAGGTGCCCTCCGTAAAGAGCGAACAATTTTCAAAGAATTTATTTTTGCTTGGTTTATCTTACCCCTGAGCCATCGTGAACCCGTGTGATCCAGTTTCCCTTTTTCACAATGTAGTCGTCAGTTAGTCATTTGAATGCGACTCAATGTGAGCTTATCTACAATAGCACGTTTTTATGCACGAAACAAACGGCTGTGGTTCACAAGAACTCTATCGATGGCTTTTCACTGTTGAGAGGAACGACGATATGCCGCGTAAACCCGGCGTCGTCTGCTACGACCCTTGCGTGACCCAGCTGCCGGGCTTTTCTTTTTTCAAACTTTCACAACTTCGAATTGCACTGATCTTGTCTTGATGAAAAAAGAATTCTTTTATGATTAAAGAATGTTTGTGTAACAAGCTGTCAATTTATTATTTAGATTTTAAAAGTTAGGTCTTGCGCAAAAACGCACCACGGTCCAAAAACATTCTGATAATCATCGATTCACGGCTATCGCCAGTTTAAGTGAAGTAACTCATTTTTGACCTGAGTTCAGGATGGGTCCAAAAAGTGTTCGAGACAATCTGCAAAATTAATTCTTTAAAAATTGCTCGCTCTTTACGTAGGGCACCTAGGATGTTCCCGTTTGGTGAGCGTTCAAATGGAATGGTGTTTGTACTGTGCGTAAAAGCCTGACAGTATCTGTGATGGTTTACGGGAGGCTTACTGTCCGGGCGTGATTTCCGGGATATTCATCACAGCCGTCCAGCTCCAAAACGAGGCGCCATTGTTGTAAGGGCCAAGTCCACGAACATAAATTCTTTTAAAATTTCTCACGCTTGACAGAAAGCAACCAGGATGTTCCCGTTCGGTGAGCGTTTAAATGGAAGTATGCTTGTACTGTATGTAGACGCTCGGGGAGCTCTGTGATGGTTTACGGGAGGCTTACTGTGCCTTTAACGTCATTTTTACAGGACAGTTTTTTTCCCTTTCAGTTATACTTTGTAGTAGTTTGACCTTGTTGTTTTAGTACAAGAAGAGCTCGTTCACCAGTAGCAAAGACTCACTCAGTCCGTCAGTGTGCCTAAGTGTGTGTGATGGGGGGGAGCTCTCCCGTGACCGGCCACCTGCAATGTACGGACAGGTTTGCACTGGCCCAAGGGTGTCCGTTAATGAGAGGGACTGCTGTAACAGCAAAACTAGTGTGCAACATAAGTAATCAATTTATCCACTTGACTATATTCACAACAGGGACCTATCACTCTTCTTTGCATGTTTTTATGCCTACGGATTTTCAAATACTCTGCAACACATGTAACCCAAATTCAACATGTGCCCGTACAATACCGCTTCTTTTATGAAAACATTGTTTCGGCCATGTTGATTTTAATCAACCAATTTTCTTTTTGTCTTCTGCGTTACAGTGGACAAGGGAGACAACAAGGTCCAGTTGTACGTGGGAAGGATACAAAGATGTGCTCACCCTTGTCCCTTGTTTTGAGCGCTTATGTCACCTGAGCCTCCAGTACTCTCCTCACTCATGCCTGTGTTTTTTCTCTTCAGTCTGCGTCACAGTGGACAGGGGAGAAAACATCGTCTAGTGGTTCGTGGTAGGGGCGTATGAAAGTGTGTTCACTTTTGTCTCATGTTTTTAGCGATGCTCTCCCTTTATTTTTCAGTAGCCTACATTTCTCATCCATGCTTGTGTTTCCTGTCGTCTGCGTTTCAGTGGACAAGGGCAGGGCCGGACCCAGGGGGGGGTTCCAGGGGTTCCGGAACCCCACCCCTGGAAAAAGCATGTACCTTGCTTTGACTTTTACTAGTTTTAGCACCAAAACAATGCTGCTCTTAACCCTCAAAACAAGGCCCAGAATGCACCAGATTGCACAGATTTTAACCGTTTTTCAAAAATTTTCCGGGGGAGCATGCCCCCGGACCCCCCCCCCCCTTCATACTTGTCTTTCTGGTTGTCTTTTGCTTTACAGTGGACAAGAGAGACAACATGGTCCAGTGGGGTTGTGTAAAGCTGTGCTTACATTTGGCTCGTGTGTTTGAGCGCTTATCTCCCTTCATCAATACCTTGCTTTATTGTCGTCTGCTTTGCAGTGGACAAGGAGACAGCGTGATGCAGTGGGTACGGCTACGAAGATGCGCTAACTTTTGTCTCGTGTTTTGAGCACGTATCTCCCTTCAGCCTTCAGTACTCTTGTTTCGTGTCGTCTGCTGTGCAGTGGACAAGGGAGACATCAAGGTCCAGTGGTACGAGGTGGGGGCGTGTGAAGGTGTGTTTACTCATGTTTGAGCGCTTATCTCCCTTCATCCACGCCTTTCTTATTGTCGTCTGCTTTGCAGTGGACAAGGGAGACAAGTCGGGGCGTGTAAAGCTGTGTTATTGTGTCTCGTGTTTGAGCGCTTATCTCCTTTCATCTATGCCTTTCTTATTGTTGTCTGCTTTGCAGTGGACAAGGGAGACAGTATGGTGCAGTGGTACGTGGTCGGGGCGTGCGGAGCTGTGCTGCTGATTCTCATAGTTCTGCTGTTCGTGCTGCCTTACTGGATGTGGAAGAGAGGTCACATCTTCATGATGAAACTCATCTACCACTTTAAGTCTTTTGAGGACGATGGTACGTTTAGATATTAAATAAGGTTTAAAGAGGAGTAAAGAAATCAAAGATACTCAATATTAATAGCTAATTTAATTAGCAGTGGATTTTTATTAAACGGATTAATGAATAAGTGAAAATGTTAGTATATATGAGTAAATAAATACGTATATAAATTATATCAATGGCATTATTGTATAAACATCTGCGTTTTAGGAAATCGATTTGTTGTGACTACTTTCCTTCGACTATTTCAGTGTATAGGTTATACTTCCTCGAAACGACAACCCATAACCACACATACCTTGTCAAGCACACACACACATACACCCACACACACACACACACACACACACAAACCTCCCGCACAAAATAGGTTATATCAAGACACAAGTTGTAAAAAGATGAGAAATTTTGTAAATCACGTAATATTAATTGGGAAAATGTGTGTTAGTATTTTTAGAAAGACAACTTGTGTGTTTGAGTTTTTTTGAGTTTCAAATATTAAGTAGAAAAATTGAATTGTAAATATAAGGAATATTTCCATTGTAAATAGAAAATGTCCATGTTTCGTGAGTGTAATATACCTCTATGTTTGAGTTAAAAAGAAAAAAGAAAAAAAAAGACCAATGAAGAAGGATGCTCACCGCCTATTAAATTTACAAGAAGAAAAAAAAAGGAAAAAAAGGGAGAAAAAAAGGAAAGAAAAAAAGAGAGAAGTAAACAGTTAAAGGAGGGGTTAAAGCATTTGCATGCAACTGAGGTCAATAAAAAAAAAAGGTTATATCAGATTACCGTACCACAGAATTTGTTGTGGCCTTGAAAACTACAATTCCTATCGTTTCAGACAAGAAGCAGTACGATGCCTTCATCTCCTACTCCAGTACGGACAACGACTTCGTGGTGCATCAGCTCTTCCCCAAGCTGACCGAGATGAAGTTCAAGGTCTGTGTGCACCAGAAAGACTTCATCGCGGGAGAAAGTAAGTTGAACTTTTGTCTCCTTATTTCATATTTGCGTATATTTATTTGGGGGCCGGATAGCTCGTGTGGTTGAGCACTGTACTTGTGATCATAGGGTCACGGGTTCGAATCCATTCTTTCTTTATTTGGTGTTTAACGTCGTTTTCAACCGTTCAAGGTTATATCGCGACGGGGAAAGGGGGGAGATGGGATAGAGCCACTTGTTAATTGTTTCTTGTTCACAAAAGCACTAATAAAAAAATTGCTCCAGGGGCTTGCAACGTAGTACAATATATGACCTTACTGGGAGAATGCAAGTTTCCAGTACAAAGGACTTAACATTTCTTACATACTGCTTGACTAAAATCTTTACAAACATTGACTATATTCTATACAAGAAACACTTAACAAGGGTAAAAGGAGAAACAGAATCCGTTAGTCGCCTCTTACGACATGCTGGGGAGCATCGGGTAAATTCTTCCCCCTAACCCGCGGGGGGTAGTTCGAATCCAGGCCGGGACGGACACGGGTCAACTTTATGTGCAGACTCAGAGACAATATTTATGTCCCACCCCCGTGTTACCACAGTGGCACGTAATTAAAGACCTCGGTCATTCTGCCATATGTGCAGGTGGTTGATTATACCTAAACACGAATTCAACCGTGTGTCTCATCTAAAGTCGGGGTAACACCCGGGAACATGCCCCTACTGGTTGTAATCGCCGTGGGGGCGTAAAACGACATCATCATCTTGTTTGGCTTTGTCGGTTGGTAAAAGCATCGGATATAGTGGGTATAACTGTTTCTTAGAGACAAAGAAATGATGTATGGGGTTCAATGTTAAACCATCCTATAGGTCCCTGATATCAGGTCGTCGATGTTTTGGGTATCAGTCTCGATGCCTTTTGCTAGTCCCTTATGCTTGATTATTTGTTGGATTTTTTGTTTGTTTTTGTTTTTGTTGTTGTTGCTGCAAGTGTGTGCCACACCATCATGATTTTTATAACATCAGTCTCATCGGATATAGTGGGTATAGCTGTTTCTTAGAGACAAAGAATGCGTATGCTGTTCACTCAATATGTGGAAAACTTGTTTGCGTTACAGCCATAGCCAACAATATCATCGACGCCGTGGACAACAGCCGACGCACGATCCTCGTGGTGACCCCAGATTTCATCCGCTCCGAGTTCTGTCGCTTCGAGTACCAGCAGGCCCAGTACCAGATGATTAAGCAGCGCCAGCGAATCATTCCCATCGTGCTCCGCGACGTTGCCGAGGAGAAGAAGAACATGGACGCCACCTTGCGGTCGATTCTGGAAACCATCACCTATTTGGATTACCCTCAGGACGAGGATCCGAAAAAGCTAGAGAAGTTTTGGAAGAGGCTGGAGCTCTCCATGCCAAAGAGGAAAGCTAGGCAGGGTTCTGTGCATCAGAATGATCCTTCCACCTACCTCAGGCTGGATTCCACTTCATCCGGGTACTCGACTGCGTCGTCTGCTTCCCGCGTCACGGCTGCCTCTGTGTCGTCTGCTCGGGGCTCGAACCAAAAAGGGGCGAAATCGGAATCAAGGCCGCCTTTGCCGGCTCGTGACCCTCGTTCGGGAGGAAACCGTGGAGATCGGAGACGCTCCAGTTCAAGTTCAAGGTCACAAAACGGAGCGGCTCTGCGCGTAGATTCTGTGGAGATTGAGATGGAACGGCCTGACAGGAACGAACGAGTAAGAAGGAGCAGCGGTGGTGGTGGTAGAGGCGATGGTTACAGCAATGGATATGTCAACCCGGCTTATGCCATGAAGTGAAGATGCTTTGACTCTGCCGGCTGGAAAAACAAACCAAGAACAGGTTTGTTAGGTCAAACGGACTTACCTTGTCAATTTACCTGAGCTAAGCTGTGAGCAGATAGATAGAAATACATGTACTGTGCTCACTTGACTTAACGAACTGAGTGCGTTATCTTTTGGCTCTTCGAGACGTCTAAGTGCTATGTTGAAATGGACTTACGAATAGCCCGTGCTACGCTGCGGACAGAGCTCAAAACCCATAGTTTACGCATGTGTCTCTTTTTATATTATAACGTGTTTGTGCAGATCCAATTTTGTGGATGTGACTTTCACTGGTACAAACATTACCATATTTTAGCATAAGCATCCTACGCTTCTTGTGTGTGTTTGCGTGTGATACGCTGGAGATTGGAGAGTGTTTATTTTCATTTCGTAAACCCCATTGACATGGGTTGCATGGAGCTCTTTGTGATTTAGATGGAGCTCCTGCGGGTTATATTGACCTCAGTGTGGATTACATGGAGTCACATGAAGATCAGGGTTTGGCAAACCTGGAGCTCAGTGTTAGTCACATGAAGATCAGGGTGTGGGTAACCTAGAGCTCAGTGTGGCAAACATGGCTCTCAGTGTGGCAAATATGGATCTCAGTGTGGCAAATATATAGAGCGTACGTGGGTTACATGGAGCTTTCGTGGGTTACGTGGGTCTTAGTGTGAGTTACATGGATCTTAGTGTGGGTAACAAAGTGTGAGTTACATGGATCTAAGTGTGGGTTTAATGGATGTTAGTGTGGATTTAATGGATGTTAGTGTGGTTTACATGGATGTTAGTGTGGGTAAAATGGATCTCAGTGTGGGATACATGAATCTTAGAGCTCAGCGTGGGTTAATAGAGTTAGTGTGGGTTACATTGATCTCAGTGTGGGTTACATGGAGAGCATGATGGGAGTAACATGAAGCTAAGTGTGGGTTAATAGAGTTAGTGTAGGTTACATGGATCTCAGTGTGAGTCACATGGAGATCAGGATAGGAGTAACATGAAGCGGAATGTGGGTTACATGGAGCTTGCATTGGTAACATGGAGCTTGCGTGGGTTACAACGAGCTCAGTGTAGGTTAATAGAGTTTGGTGTGGGTAACTGGAGCTTCTGTGAGTTGCATAGAGCTCGTTTGGGCCACATAAAACTCAGTCTGCAGTGTGGGTAACATGGAGCTTGTATATAGGTAACATAGCGCTCAATGTGTGATACATGGAGATCAAAGTGGGTTATGGAGCTCGTGCGGGTTACATTCAGTTCAGTGTGTGTTACTTGAGGCTCAATCTGGGATACATCATAGTGGAACTATGTTTGGGTTGCATAATGCTCATTGTTGGTTATATTAAGCTCAGTGGAAAATAAAGACCTTCGTGTAGATGTAATTCTCTTGTGAAAATGGTCAGTTAAATTGCGATTTGGACTGGTCAACGAGAACATTTTTACATGTAGGCTACATTTACTCCTGAACGGAAAAGCTAAAATAAAATTCGTATGTTACATCTTTGTTGTATTTTGTTAGGTAGTGAAACACTGCCTGATGTGCGAATATTCATGTGTGTGTGTGTGTGTGTGTGTGTGTATGTGTGTGTGTGTACCCATGTTTCCACAGGTTTGGTTGCCTAAATCACCATAAGGCAACCATCCACACGTGGATGGCAATTTAAACTCTGGATGGCAACCTAATTGTGTGGATGGTCGCTTCATTTAACACCGTTAAATTGACTTTTTTGACGGAAAGAATGTCATAACAATGTTCAAAATGACATTCTTTCCGTCCTCTATAGGCGACGAAATAGGTCAAATTTTGTGCATTTTTTAGTGCAAAATTCTTCGATGCCGGAGCGAGTACTGCACCCAGTGCTGTTGTAGTGCAAGTGCACTAGAAAGGCACTGCACCCAGTGCCGCCTCTTAGGTAACCATCCACACATATAGGTGCGTGTGTGTGTGTGTGTGTGTGTGTGTGTGTGTGTGTGTGTTTGTGTGCATTTATAATTAAGTGAATATGTCTGTTCTTTTAACATTTAGTCAAATTTTGAATAAATGTTCTGAGACTGGGAATCGAGACGAGGGTGATGGTGAATGTGTGTGCGTGCGTGTGTATGTGCAGAGCGATTCCCAGAAAACTACGATCTTCATCAAATTTAACGTGTGAATTCTTCCAGATAGTATCCCCAGGTTTTTTTCTCTCATGTTTACAATGAATGTCTTTGATGATGTCATATCCGGCCTTTCACAAAAGTTCAGGCGGTACTGTAGCAACCTTCTTTTTATATTTAGTCAAGTTTTGACTAAATATTTTAACATCGAGGGGGAATCGAGACGAGGGTCGTGGTGTATGTGTGTGTGTGTGTGTGTATGTGTGTGTGTATGTGTGTGTGTGTGTGTGCGTGCGTGTAGAGCGATTCAGACCAAACTACTGGACC
Source organism: Littorina saxatilis (assembly GCF_037325665.1). Lineage (NCBI taxonomy): Eukaryota > Metazoa > Mollusca > Gastropoda > Littorinimorpha > Littorinidae > Littorina > Littorina saxatilis. The sequence goes on along the minus strand of NC_090249.1, from coordinate 37,249,660 downwards.
GATCTTTATGAAATTTGACATGAAAGTTCCTGGGTATGATATCCCCATACGTTTTTTTCATTTTTTTGATAAATGTCTTTGATGACGTCATATCCGGCTTTTCGTGAAAGTTGAGGCGGCACTGTCACGCCCTCATTTTTCAACCAAATTGGTTCAAATTTTAATCAAGTAATCTTCGACGAAGCCCGGGGTTCGGTATTGCATTTCAGCTTGGTGGCTTAAAAATTAATTAATGACTTTGGTCATTAAAAATCGGAAAATTGTAAAAAAAAATAAAAATTTATAAAACGATCCAAATTTACGTTTATCTTATTCTCCATCATTTGCTGATTCCAAAAACATATAAATATGTTATATTCGGATTAAAAACAAGCTCTGAAAATTAAATATATAACAATTATTATCAAAATTAAATTGTCGAAATCAATTTAAAAACACTTTCATCTTATTCCTTGTCGGTTCCTGATTCCAAAAACATATGATATGTTTGGATTAAAAACACGCTCAGAAAGTTAAAACAAAGAGAGGTACAGAAAAGCGTGCTATCCTTCTTAGCGCAACTACTACCCCGCTCTTCTTGTCAATTTCACTGCCTTTGCCATGAGCGGTGGCCTGACGATGCTACGAGTAAAATGGCATTGCGTTCAGTTTCATTCTGTGAGTTCGACAGCTACTTGACTAAATATTGTATTTTCGCCTTACGCGACTTGTTTTTATTTAATGAGATTGATCACACAATCTTTGACCCACTACGGACTATGGAATTACCTTTATGCTTGCAAGCTTAGAGTTAGATATTTTGTTCATTAACTTGTCTAAAAACAGATTAAAGCATTTATTGCACTGTACTAAATCTGCACTCGATGAATCCAGGTATACATAGCTGTCATGTCCGTGAGTTGGCGTTCTTTCGTATTTCAGCGGCCTTTCTGTCTTCAGCGTACCGTGGGTGCGTGCATGCGTGCGTGCGTGTGTTCGTGTAAATGTTTGTGTGTGTGTGTGTGTGTGTGTGTGTGTGTGTATATATATAAATCCTTGAGTCATCAGTGATATAAGTTACTCACGATGATATACCACGCCTATCAGTGGGAGACAACCGAAGCCAAATTTGCTTTGTTGAAGGTAGATGTTTGCGGAGTTGTATCCCTTGTCACAAATGACGATCACTTTTTAACCTATCATTGCGTTGAGCTACTTACCAGTGTAATCGCATTTTGTCGTTCTTGTTGTAGTATTTTTGTTTTATTAAGACATTTACACACACACACACACCAAACACATCTCGAACGCGTTCACGCGAACAGATCACCCCAGATAGTAAAGGAATCTCTCTCTCTCTCTCTCTCTCTCTCTCTCTCTCTCTCTCTCTCTCTCTCTCTCTCTCTCTCTCTCTCTCTCTCTCTCTCTCTCTCTCTCTCTCTCTCTCTCTCTCTCTCTCTCTCTCTCTCTCTCTCTCTCTCTCTCTCTCTCTCTCTCTCTCTCTCTCTCTCTCCGACCGACAACTTTGATCATGACAGACACATAGATACGCAAACAGACAGACAGGCCGACCACTGAAAGCCTTTTATTCATGGCAAGAACCAGAAACCAAAGCACTTAGTTTCATTGTTCAATAAAAGAGCTTTAGTTTGCAAGATGGATCGCTGTAAACTTGAGTCGCTTGGTTTGGAAGTTTCCGGGCTCGACTGGTCAGTCCGTTAATAAAAGTAAGCTTGTTGAATCGCTGACTGGCAAATTGTGTGGTTGAAAATCAGCTAGTGGGCTATTTTATTCCTTGAACCGCAGTCTTTAAATTCTCACCGAGAGGTTGTCCTTAATTCTTGACCCGCTCGAGTCACTTTTCTGCCTTAGTTCTGTCCCCCCAAAATGCGAGACTCAGACATGAAGAATATCACACACAATCCTGAAAAATGGCACACGACAAACCCTGTCAAACTCAGGGGCAGTAACAAGAACAGAATTGAAGACAGTCGACAGATTCTCAGTCTCGGCCTTGAAGAAAGAACAAACCTCTACAGCTTCAACGCCAACAGCCAAACCAAAGCAACAAGTCGCGTAAGACTGAAACTGAACGCACTGCATTGTTTTACCAAGACCGTATACTCGATCGTAGCATCGTCAGTCCACCGCTCGTGGCAAAGGCAGTGAAATGGACTAGCCAGAATAGCGCGGTAGTGGTTGCGCTGAGGAGGATAGCACGCTTTTCTGTATCTCTATTCTTTTTAATTTTCTGAGCTTGTTTTTAATCCAAACAGATCATATATTATATATGTATGTTTTTGGAATCAGGAACCCACATGAAATAAGATGAACATGTTTTTAAATCGATTTCGGAAATTTGATTTTAATCATAATTTTCATATTTTTACTTTTCAGAGCTTGCTTTTAATCCGAATATAACATATTTATATGATTTTGGAATCAGAAAATGATGAAGAATAAGACGAAATTGTTTTTCAAATTTTTAATGACCGAACTCATTAATTAGTTTGTAAGCCTCCATGCTGAAATGCAATACCAAAGTCCAGGCTTCGTCGAAGATTATTTGACCAAAATTTTCACCAAATTGGTTGAAAAATGAGAACGTGACAGTGCCGCCTCAACTTTCACAAAAAGCCAGATATGACGCCATCAAGGACATTTATCCCCCCAAAAAGAAAAAAAATTATTGTGGGCATATCATACTGAGGAACTCTCATGTCAAGTTTCATGAAGATCGGTCCAGTGGTTTTCTCGGAACCGATCTATACACACACACACGCACATACACACATACACCACGACCCTCATCTCGATTCCCGCTCTATGTTAAAACATTTAGTCACAACTTGACTAAATGTAAAAACCCGCACTGTTTGTAAAAATGTGGTCGCACTAGATCAATGGGTCAAAAGAAGATGAACCCAACAAGTACAAAACCGTACCGCTAACCTTCACACGTACATCTTAATCTCCCTAAATGCGACGCAGTGACGAAATACGTCAACGTTTTGCGAGACGACCTCTTGTCTGCGAAAGGGATTAGAGGACAGTACTTAGACCTCGCGCTTAGCGTAATTGCGTCACCACTTTGCAACAAGGTAAGAACGAAGGAAGAGTTTTGCGTTGTTTTTTTTCGGAGGTAAAAGCAAGGTCAGAAAATATCCCTTTTCATTGAAGTTTTCAGCCAGTGGGAAACTCTCTCTATGAGTGAGTGAGTGAATGAGTGAGTGAGCGTGAGTGAGCGAGTTAGTCAGTGAGTGAAACAGTGAGTAATAGAGTAATTGCGAGAGCTAGTGCGTGAATAAGTCAGTCAGTAAATAAGTTAATTCGAAAATGAGCGAGTGAGTGAGTGAGTGAGTGAGTAAGTAAGCGAGTCTGTAAGTGAGTCTTTTAAGTGAATCTCTAAGGGCAAATAGACTCCGAGTAAACATTGAAAAGTCATGGCAAAGAAGTGTCACCGACCTAAGGACAAACACTAATAAATGGGTGCATGTCTTAAACGTCACTCATGGACAATGACGTCTGAACATTGTGGTACTCGATACGTTTTTCTGCTCAGTAAGAGTCAATACTTTAGTTCGCAAAACAGGATGAGATTTTCCTGTTTATTCTGTAATTCGATTATCCTCTCTGCGCTGATGACTTGGTTTCCCAGTAAACATGACCTGAAAAGGGCATGGACCGGTGTAACACGAAATTTTTACTCCACGAAAAATTTACTCCGGAGTAAATATTTCGTACGAAATTCTTACTCCGAGTACACTTTTCGTACGAAAAAAGAACTCCCCAAGGCACGAATAAATTACTCTCTCTACGAAATTTGTACTCCCCATTTTTACATTTAGTCAAGTTATGACTAAATGTTTTAACATCGAGGGGGGAATCGAGACGAGGGTCGTGGTGTATGTGTGTGTGTGTGTGTGTGCGTGCGTGCGTGTAGAGCGATTCAGACCAAACTACTGGACCGATCTTTATGAAATTTGACATGAAAGTTCCTGGGTATGATATCCTCAGACTTTTTTTTCATTTTTTTGATAAATGTCTTTGATGACGTCATATCCGGCTTTTCGTGAAAGTTGAGGCGGCACTGTCACGCCCTCATTTTTCAACCAAATTGGTTGAAATTTTGGTCAAGTAATTTTCGACGAAGCCCGGACTTCGGTATTGCATTTCAGCGTGGTGGCTTAAAAATTAATTAATGACTTTGGTCATTAAAAATCTGAAAATTGTAAAAAAAATATTTTTTTTATAAAACGATCCAAATTTACGTTCATCTTATTCTCCATCATTTGCTGATTCCAAAAACATATAAATATGTTATATTTGGATTAAAGCCATATGTACTCGATGACTATACACGCTAATTGCTTTACCAACAGCTGGAGACATGCTAAATTAAGTTCCCTGCAAAATATTGTGGTCTAGGACCCCTTCAATGTTGAGATATGTTAATTTTCATTTTGATCTGGATCGTCCTATTTATAGATTTGCCAACAGAGGTAGCGTTGACGCAAGGGAAATAACTCCGCGTCTTTGTTTACATCCAAAGTTTTTGAGACTCTAAAACAAGCTGTAATGCATGTATATGGTCCGCGCATGGCGACATATCGTCATTACATGGTCTTATGGTGCGTTTGACATCGATTATGGGCAAACTACACTTTGTAAACACGGGAGCGCGTACATATGCCTTTAACAACGAGCTCTGAAAATTAAATATATACAAATTAATATCAAAATTAAATTGTCGAAATCAATTTAAAAACACTTTCATCTTATTCCTTGTCGGTTCCTGATTCCAAAAACATATAGATATGATATGTTTGGATTAAAAACACGCTCAGAAAGTTAAAACGAAGAGAGGTACAGAAAAGCGTGCTATCCTTCTCAGCGCAACTACTACCCCGCTCTTCTTGTCAATTTCACTGCCTATGCCGTGAGCGGTGGACTGACGATGCTACGAGTATACGGTCTTGCTGCGTTGCATTGCGTTCAGTTTCATTCTGTGAGTTCGACAGCTACTTGACTAAATGTTGTATTTTCGCCTTACGCGACTTGTTTTTACTTCCAGTAAAAATCTCGTACGCAAAAATGGGATGCGGGCGAAGGGATAATGCCAATATGTGATCTCGCGCAAACGAATGTCGCGCTACCCTCCCTCCACCCCTTCCACCACCAAGACTAACAGGGGACAAGGGAGTAAAAATGTCGTACACCTGGCATGGGAAGTTAAGACCCCAACCAATTGGGGGGGGGGGGGGGGGGGGGGGGGGGAGTTTGCCCAGTCGGTAGAGGCGCTGGCTTTAAAACCGGTTGTTACTATCAGCGTGGGTTCAACCCCCAAGTTCGGCGCGGGATGTGTGTCCCAGAGTCAACTTTGTGCAGACTCTCCTCGGTGTCCGAACACCCCCGTGTGCACGCATGCGCACGATAAAGATCCCAGGGTCACAGCGAAAGCCTCAGGCCTTGGAAACACGAATACATGCATGCAAAAATATGAAGCTCGGGTGTCCGTTCGGCCAACAGCCAATAAAGTAACCATTTCAGCACTGACCCAAGACGACCCAACCCGGTCCCTAGCCCATTTCAGGTCTCCTCTAGCAGCCGGCAGCCAGCTGTCTACATCCCCCCCCCCCCCCCCCCCCTGCATTTTTATTTGTTATTTTCATACAAAGCCGGGTTTTCCCGTGTAACATGCCCCTAATGGCTTTGCCGTGAGGGCGTAAAACTTACATTTTCTTTCTCATGGGAAGTTAAATTGCTCGTGTTAGGGTGAAGTAATTTATTCGTTTTTTATTCGTCAGGGGAGTAACATTTTTGAACGAAATGTTTACTCGGAACTCACCTGTCTTGGGGAGTAATTTTCTCGTGCAATGGGGGAGTGCTTTTTTCGTAAAGGGAGTAACTTTTTCGTACGAAATGTTTACTCCGGAGTAAAAAATCTCGTGGGAGTAATTTTCTCGTGTTACACCGGTCCGTCAGCGTATGTGTGATTGTGATTATTGGCCAGAGATCGTGCTACTGAACTTTGCTATGTTCAAAATGTGTCTACAGGACGTTAACTCTACACCTGACAGCTGCATGTTTGTTTTTTTAATAATATATTTTGTAATAATATGCCTTTGCCTTTTTCTTCTCGTGCAAATCGCTCAGACAAATCCCAGATTATACCTACTGGCTCATACATGAGGTTATAATAACATTCGCAGCTGTGCTTCGGTGACTTGTTTTTGTCGTATCAGTATTGCCTTTTATTGGTGTCTACGTCACTGATTGTGGGGAATCTACAGGTATGGGGGTCTTTCGCTTGTAAACAATAAAAGATGTGTTCGTCCTCTAGTGGCCTCGTAGGGACGCGTACATAACTCGTTCAACTCGAGCAATTAACATTTCTGATCGTAGTAGAAACGTACACAGTATACACATGCGTTACTTCATTCGTTGACGACTGTGATATAGAACACAAGAGTTAAAAAAGATAGCAACTCCCAAAAAAGGATGAAAAACTCAAAATATACTCCTTTCCTAGCCTTTGATCAATTTGATTTCGTGTGCGTGATTGTAAAACAACAAAGATTCTCTCAGCTTACGGGTAAAGACAGAGAAAAATAAGAAGTCGCGCGAAGCAGTAACTAAACATGTAGTTAATCTTCTGGCCTTAATAATAAACTGAAACATCAACACTGAAAAACAGTCATCATCAAGGCTACATGTATAGTGAGGCTTGGCTAGCCCAAACCCGAAAACCGAGACTGATTGCGCTCGTCTCCGCGAAGCATATGCGAACTAATTACCTAATTTGCCTACTACGGTTTTCTTTCATTCTGAGCGCATTTTCAGAGTAAGCATGACATATCTTTATAATTTTTAGATTTAGGAAAAGATAAGGAAAATAATGCAATCACTAATGTATCTGATAGTGAAAATTCGATTGTAATTGCAACTTTAACGCGCAAACTAATTAATTATTTTTAAGCTTCCAAACTGAAATGCAATCCCGAGTCCGGACTGAGTCAAAGACTGCTTGACCAATATTTCAGGCAACTTGGTTGAAAAATTAGGTCATCACAGTGCCGCCTCAACTTTCACTTAAATCCGGATATAATGTCATCAAATACATTTATTAACACAAATACACGTCTCGATTCGTGATCTTACCCAGAACATTTAGTCAAAACTAATTGACAAATTAGATACTTCGTCTTGCATCTTTTTCGTATTTTACGAATGTAATCTTTTTGCAGGGAATGCCTTGTCTGAAAAACCGCGCCTGCAGCTGAAAAAAGTACAAGGAAGAGAAGGGGGATTTCTGGGTGGTGGTGGGAGAGGGAGGAGCAACTCTCTCTCTCTCTCTCTGTTTAGAGGGCTGGATGTAAAAAAAGGTTGTAAAAAATTGATATTCTTGCTCATCTATTATCATCGATAATAAAGATTTAGTCTTGTCTTGTCTTGTCTCCATCTCTCTCTCTCTCTCTCTCTCTCTCTCTCTCTCTCTCTCTCTCTCTCTCTCTCTCTCTCTCTCTCTCTGACTGACTCTGTTTCTCTGTCTTTGCCTGTCTATCTCTTTGTGTGTGTCTATGTTTATCTCCGTCTCTGTCTGTCTGTCTGTCTGTCAGTCTGTCTGGCTGTCTGTATGTCTCTCTCTCTCTCTCTCTCTCTCTCTCTCTCTCTCTCTCTCTCTCTCTCTCTCTTTGTCTGCGTCACTGTGTGTGCGCACAGGCACGTGTGCGTGCGTATGAGTACAATGTAGGTTGTTTCTCAGTAAGCACGACAATGAATTTTTGACGAAGAAGACAACGTAATGTTGTTTCAGTGAAGTTCGCATATTGGGTAACTAGATGAATACCCGCTTCGCCGGCGCACCGCACGAAGGAAGGGAGATAAACGCGCAAAACACTGGAGAAGAGTACAAATAGTATAACGGGAATATGGATTGAGCGTTGTCGACAGTGACCTTCTAAAAATAGAAACGGGAATATGGATTGACGCCACACGAAGGAAGGGAGATAAACGCTGAAAACACTGGAGAAGATAAGGAAGAGTTACTGGGAATGGATCCAGAGAAAAACCAAAATCGGTTCAGCGCTGCGCGCTGAGAGCACGTGTTGAAATATCTCATCGACCAGGTTGTGTCCGGGGTGTACCTGAATATGGCCACCAAATTTGAAAGAGATCCATCGAGAACTTTGGCCGTGCATCGCGGACACCCACACACACACACACACACACACACACACACACACACACACACACACACACACACACACACACACACAAGTCGTATATATATATATATATATGTATATAGATATGAAGTAAAGAAAAACATTTGCGTCTTCGTTTTATGAGATTATAAAACATGTGTTTGATGTGAGTGTCTTAATTAATCCCGATGAATAAACATTTACAAATTAACCTACTGCGTATATTCGTCATATAAGGGCCAGTAACTGACAAATAGACAGACAGACTCACACACACACACGCACGCACGCACGCACCCACACACATAAGCCTACACACACCCACAATCTATATCTCTCTCTTCAGTTCCCCCTTTTGCCCTGTATCCCTCCTCCATTACCTACGTGTTTCTGTACGAAGTTGAACAACCTTTTTATTGTATAAAGTGTCTTGTTCTGAATAGAATGAACGCTATTTAGGCCTACGACCTGCTTTTTTTTCATTCTGTAATAGTGTCGTGTCTGAGGCAACAAAACACGACAAACAAACAAGCATGTCTTTTGTTGTCGTACGCGTGTATGCACACGTTATTAATGTTTATTCCCCCCTCTGCTTCTTTACCTCTGTAAACTTGTAGAGCTAGTTATTTTTCGATAAACACCCAGCAACCAAACAAATAACGACCCAGCAACAGCCTGAATCCTCGATAGCGCAATGGGTTGAGAAGCTGTTCTGCGTCGGTACTACTTTTGCGACTGAAAAGTTCCGAACGCTCTAATGTACGAAGTATACATCTCTGGAGCAAACAATACAAACATACCGCATTCAAATTAACAACTACAGGCTTGAACACATGAATCTCCATATAAAATCCATGAGTTTGGTTGTTTTCTGAATCTAGGTCTGCTGTGCACAAACGTTCATCACAAGCAAATTCCCAAGGCAAGTAACTCTCATACTTTGTCTAGCGACAAGAGTAGTTCCCCTTTCAAATTTCTTTTAACTCAGTTTCTTCGACAACAGACCGTGGCTGCAATCCGACGGTCAGTTTTCAACAATATTTCATTTAATAAACAGATCACACGCAACCAAATAAACACATCTCATCAATTTAAACAACATAAAGCGGTTTCATACACTATTTTCCCCAGAAAACTGAACTTCATACAGTTTTTAACGTTGGAACACGGGTGCAACAGTTCGTCTGCTAGTCCCATTTGACGAAAGAACATTATCCTAAGCGATACCAAAACATATACAGAACACACAATATCTGCCTTTGCCGCCACAGCAGAATAACAGCATTTATTCCCCCCTCTGCTTCTTTACCTCTGTAAACTTGTAGAGCTAGTTATTTTTCGATAATGACCCAGCAACCAAACAAATAACGAGCCAGCAACAGCCTGAATCCTCGATAGTGCAATGGGTTGAGAAGCTGTTCTGTTTCGGTACTACTTTTGCGACTGAAAAGTTCCGAACGCTCTATACGTACGAAGTATACATCTCTGGAGCAAACAATACAAACATACCGCATTTAAATTAACAACTACAGGCCTGAACACATGAATCTCCATATAAAATCCATGAGTTCGGTTGTTTTCTGAATCTAGATCTGCCGTGCAAAAACCGTTCATCACAAGCAAATTCCCAAGGCAGGTAACTCATACTCTGGCGACAAGAGTAGTTCCCCTTCTTTTAACGCAGTTTCTTCGACAACACTGACTGCAATCCGACGGTCAGTTTTCAACAATATTTCATTTTATAAACAGATCACACGCAACCAAATGCACACATCTCATCAATTTAAACAACATAAAGCGGTTTCATACACTATTTTCCCCAGAAAACTGAACTTCATACAGTAATTAACGTTGGAACAGGGGTGCAAAAGTTCGTCTGCTAGTCCCATTTGACGAAAGAACATTTACTAAGCGATACTAAAACATAAACAGAACACACAATATCTGCCTTTACCGCCACAGCAGAATAACAGCATATCTGTGTACTTGATTTTAGTCCAAAACAGGGAAACTGAAAAGAAGTGTTAACAGAATGGAATGATTTGCACGGAACTATACAACCGCGCATTAATCGATCGCCTGCGCAGGTTGACTGGTTGAGTGATTCGGATTCGATCAAACTTTCGCACAAAAACTCCTGTTTTTTTGGAATAACTGAAGAAAGGAGGAATAAAGAGGTTACACACCTCGTCTCAGTGATTATTAAAAATAATGGTCTCAGTTCGCGGTCATGAAAAAGCTCGCTGAAGCTCGCATTTTTCATGATCCGCTAACTTCGACCATTATTTTTAATAATCACTGAGACTCGGCATGTAACCTCTACATATCTGTGTACTTGATTTTAGTCCAAAATAGGAAAAACTGACAAGAAGTGTTAACAGAATGGAATTATTTGCACGGAACTATACAACCGCGCATTAATCGATCGCCTGCGCAGGTTGACTGGTTGAGTGAATAGGATTCGATCAAACTTTCGCAAAAAAACTCCTCTTTTCTTTGAATAACTGAAGAAAGGAGGAATAAAGAGGTTACTTACCTCGTCTCAGTGATTATAAAAAATAATGGTCTCAGTTTGCGGTCATGAAAAAGCTCGCTAAAGCTCGCATTTTTCATGATCCGCTAACTTCGACCATTATTTTTAATAATCACTGAGACTCGGCATGTAACCTCTACGTATTTGTAGTAATATTTTACACACACATATAGGCTTACAAGCTCTACGGTCCAATTCATCACTGAAACACGAGGGGTCACAACATGCACAAGGACGCTGTCTTAAAACACAAGACAAGAAAACATGCAAATATATACATCAATCTGTCCAAAGTTCACAGTCTGCAAAAAACGAACATGACCTTTGTCCTCACTCTGGTCAAATTCAGAGGTCATCCCACTCTCCCCCCTACCCCCCCCCCCCCCCCCCCCTTGCCTTCCCCCTTGCCTCCCCTCTTGTCCCACCTCTCCCCGCGTCCGTTCTCTTCTGACATTCACCTAACACGTGCCACGCACACCCTTTCTTTCTCTCTCATAAAAAAAGAAGATACAGGCACAATCATCATGTTGATTAATCTGACAGCATAAATTAGTAAAATAAATTGCGCAAGCGATTTTTAACACAACAATACCGCACCTAAATTTCTGCGAACAGACTAATGTATCACTGTCCTAGCTCAAAAACAACAATACCTTTTTGACAAAGAACCTGCATACATTTTGTATCAACAATGTACAGAATTTTTAAGAAAAAAAGAAAAAGACGTATGACTCTTGTCCCCCAGAGTTGTGTTAAAGTGATGACTTTATCCACATTATGTTTCAGTGCACAAGACGTGATGACAGTTTTGGAATCAACTTCTTTGAAGAATGGACACAAGATTGACCGGGGTAAAATACCCTCGAGGTCTCTTATGTTTAAGCTCAAAACGATGTTTGTTGTTTTGGAAATTATTTCTAAACCGTACGATGACGCCTTAATTTTCCAAAATTACACAGTCCTGAAACACAAATAATGCTTGCTCCACGGCTGATCTCAAACAAAGGGAACACCAAAATGCAGTTAATACTCTTCATTGTACCACACAAACAAACAAAGCAAAATGGTAACAACAACAACAACAACAACAACAACAACAACAACAACAACAACAACAACAACAACAACAACAACAACAACAACAACAACAACAACAACAACAACAACAACAATGTTCGAGGTATTTAAATAATTTGCTCAATGCATTTAGAACGACCACTTTAACTTTCGTTTCTTACTGTTAATAAATCAGTTTTCGCTCTTCGTAGGATTCTGCGTGCGTCGCGATATAACCTTGAACGGTTGAAAACGACGTTAAACACCAAATAAAGAAAGGATTCTGCGTGCCTGTCCCTCTGTGTGTTTCTCTCTTTGTCTATTCAAACATAGTCGTTGCATATTTATGGTGTATTCACCAACCTTTTGTCTGTACAGTGGTACCTGCCATAAAAGGACACCAATGGGACCAGCCAAAAGTGTCCCTACCTTGGCAGGTGTCCTTTCATGCCAGGTGCATTGGGTAAAGATACAGGTAGTAGACAGAGGGGCAACAGGAGTCCTTTCATCGGGAAGGCCTGTCGCCGCTGGTACCACTGTACAACCGTTCTGTTTGTCTGTTTGTCTGTCTGTCTGTCTGTCTGTCTGTCTGTATGTATGTATCAGTCTGTCCCTGTCTCTCTGTCTCTGTCTCTGTCTCTCTCTGTCTCTCTCTCTCTCTCTCTGTCTCTTTGTCCCTGTCTCTCTGTCTCTGTCTCTGTCTCTCTCTCTGTCTCTCTCTGTCTCTCTGTCTGTCTGTCTGTCTGTCTCTCTCTCTCTGTGTCTCTGTCTCTGTCTCTCTCTCTCTCTCTCTCTCTCTCTCTCTCTCTCTCTCTCTCTCTCTCTCTCCGCATAATCACACAGGTCACCAGCGTACAACTTTTGGATTTATTGCCACTGACAAATTGCATGCACAAACAAACTATATTGTGTAAGTCGCCATACATACCGGTACATTATTTACCGCACCTAAATTGCTGCGAAAATAATCCATCCATCTTTGTACCAACTGACATACACATATGACCTCGTAAAAAAGCACGCAAAGCAAATTTGCACAATTACTAACAGACACACCTTATTTGCAATGGTTGAAATTAATTTCTTCATTGTTCTGTATTACGCGGGTGGGAGAGAGAGAGAGAGAGAGAGAGAGAGAGAGAGAGAGAGAGAGAGAGAGAGAGAGAGAGAGAGAGAGAGAGAGAGAGAGAGAGAGAGAGAGAGAGAGAGACTTTAGACTTGCTTAGACTTAGAACATTTTATTGACATAAAGGGTAAACATTTTAAGCCAAGGGCCTAATCTTACAACGTGCCCTTTACATTCACACTAACACATCCGCACGCATATAAACAACATAATATAATGAATTCATATAGGCATACCATGTAAATGTACAGCAAATAAGCATAAGCACCACGGCCACACGAAACACAAAATCTAATATACGAAGTAAAACAATATGAATACTATATGCTATGAATATGTAATATGACGTGAATATAATTATATAGTAATATTAATATAGTATACATTAGACAGAACTGTAAGATTCACATGATTATGTCACCGCGGGTGTGTACTTACAGAGAACAGTTTAGATGTTTTTTTAAAGAAGATTTAAAAATATTTACAGATTTGCTAGTTTTAACATTCGAAGGAAGAGAGTTCCATCTTGACGGCCCAGCAAAGGCAAAACTAGTTTTATATAGATCTACACGGGTCCTTGGTAGTAGATATTTATCTGATCCGTATCTCTCAGGAGCCTCGGTTATGAATGCATTCAAGTATGGTGGTGCTAGCCCATGGAGTGCCTTGTACATTAACACTGCAATGTTATAGTCAAACTGCTCCTGCAGTGAAAGTAAACTAGCAGCTTTAAGCTTTTCTGACGTTGACAGATACGGGTTATTAACAATTAGCTTTGCCCCTCTTCTGTGCAGGGAATTTAATTTTTTAAGCAGATTTTCGCTCGCACCGCACCATACAGTAGAAGCATAATTGATAAAAGATTGGCAGTGTGCCACACAAATTTTTTTAGACCTTCCGCTTCTACAAAGGGTTTTAATCTGGATAAAAGATACAGATTTTTGGAGAGCTTTTTGCAAATATTATTGATATGTACATTCCACCGAAGCTCCTGGTCAACTACGATTCCTAATACCTTGTGTGATTTAACCTGCTCTATGGGATCAGTGTTCAGCTTAAGGTTAAGAGTAAAGGGTGCTCTCTGGTGTTTCTGTTTGGATGTTATGACCATACTATTTGATTTCTTAGGGTGTAATGTCATTTTATTTTGAACGCACCATTTAAAAACATCATTTATTCCCTGTTGAAGATCGTATTGCACCTGATTTAACGTTTTTGAGGACGAGTGAAGGTAACTGTCATCGGCAAAGAGCTCACAAGACACATTGTTATTTTTTATATGCAAGGGAAGGTCGTTGATAAAAATGCAAAATAATAAGGGCCCCAAAATAGAACCTTGAGGAACTCCGCATTTTAAGTAACCATCGCCTGAATATTGACCGTTTACGTAGACGCGCTGGGTTCTGTTTGATAAAAATGATGTAAGCAGGTTTACCGTGTGACTGCTGTGCGTGTAATACTCAAGCTTGCGAATGAGAAGAGTATGGTCTACTGTTTCAAAGGCTTTCCTCAGATCGAGGAAAACGGTACCGACGATTTTAGAATCGTTTATAGCTGAGAGCCAGGTGTCACACAGACGGACAAGGGCCGTGGAACAAGAATGAAATTTACGGAAGCCAGATTGAAACTGGTAGAAAAGGTTGTAACATTCCATATGATGGGCCACGTGCTTATGAATATGCCTCTCAAGAGGCTTTGAAAGTACTGAGAGGATGGATATGGGACGGAAGTTATTAATGTCAGTAGAGTCCGATGTCTTTGGAATAGGAATAACTTTGGCGCACTTCCAGCCCTCAGGGAATACACAAGTTGTAATACATAGATTATACAAAGGGTTCAACAACATACGGAAGAGAAAGTTTTAAGATATAAGTACTGATAGTGTCCATGCCCACAGATTTTTTATTTTTCAATTCAGAAATTTATTTACCTACTTCGTGTATTGCTAGCTCGGGGATACAACTCTGGTCACTAGACCGTAGCCTCTCGTTACAAAATTCTGAAAAAGGGGAGTTTGCGAATTCATCACTATGTGGGGTCGGGGGACCATTAGACTGGTGAAGGAGGGACGCCGTGGAAAGAAAATGATCATTAAGCGTGTCTGAGAGAGAGAGAGAGAGAGAGAGAGAGAGAGAGAGAGAGAGAGAGAGAGAGAGAGAGAGAGAGAGAGAGAGAGAGAGAGAGAAACGGAGAGAAACGGAGAAAGAGGGAGAGATAGGGATGGAGATGGCGAGAGCGGGGGATAATGGAGTTCAAGAGAGAGAGGTGAGAGAGAGGGAGAGAGGTGGAGGTCGAGTGGTGCGTGTGTGTGTGTGTGTGTGTGTGTGTGTGTGACTGTGTGTGCGTCTGTGTGTTTGTTTGTGTGTGTATGTGTGAGTGTGTGTGTTTGTGTGTGTGTGTGTATGTGTGTGTGCGCGCGCGCGCGCGTGTGTGTGTGTGTGGGTGTGTGAGAGAGAGAGAGGAGAGAGAAATAACTGAGAGAAATAAAGAAAGAAGGAAAGGGAGGAAGAGAGAGGGAGAGAGCGAGGGAGAACGGAGGTAGAGTAGGTGCGTGTGCACGTGTGTGTGTGTGTGTTTGCGTGTGTGTGTGTGCGTGTGTGTGTGTGTGCGTGAGTGTGTGTGGGTGTGTGTGTGTGTGAGTGAGCTGTAATTGCTGTGTCAAGTACTACCACCCCCCCACACACACACTTTCCAGTCATGCAAAACACCATCCGAAGCGGCTCGTTCAGCGATGTGTGGTAAAAGGTCAAAGGACGGGTAATTAATGTCATTAGACTTGAACTGTCCTTCGCCGGGAACACGTGAGAGAGCGGGAAAAAAAAGGTACGCACCGAAGTGTTAAACCCGCGTACAATCGTGATCTGAACTGACAGGGCTATTGCCATTTGGACAAAACAACATTATAAGATGTTTGATGGGTTGTTGACAGACCAGCTTTTTTGTCGGTCCGAAGGGGAGCATATGTTCTTTTGTTTCATATTTATTGACCAAGGCCGCAGCCAGGATTCTCAATGCAGAGTTGGCATTGTCTGGTTATTTGATTGGTTTAACGGACACAAGAGGCTGTTTGTAAAAGTATTTCATCAAAAAAGTATTCATTTTGCACAGAAAGCACGCAGACTGCTGATTGTGTGAATATGCCTTATACGAGGGATGGTCTGATCATCTGTACAGGGTGACCCCCCCCCCCCCCCAAAAAAAAAAAAGAAAAAAAAAGAAAGAAAAGAGAAAAAAAAAAAGCCAGCCTTTAACACGTTTATAATTCCCACATTATGTTCAGTGAAATACTACATAGTTGCGGTACATTAGGATGAGATGTCGGATGACAAGTTCAATAACTTTCAAGAGTTGTGATCAAATATGATGTGTACGTTGTTTTACAATATATTTGTCAAATTCGGAGATTGCCTCAACAGTAGGAGATTTGACACTGGATAGTGGCCGCACTCATCCGACATGAACACTGCAGACTGCCCTGTAATTGCTATTTCATAGTTTAGGATAGTTTTTGTATACAAGGTCCTTCATGAAACAAACAGGAAAAAGCTGGAGGTTTTAAATCGGCTTAGTGTGGTTAATTACCACACAGTGCCAAAATTCGTACTTTTGAGTCCAGAACCTGTCCTTCAACACAAATTCAATATCATATCCAGTTACTATGCAAAACCATGAGTACAAAATGAATGAAAATTATTCGCCGTATTGCATCCTGTTGCTCGATTTGTTACTACTTACTATACATTTCTCGTTCTGCGGGTTACCTTGTCACGCTGCTTGACGTACATGTGAGCATCCTTTTATTTCGATATATATGTCGTGCCGAATTCGCGGAATTGCTGAATTTGCGGAATCGGCAACATTTTTGCCCATTTCGCGTAATCGGCAAAACGCTGCCCATTACGTGAAATCGGCAGCGTTTTGCCAAAAATGCGGAAAGGCTTCTAAAATTTGCCCATTTCGCAAAAGCGACAGCTAGTCTGTTACTTTGTGTGTCACCAGAACATTGCATTAACATTGCTTTACCTCCCTACTTTTGTATGGGCTATGTTGGTCTGTGTCGAGCATAACTCCGGAAATGCATGAAAACTACACTTTCTGCAATAACTTGCCATAACTTATCGATTATTGCAATATCTATCCATTCGAATATCTAGTTGTCTAAGTGGGATGATATCCCAGGCATTTGAGAACTTTAAAACCAAAAAGTCGCTGCCGATTTCGCAAAATGGGCAAATTTTAGAAGCCTTTACGCGATTTCGGCAAAACGCTGCCGATTTCGCGTATTGGGCAGCGTTTTGCCGATTACGCGAAATGGGCAAACATGTTGCCCATTACGCGGAATCGGCAATTACGTGAATTCGGCACGACATATATATGCAACTATTAAAACGCTAACTAAATAAACATTTCTTGCAAAAATTGCTTTTCGTGCTGTTAATGGCTTTGGCGCCTCTCTCGTGTAAGCTACAGGCAAGCTACGCTCTCACTCGCTATTACATTCATTCCATGAAATGTTAACCTTCTCTCATTACCCCTCCCCCCCCCCCTCTCTCTCGCTTTCACCCCCCCCCCCCCCCCTCCTCTCTCTCATTCATTCTATAAATGACACCTGCATCACCCTCTTACCCTTCATCATACTTATACTCTGTATCTCTACCTCTTCTTCCTTACGCTTTCCTCCTCAATCGTATAATGTTCATCTTTGTCGTCACGATATCAATGTTGCCACGCGTGCTATATCTTTTTATATCGCCCTCTGACAAAAAGAGTCCTTGTTAGACCGGTGTAACACGAAATTTTTACTCCACGAAAAATTTACTCCGGAGTAAAAATTTCGTACGAAATTCTTACTCCGAGTAAATTTTTCGTACGAGAAAAGAACTCCCCAAGGCACGAAAAAATGACTCTCTCCACGAAATTTTTACTCCCCATTTTTTTTACTTCCAGTAAAAATCTCGTAGGCGAAAATGGGATACGGGCAAAGGGATAATGCCATTGTGTGATCTCGCGCAAACGAATGTCGCGCTACCCTCCCTCCACCCCTTCCACCACCAAGACTAACAGGGGACAAGGGAGTATAAATTTCGTACACCTGGCATGTGTTAGGGTGAAGTAATTTATTCGTTTTTTATTCGTCAGGGGAGTAACATTTGTGTACGAAATGTTTACTCGGAATTTACCTGTCGTGGGGAGTAACTTTCTCGTGTAATGGGGGAGTGCTTTTTTCGTAAAGGGAGTAAAAATCTCGTGGGAGTAATTTTCTCGTGTTACACCGGCCGTCAGACAGGATTTTGCGCAGCGGGACTCACGTCACACGGTCATGAACTTGGCAGTTTGATCATGTTCTTTTTTTTTTCACGCATTCGTTGGGGCTTTTCACGCTGCCTGACGCGGATTCAGCTTTATAAATGACAACATCTTTTGGGATGATGTAGTCAGCGTTACTTGTGACGTCAACAGTGTATGAGCGTTTTCGTCTGTGACGTCACTTGTCTACGCGTATCCATGCAGTGATTGGGTTGAAGGCGTGAAAAGTGTGTTATCTAATTTATCAAGTGTGTTTGTTTGCTTGTTTGTTTTGCACTGTGAATTGTATGCATTAATTGTCAATGTGCTTTGTGTTTAATGTTTGCTTCGTTCTACTTAATATATTGCCCCCTGGCAGCAGAACTTGCTGGTATTTGCTTGATTCTGATTTCGAGTTCCTAAAATCCGACGGGCTTCGTCTGCTTTACGTATGCGTACCAGACAGCATTAGAAGTATATTACGCGGAAGAATCAGGACTCCAACGCCGATGAGCAGCAGTGACACACCAAAACATTAATAAAACCAAACAAAACATGCCATTTTCAAAGCTAACAATTTCGCCTTAAATAGAATGAGATTGTCTCGCATTTTTAAAGCTAAGAGAACATTCTTGAGATCCCCAGATTGCACGATATTGCATCGGAATTGTATTTATTCTCAAAAATTATCCGGCGAGCAAGCTTTAAAGTTTGTTTGTTTTTTAAACAATGTTATGATCTCATACCAGGATATGCACCATCCCCATCCCCTTTACCAACGCTGAACGTAAATCTGTAATGATGAAAGCATTGGTACAAAGCTAACAGAGTCTTATAGGTCCCGTTAGTGTTCGGGTCATAGTGAAGTGCACATTTGAATGACCATACTGTACATAGGTGATGTAGCCTCAGGGCTCCACGCGGACGCCCGTCCTAGAGGGTCCCGGGACCCCCACTTTTAATGTCTAGAGGGGCCATGGACCACCAACGCAGAGGTTTAGAGGGTCCCAAGAGTCCATGGTCCCCAAACGCCCTGTGTTCATATAACGCATTGTTATCACGAATAGTGTGATATGAAGTGTCTTTTTTCATTAGAATATTCGAAGAGGACACTTCAACTATACCTTGTTATGCTAAATAGAACACATACACTCGTTTCCATATCGTTCCGGCCTGAAATGGCATTTGTGCTTGCACTATAATTGACTGACAGTACGCACGATAGCGGACATTTAGTGCGTCCCTGGACCCGCTCTTTGCAGGTTTAGTGCGTCCCGGACCCCCTCAATGAATTTCTAGTACGTGATTTTGGCTTCTAGTGCGTATAGGACGCAGAGACGCGCACTTTGGGGAGCCATGAGCCTAAATCAAGCAAAAGGCGGGTCATGCAGCTAGATCGTATCTAGAATCGTTAGTCCTAAAGTGGACCCGTTTGACAGGTGGTGCGGTTTTTGCTCCTAGCATTCATTCATTTTTTCTTATTTTCTTTTTTGAATTTTGCAGTTTTGTTGTGTGTGTTTTTTAAAAATCATTTTCTCTTCTTTCTTTTTATCTTCCAATTTTTAAGCTCACCCTTTTTGGGTGTGAATTTTGTATTATGTACTTGAGCAAGGACAGAATGTAAAATATGGCATATAGCCTTAAACGTTCATCCTTGCAAAGTTCTACACTCTTTCTTTGTTTTTCAATGGAGACAATTACTTTACTTTAACTGAAATGAGATTTCCCCGAGTTTCTCGTTTGTTTGTAAGTTTTGATCAGTTTATACTTTCTTAAAGCGATCGATATTATGATCCTTCCTTCCTTTCTTTCTTTCTTTCTTTCGTTCGTTCGTTCGTTTGTTAGTTCTTTCTTTCTTTCTTTTGTTCGTTCGTTTCTTTTGTTTGTTCGTTTCCTTTCTTTCTTTCTTTCTTTTTTGTCCTTTCTCGTATTGTTAAAGTTTCACAACAACTCCTTTTTCTGTAAATAAGAAAATCACGGATTGTCTGTCACAAGCAAGAACTACCTGAAAGTAGGATTGGTCATTTGAGACATATTTCTACTGTTGTACACACTATGTTGATGTCTTCTTGTCGTTGTTCTTTTATATCCGCTTGTGCAGTTTTTTGTTTGGGGAACAAATCGTTTCCTTTTCTCACATTTTATTTGTATCCGGGTAGATACAATATACCGCTTGTACGTATAACAGAGAGTGTGTGTGTGTGGGGGGGGGAGTAAACCACAGACAGACAAACTGACAAATGACAGACAGACAGAAAGACGAAAAATAATCAAAAGCAAATTTAAAACATAAGAACAAATAAAATAAAGCAGAAAAGAACGACAGATTTAAGTAAGACAAAAAAGAAAGACAGACAAAAACATATTTTAGAGAGACAGAAAGTTTCAACGCGAATATGGATTTGTCAAAATAAGTTTGATTTTTGAACGCAGTATTCTTTTACATAATTGATATATATATATGCGAACTTTGAGGTCTTTGCTAAAGAGAAAAAGTACTTGACCGTGCATAGACTACATAATTATTGCCATCAGATGGGGAAGAGATGTTATTTTATTTTTTATCTAACGTTCTTTTTATTTATATGCCTATCTATCCTTTTCTCTGTCTATCTATTTATTTCTTTCTGTCTTTATTCATCTATTTATTTATCTCTATTTATTGATGAATGTATGTTTCATTTTTTTTCATTACATTTAGTCAAGTTATGACTAAATGTTTTAACATAGAGGGGGGACTCGAGACGAGGGTCGTGGTGTATGTGTGTGCGTGTGTGTGTGTGTGTGTGTGTGTGTGTGTGTGTGTGTGTGTGTGTGTGTGTGTGTGTGCGTGCGTGCGTGTAGAGCGATTCAGACCAAACTACTGGACCGATCTTTATGAAATTTGACATGAGAGTTCCTGGGTATGATATCCCCATACCTTTTTTTCATTTTTTTGATAAATGTCTTTGATGACGTCATATCCAGCTTTTCGTGAAAGTTGAGGCGGCACTGTCACGCCCTCATTTTTTAACCAAATTGGTTGAAATTTTGGTCAAGTAATGTTCCACGAAGCCCGGACTTCGATATTGCATTTCAGCTTGGTGGCTTAAAAACTAATGAGTGAGTTTGGTCATTAAAAATCGGAAACTTGTAATTAAAATTATTTTTTTATTAAACGATCCATAAATAATTGCATCTTATTCCTCGTCATTTTCTGATTCCAAAAACATATACATATGTTATATTTGGATTAAAAACAAGCTCTGAAAATTAAAAATATAAAAATTATGATCAAAATTAAATTTCCGAAATCGATTTAAAAACTATTTCATCTTATTCCTTGTCGGTTCCTGATTCAAAAACATATAGATATGATATGTTTGGATTAAAAACACGCTCAGAAAGTTAAAACGAAGAGAGGTACAGTAACTTGAAGCGTGCTATGAAGCACAGCGCAACCGCTGCCGCGCCAAACAGGCTCGTCACTTTCACTGCCTTTTGCACTAGCGGTGGACTACGTTCAGTTTCATTCTGTGAGTTCCACAGCTTGACTAAATGTTGTAATTTCGCTTTACGCGACTTGGTTTTTTTTTTACGTTGTCTTCTGCCATATGAGGTCTGTCGTTGCCTACATACCACTAATCATTAGGAGGTTTTCCGACCTTCTATAGAAGACCTTCAGGTGTGTATAAAAAGCCTCCCGCTCTGCCCAAGGGAGGAGAACAGTTAAGAAAACAGCATAAAACAACATAACAGC
The DNA here is from genome assembly GCF_037325665.1 of Littorina saxatilis. Taxonomy (NCBI): domain Eukaryota; kingdom Metazoa; phylum Mollusca; class Gastropoda; order Littorinimorpha; family Littorinidae; genus Littorina; species Littorina saxatilis. The sequence continues at coordinate 37,227,734 of NC_090249.1, read as the reverse complement.
AACAACTCGAACGAAAGAAGAAGCAAAATCTAGGTCAGTTAATAAACCTTCGTGTCGAAAATAACACAGTTGGCATTATCAGAACTGGGAAAAGATGATAAATCAGGGCTCCCCATGGACGCCTCTTTTAGAGGGTCCCGGGACCCCCACTTTTAATTTTAAGAGGGTTCATGGACCCCCTCAGAAAAATTTCAGAGGGTCCCGAGAGTTCAGAGGGTCCCGAAAGTGCAGAGGCCCAAAATCCCCGGTGTAGTCATATTATGAGTTATTTCTAATATGCTGACTGTTAGCAAATGATAACAGACATGTCGAGAAAACAGATATCAAGCATGAGCCTTATAGGCGAATGCTGATATCGTTTGTGAGACATGTCTGTTATCATTTGCTAACAGTCAGCATATTAGAAATAACGGTTTTATTACCGTTTAAATCGACCAAAAGAAATTTCGAAGCGACCCCGCGAATTAGACGGAACAGCCGCAATGGGAACTTGAGCGCTCCTACCTGATTATGCCTGTCAGTCAAAGAATTCTCGTGACCTGGGTCAGCCAATCAGAGTAACACACCTGACGTGATGAATATTCACAGGTCAAATGCGTTTGACACACAACAAACCATGCGTTTCGGTTGCTTCGCTTTTTCTTGTTGAACAGAGAGCGACAGATTTAGAACCGACTCCAGACGGATGGGAAATGACGTAAAGATACATTTGATGTAAAGCGAGTTACGCAATTTCACTTGATTTTTGCGAACTTTGATCATTTAGATTTCAAGTGAGCGGTCGGCATTGCACATTCAGACGATGGGCGGTGCCTTGCTGTTCCGTTACGCACCCACCGACAAAACTCGCTTTTCGGTATTTTTTAGATAAAGAGAGTATTATCTGACAGCATTTGAAGTGTCATTCTTTAGAATAAATCACGTTGATATTGTTGAATTACATTTGTACTTTGTTTTGTTAATTTTTAGCGTGATAAACAAAAAGGGTCCCTGCCTGAACGTTATAACATTTAGAGGGTCACCTAGAATCCGTCCTGATTGGTCAAAAAGCCATATGGGGCACTGCATTGGTAATGAAACATTCTGATCAAGCATGGTGTGCTATGAAGTGTCTGTTTTCATCAGAATATTCCAGGAGGGTATTGCAACAATACCTTGTTGAATGGAACAGACACACACACACACACATTCACACACACACACACACACACATCACACACATACACACACACACACACACACACACACACACATCACACACATACACACACACACACACACACACACTTACACTGACACACACACACACATACAGGAAATTTAGTGCGTCCCAGGACCCGCTCTTTTTAGGTTCTGTGCGTCCCTCCAGGAACTTCTAGTTCGTGTTTTTGGCTTCTAGTGCGCATAGGATGCAGGGACACACAGTGTGGGGATCTTTCTTTCTTTATTTGGTGTTTAACGTCGTTTTCAACCACGAAGGTTATATCGCGACGAGGGAAAGGGGGAAGATGGGATAGGGGAAAGGGGGGAAAGATGGGATAGAGCCACTTGTTAAGTGTTTCTTGTTCACAAAAGCACTAATCAAAAAATTGCTCCAGGGGCTTGCAACGTAGTACAATATATGACCTTACTGGGAGAATGCAAGTTTCCAGTACAAAGGACTAAACATTTCTTACATACTGCTTGACTAAACTCTTTACAAACATTGACTATATTCTATACAAGAACCACTCAACAAGGGTAAAAGGAGAAACAGAATCCGTTAGTCGCCTCATACGACATGCGGGGTGCAGAGAAATAAGGATGTGGAAAAGAAGACTTTTGGTAAGTGAAATAAAGGTGATGGATCCAGTCAGGTAGAAATAAGACAACAAGAAAAGAATTGGAAAACTGCAGGGAATAGTAGGGAGAGTTTTCTTGGAAGGAAATATAGGTGAAAGGACTGGTAAGGCAGAAATAAGACAAAAGAAGAGAAGAAACAGAACCGTTAGTCGCCTCTTACGACATGCTGGGTAGCATCGGGTAAATTCTTTCTAGTCCCAACCAATATGGGACTCCCCCTAACCCGCGGGGGGTACAGTGTGGGGATCCCTAATACATTTTACATGAAGTTTAAATAAGAAGGAAAAAATAAAGAAGAATGGCAAATCAGCAACAAATAAGTTTTAGGAAAAGAACTCTAAAACCTGAGATGATTTATGTGTCTAACCATACCTAACTTTTTTTCAATCTTTTCAATGATGTCCTCCTTCTTGCACTAAATCTGGTTGCACTGGGCTCATTTATAGTCGTTCTTTCGGGGCCACTGTCCACAAAAGCGTGCATGCATGCACATAATGCATGCTCGGCCTACTTCTTTCACCATTTCAAAGTTTTATTGCTGTTCTAAATTTATTTTCTTTCAACCTCGTTCAAAGCAGTGTCGAATACGACCTCGATTTAGCAGGTTAAAACTTGTATTCATTGCATTTCTTTCAGAATCCTTTTTTCACGCTACATTTAGCACACTTGGTGGGTTAAATCCCGTGATCCATTTTCTCGTTGTCATACACGTGAATATAGTGAGTTACACATGTACCCAGGAGCACTCGTTGTGCAACGAATACTGTTTCTGTGCTCTTGCTGACACGCAAAGCACTATAGGCAACAACAACAACAGTGGAATCGAAAAACTAATCAGAGTTTTGTGTGTGTTTGTGTGTGTGTGTTTGTGTGTGTGTGTGTGTGTGTGTGTGTGTGTTGTTGCTTTTGTCGTCGTCCTTGTTGTTGTTGATGTCGTCGTCCTTGTTGTTATTGTTGTTGTTGTCGTCGTAGTCGTCGTTGTTGCTGTCGTCGTCGTTTTTGCTGTCGTCGTTGTTGCTGTCGTCGTCGTCGTTGTTGCTGTCGTCGTCGTTTTTGCTGTCGTCATTGTTGCTGTGATTGTTGATGATTTACTTTCGTAATTAACACAAGTGTCATATGCAACCCGCGAAATGAATTCACCCAAAATAAACAACACTACACAAAGAATTCAGCCTGACTGTTCCCGTGGAAAGGTGCTCTCATTCCATGTAAAAGCCAGGATATATCTGTGATGATTATATGATCGTTTACGCGGGAAGGAATGTGTGTTTAAATCGTCCGGTACACGTGTCACATTTCTCAGTCAGATGGTACCTTAAAATAATATTTTTTTTGTAAAGTTCTTTTTGTACTTTTTTCTTTGAAATAAGTTCTAGCGTTCGAAGCATAACAATTATGCAAATAAAATTAAATAAGTGTTGGTGTCTTGATGTTAATGATAGTTACAAATCGAGCAATTCTGCTCCTAGATCCTCGGTGAGGCCTCCCACCTTGCTAGGCCGGCTATATTCTTTTTCCAGTGCATTATTTTACATGTGTAAACGACGGGTGTCCACAGCGAAGTGAATCGAGTGACATGAAAAATTTCACGTGGCTACCTGGTGACCCATTATTAGCGCGTTGGGCTTTAATTTGAAAGGGCCGGGTTTGCCTTGAAATTAGGTAGTTTGTATGTAGACCCCCTCCCGAAAACATATTTTCCTTGAATAATGCTTATGCTCCCGGCCCGGGTCAGGAGACGATTTAACGTAAAACACAAGTCACTAAATGATTTTGAAAACAGATAAGAACAAGTCGCGTAAGGCGAAATAACAACATTTAGTCAAGCTGTCGAACTCACAGAATGAAACTGAACGCACTGCATTTTTTCAACAAGACCGCATACTCGTAGTTTCGTCAGTCCACCGCTCGTGGCAAAGGCAGTGAAATCGACAAGCCAGAATAGTGCGGTAATGGTCGCGCTGAGCAGGATAACACGCTTTTCTGTATTTCTATTCTTTTTAGCGTACTGAGTTTGTTTTCAATCCAAACATATCATATCTATATGATTTTGGAATCAGGGACCGACAAGGAATAAGATGAAACTGTTTCTAAATCGATTTCGAAAAATTAATTTTAATCATAATTTTCATATTTTTAATTTTCAGAGCTTGTTTGTAATCCAAATATAACATATGTATATGTTTTTGGAATAAAAAAAAAATGACGAAGAATAAGATGAAATTGTTTTTGGATAGTTTAAGAAAAATAATTTTTTAATGACAAGTTTTCGATTTTTAATGACCAAATTCATTAATTATTTTTTAAGCCACCAAGCTGAAATGCAATACCAAAGTCCGGCCTTCGTCGAAGATTGCTTTGCCAAAATTTCAATCAATTTGATTGAAAAATGAGGGTGTGAGACTGTGACAGTGCCGCCTCAACTTTTTAAAAAAGCCGGATATGACGTTATCAAAGGTATTTATCGGAAAAATAAAACAAACATCCAGGGATATCATTCCCAGGAGCTCTCATGTCAAATTTCATAAAGATCGGTCCAGTAGTTTAGTCTGAATCGCTCTACACACACACACAGACACACACACACACACACACAGACACACATACACCACGACCCTCGTCTCGATTCCCCCTCTATGTTAAAACATTTAGTCAAAACATAACTAAATGTAAAAACATGGTAACAAGGTGCCTCAAAGGATCTATACCAAACGTCACACTATGTTCACACCGATGTGTTCTGAGCAGGGGCGGATCAGTTGCTTTGTAAGGGGGGGGGTGCACTTTGAATCGAAAGTGAATGTGATGGGCGCGAAGCGCCCGAATTTGCTAGGGGGGTCCGGGGGATGCCCCCCCGGAAAAAAATGTTGGCTCAAAGAAGCAAAATGGTGCCATCTGGTGCCATTTGAACTTATAAATGGTCATAGAATCAGCTTTCCAAATTTTTTTTGTTTGTTGCTGGAGGGGGGGTGCACGTGCACCCTGTGCACCCTCCCCCCCCCTCGTCCGCCCCTGCTGAGGTCATTTGCTATAGAATGCACTGTAAAAGCAGTCGCTCGAATCGTCCTGTGCACATGTTAAACGCATGGAAGGTTTGTTGTAAGAGCTTTCATTTTATAAGCGCATTTTAGTGCAGGTGGCCGTGCCCTGAGTGTCATTTCAAAAGGTATCGTCTAATTAATTCAAAGATATTGCATTGAGAGGTGTTCTGAATATAAATAAGTATCTGCACTCGTGCGAGAAAAAGACGGTCTTGTCTGCAGTGCAGAAATCTCTGCCGATAGTGAAATGAAACGCAAGCTGTTTGGATTAAAGTCGCGGTAAAGACCGTTCAAGTGTTCAATGCAAATTGTCTTCAATACTTGTAAATTGTGAGAGTGTTTGCGTGATTGAGTACGGGTGACTGTGTGTGTGTGTGTGTGTGTGTGTGTGTGTGTGTGTGTGTACGTGTGTGTGTGTGTGTGTGTGTGTGTGTGTGTGTGTGTTTGTGTGAGCGTGCGTGCGTGCGTGCGTGCTGCGTGCGTGTATGTGTATGTGTGCGTGCGTGCGTATGTGTGTGTGTGTGTTTGCTTGTGTTTGTGTATGTGTACTGAATTAATTTTGTAGATAGACATGGGTATCTGTTACAAGATGTTTTCTTTCGTTTTCAGGAACACCATAAGTGCCAGACTATCGTAAAGTCTGTACATCAATCAAAGGGAGGCACAGATTCTACAGATTTCAGTTCCAAAGCTAAACAAGGGCTGACCTTCAGTCGACTTTCAACGGCATCACCCGTACACCAAGAAAACAACCTACCACACGTTCAGCTAGCTCCAAGTGGACCAGCCGGGTCAAAGACCCAAACCAAACAACCAATCAACAAAACCAACCTAAAACAGTCGCCCAAAAATGAAGTGGAGAAAGGCGCTGTCAGTCCTGGCCACGCGGAAGAAGGTCGACTCGGCCGCCATCTTCGACCTGCAAGGGAACCTACTCTCGCGGACGGAGAACTTCGCGGAGAAACAGGAACACGTGGATGCCGTGCTGCAGGTTCTTCACAACCCGGGTCACCTCAAGCTGCTCAAGCTGAACGTGTTTGGCGACGTGTTCACGTGCGTGTGTCCTGGTCAGGCGGGCATGGTGGTGGCCCATTCTCCGGACAAGCTGTTCGTGGCTGTCCGCTCCTGTGACTGTGTGGTCATTGCCTTTTCTGACCACAGCGCTTCGGGGTCGTGTTTGTACGAGGTCACGGAGTTCTGCAAGCTGCTGGAGATGAGAGTTACTTCGGCCTTGACGCCTTCTTGACCGTCTGAGGGGACTATAGAGCGGGGGTCCGGGTGAGGATGGTAGTGACTGACTGTGGAAGAGAAGAACGAGATCTAAAAGAGAGACTATATATATAGAGAGAGCGCGAGAGAGAAAGACGGAGAGAGGGGGGAGAGAGAGAGGGGAATAGAGAGACAGAGAGAGAGAGAGAGAGGAGAGAGAGAAAGAGAGAGAAAAAGGGAGAGGGAGAGAGATAGATAGAGAGAGCTAGAGAGGGTGAGAGAGAGAGAGAGAGAGAGAGAGAGAGAGAGAGAGAGAGAGAGAGAGAGAAAGAGAGGGGAGATAGAGAGAGAGACTGGTAGAGAGTGAACAGATTGAGAGTGAGAGACAGAAATGGGGGTGGTGGGTGAGAGAGATCCGAGAGATAGCGAGGGAGAGAGAGAGAGGGAGTCACTAAATTGTGCGCGAGTGGGGTGGGGGGTGGGGGGGTCTGACCTCTTTAATTGTGATAAAGACTTTAAACATGCACATGTGAACTTGCAATTACTTGCAGTATCGTTCACTATATTCTAGTCAAGAAATCTCGATGTTAGCAAAGATAACGAGAGAGCAGTTTAAATGTATATATTCTAGTCAAGATAATCCACTGTGCGAAAACTCGAAATATTGTGTGAATCTCTAGAAATAGTAATATCAACATGCGTTATTATAAACACTTTTATACAGTGGACGCCGCTTAATAAAACCGCGGTTAATAGAGCCAGCCGCTTATAAAAGCCGATTTCAGACGGTCCGGATTTATCACTATATCTTATGTATTAGAAAAAGCCGGTTAATAAAACCAACCCGCCGCTTATTAAAGCCAGTTTTCTCAGAGAAATCACGTAGTTTGTGACTAAAACTCACATTATCTTGTTCTGATGTGGAAGACGACCAACAAACAAACACTCATAAAATCGTTCTTCTCTGCCGAGTAATGATTCGTGACGGTGACAGTGAAATTATTGATGTACCGAAGTGATCAAAGTACACGTACATGTACATAATTAAAACAAAAGTTCAACATCCTTCGTGAAGTTTTGTTTAGATTCAAACAAGTGTAAATGACGAAAGAGAAGATTTTTTTTTTCGAAAATGACGTAATCCTGGACCGCCGGTTAATAAATCCGCCGCTTATTAAAGCCATTTTTTGTCGGTCCAGAAGTGGCTTTATTAAGCGGCGACCACTGTATCAGCATTTTTTTTTACAAACCATTTTCAGATTACTATTACATGTATATGTTTGTAGCTACAACCTAAAGATTACCTTAATAATGTTGTAGCAGTTAAAAGTGAAAGTAATCTTTTGTACTGTATTGTGCAGTTTTTCGTCAGGGCTCATGTGAAGTGATAATTTTTATTGTTCATTTTTGTTCATTTTCATTTTCATTACTTTATTGTCCGATGGCTGGGAAATGTTAAAAGTTATAAACGCATATTTAACCATTAACCGCAGAATTTCAGTCTGTTAAAAATGTTCATGAGTTATGTCTAATTACAGTTCTCCGCAATGTATTGTAATGTCTAAACTTATGTGCTAAAATGATTTTAACGCTAACGAATCTATGCCACTGTTATTCGTGGTTTGTTGTTTACAAATTTGTAATTGTAAATAAACCTTTGTGACTACTCGTGTGTGTTTGTATGTGTGTGTGTGTATGCGTGTGTGTGTGTGTGTGTGTGAGTGTGTGTGTGTGTGTGTGTGTGTGTGTGTGTGTGTGTGTGTGTGTGTGTGTGTGTGTGTGTGTGTGTGTGTGTGTGCGTGCGTGCGTGCGTGCGTGTGTGACTGGTGTGTGTGTGTGTGTGTGCGTTTGTGTGTGTGTGTTTGCGTGCGTGCGTGTGTGCGGTGCGTGCGTATGTGTGTGCGTGTGTGTGTGTGTGTATGTGTGCGTGCGTGCGTATGTGTGTGTGTGTGTGTGTGTGTTTGCTTGTGTTTGTGTGTGTGTACTGAATTAATTTTGTAGATAGACATGGGTATCTGTTACAAGATGTTTTCATATAAAAAAAAATATATTAAAAAAAAAGTCTACACTGAAAGTAACCAAGAATGTAGATTTTTTCTATTGTAGAATGTAGATTTTTGTTCTAAAACACTGAACGGTTCCATGGGGACTTAAGATATGCCTTACATGAGAAGAGCAGTGACCCTAGAGTTTTTTTTTAAATAACTGCTTGCCTTGCCCTTGCCTTGCCTTGGTGACTTACAATGTAAAACAATCTTTTCTTTGCAATCCATTCTGTGCTTAGTTTTGAGTGCAAAAGGCTAATGGATTTTGTCGCTCGGGGTTTATTCCTCATAGGGACTTCTCTGTTTGTTTTAGGTGTCGATTCACTTCCTCTTCATGGTCGCTCCTTTTTCTCGGTAAAAAAGCCTTTATTGTTAACAAGAAAAGTACACTAATCTACGGACAAAATGCAATAATAACTGTTCGGATTCTGTAGATGAAAGCACTGGAACCGCAATGATAATGAACTCTAGGTTTTACTGTTTAAGAAAACCAACTGATTTTTATTTCATTTCAGCCGTCTGAGGAAATTTGGTGGTTTGAAACTGTAGAAAGCCCATTTTGATTTTATTGTGAAAATTATAACCGGTATTTCTTTTGCACGATCTTTTCCTATTTTGCAGTGGACGAGTTATGAATTCGCTCATGCTCGAAGAAAAAAACTCTGCCCTGATGCCGTGCGTTTACAAACATTCCATACCCCTTTAACCGGCTTCGCGCTGAGTGTGCGTTTCTTTCTTAGATGGGCATATAAAGGAAAACCACACCTTTGGAAAAGTCGAGTTTGGTTCCTTGATCGTATAATATTATGCTACCTGACAAGCGTGGTTGTACATTCATGAGGGTCCTGTTCGTATGTTTGAGTCCTGTTTCTAGAATGACACAGGCCCAAAGCATTACGATGTTTTGAACAGATCTTGAATACCGAGAACAAAACAATGTTTTGTTATTTGACGGTTGAATTAGAATGCGTGTGTATGTGTGCG
>NC_090249.1:37216783-37218413 GCF_037325665.1 Littorina saxatilis | reverse complement strand
AGAGAAATCGATGATCTAGGGAAGTTCTTGTTCCCCGATAGCGGCTTATAGGGTTGAGATCCCTGATCAGCCTGAATTGAAGCCTGTCCTTAAGTAAGGCGAAGTCGACTACGCGAAGCCGTATACTTCGCGAAGCTGGCCGCTCGAAGCTTTAGAATTAAGTTTCTCTGTAAAAAGACGTCGTGAAGTCTTCGCGAGGTCGACTTAGGGCTCAAGTAAGGAGCGTCTTGAAGGTCACAGTGCCTTCGCGACCGGCTGGTGCGGTTAAAACAGCAAATTAGTGGTGACAGCTGACGCACGTATGTTAAATATTGAACTATATGAAGTGTGGGATATGCTTCTCGTGACAATTGATTTATGTCCCAGTGTCCTCAATATGAAAAAAAACCTGTAGTTGCAGTGTACGAAGCTGCTGCCAAGTAGGGCTGTGTGGCGATGATTTACGCGTTGGGTATGGTTGTGTTTTTGCCGCACACCGCTTTGATCGATCGCCTCTGCCGGACACAGAAACGACAAGACTAGCTGGCTGTGTCTCAGTCAGTGTGCGTAAAATCTGCATGTAGGTTTGCCGTTCCGGGGAATATTCAAGTTTAGATTCTGAATTTGGCGGACAGTGGACGACTGTAAGGTTTCGGCATTGTACCAGAGACTGTTGTGTAGTCTATAGTCTCTTATTGTACCTTTTAGAGAGAGAAGGGAGAGATAGAGAAAGTGAGAGTGCGGGAGCGGCCAAGCTTTTCGCTCTGCGAGTAATCAGCATCAGGCGCCTGTGGTGTGTGTGGTCAGCTTACGAATCCATCTCAAGAATATTCATTCCTGCCTGGACAATCACTCGGCTCCGACCAGTGGGTAAGCTTTGTTTTTTCTGGCTTATGGAGTGTTACTTCCCCCTGTGTATCCGACGCGAACCGTTGTATTTTGCAACAACAGAATCCGGATACTTGGCTGCATGCCAGAACTTTACTTTATTTGGTGTTTAACGTCGTTTTCAACCACGAAGGTTATATCGCGACTGGGAAAGGAGGGAAATGGGATAGAGCCACTTGTCAATTGTTTCTTGTTCACAAAAGCACTAATCAAAAATTTGCTCCAGGGGCTTGCAACGTAGTACAATATAATTATTACCTTACTGGGAGAATGCAAGTTTCCAGTACAAAGGACTTAACATTTCTTACATACTGCTTGACTAAAATCTTTACAAAAATTAACTATATTCTATACAAAAAACACTTAACAAGGGTAAAAGGAGAAACAGAATCCGTTAGTCGCCTCTTACGACATGCATACCAGAAGCAGGGAGGCCGTGAATGTTGGTACAGCCGCGAAGCGCAAGAGCTGTGCTTGTGTCACGTTTCAATATATCACATAAGGTGATTATGAACGATTAGTTACTCGATCCTAACTAACTAACCACACCACGATCCACTCTCGCAGTCATACAAATAGATAGAATCAACAAAAGTATAAGTTTCAGACGCCTGTTTATATATCATCACGCCACCTCCCTCGAGACTTCACTCCAAAAGATGTTTTTACGTTCAAAACGTAGTTTAGGGGTGGTAATCAGCAGCCAAGGTCGTCTCGAGGGGCGCCGCAGTGGCTGGGATCAGTCAGGTCAACCGCCAAGGCC
>NC_090249.1:37129283-37211783 GCF_037325665.1 Littorina saxatilis | reverse complement strand
TGTGTGTGTGTAGAGCGATTCAGACTAAACTACTGGACCGATCTTTATGAAATTTGACATGAGAGTTCCTGGGTATGAAATCCCCGAACGTTTTTTTCATTTTTTTGATAAATGTCTTTGATGACGTCATATCCGGCTTTTCGTGAAAGTTGAGGCGGCACTGTCACGCCCTCATTTTTCAACCAAATTGGTGGAAATTTTGGTCAAGTAATCTTCGACAAAGCCCGGACTTCGGTATTGCATTTCAGCTTGGTGGCTTAAAAATTAATTAATGACTTTGGTCATTAAAAATCTGAAAATTGTAAAAAAAAATAAAAATTTATAAAACGATCCAAATTTACGTTTATCTTATTCTCCATCATTTGCTGATTCCAAAAACATATAAATATGTTATATTCGGATTAAAAACAAGCTCTGAAAATTAAATATATAAAAATTATTATCAAAATTAAATTGTCCAAATCAATTTAAAAACACTTTCATCGTATTCCTTGTCGGTTCCTGATTCCAAAAACATATAGATATGATATGTTTGGATTAAAAACACGCTCAGAAAGTTAAAACAAAGAGAGGCACAGAAAAGCGTGCTATCCTTCTTAGCGCAACTACTACCCCGCTCTTCTTGTCAATTTCACTGCCTTTGCCATGAGCGGTGGACTGACGATGCTACGAGTATACGGTCTTGCTGAAAAATGGCAGCTACTTGACTAAATATTGTATTTTCGCCTTACGCGACTTGTTAGGTTTTGGTAAGGGGCCGAGGTTATTGTGTCGAACTCAGCAGTGAGATCTTCGTTCACAGCATTATCAACTGTACTGGCTCTTGATACGTACTGGGCCGACTTTAGTCTTCTTTCTTCATCGAGGGGCAGCCAGCCAGCCTCTTGATACACTAGTTTGTTTGTGGAGTGTTTTGTGAGATCAAAGATGATTTTGAGTGCAGCCATTTCGGCTCTTTCCAATAGTTTTAGATTCGATTTTGATGCAGCAAAAAATGCTTCTTGACCATAGGTTAAACGGGATCTTATAATGGCTTTCGTAATGTGAAGCAGGCTGTTATTTGAGGCCCAGGTCTCTCGTTTTAACACTTTGAGGAGACTAAGTGCTTTCTTGGCTTTGCCGACAAGGTTTTTGATGTGTGGCCCCCATGTTAGGTTCGGGGTGAAGGTAACGCCAAGGAATTTGACTTAGTTTTTAGGCTCCAGGGGTGTATTGTTGACGATAATGGTGGATTTGTCGTGTACCTTCTTTCTGGTGACAACCATGAATGTTGTCTTTTCGGCGGCGATTTCAAAGCCGTTTGTGTATAAATACTTAACTATTTTGTCTACTGCGTTTTGATATCTCTTCAGGTTAGTTCTGTGTTGAGTTTCTCTTGGTTTGTGATTTGACCACAGAGCCAGGTCGTCCGCATACAGTGAAATCACGGTTCCATCCGTCTTGACTTTGTGAATGTCATGCTGCATGATGCTGAACAATGTCGGGGCAATGACACTGCCCTGAGGGACTCCCATGTTAACTTTGTCTGCTGTGGATACATCTCTGCCTACTCGAACTTCTAGCGTCCTTTCGTTTATAAATTCCTTCACGAAATTGTAGTCTTCCTGATATACCAATGTTTTTCAGTTTTCCAATAGTTTGGTGTGCCAGACTGAATCGTAGGCGCGTTTAATGTCAAAGAAGGTGGCAAACATGGTTTTATTTCTTGCTCGAGTTTTTTGTAATGTGGGCGGCTAGTTTAACAATGTTATCTGTACAGGACCTGGATTTTCTGAAGCCGGCCTGGCACGTTGGGATGATGCCATGTTTATCTAAGTAGTGTTCCAGTCTATTCTTGATAATTCGTTCATAGATCTTACCAATATGGGGGGTGAGAGATTTGGGCCTGTAACTAGATGCTAACTGCTTTGGTTTTCCGTCTTTTGGGATTGCTATCACCAGCGCTTCTTTCCACGCCTTAGGAATTGTGTTGCTTTCATAACAGGATTGGAAAAACTTTAGCAGTATGTCAAGGAGACAGTCAGGGAACTGCTGTATCATTTTATATGAAATTGGATCTTTGCCAGTGGACTTGTTTCCAGTCTTTATGCTTTTTATGGCTTTGGTTAGAGGATGATTTATTGGTAGGGTGTTATCTTCAGCTGGGTGAGTGTAAGTCTGTTGGTGTTCTTCTCTGTATTCCCGCCTGTCTGCTTCAAGGTGTTCAGTCTGACTGGCCCTGGCAAAAGTTGCAGCCAAAAGCTCAGCCTTTTCAAGGTTGTTTGTGGTGAGTTTATTGTCAACTATCAGAGGTCTGTGTTTGATTTTAGTTATCTTTTTCCAAATGTTTCCAGTATCCTGTGGGTTATTTACTTCCTCCTTTACAAACTGGTCCCAGTAATCTCTCTTGGCTTTATGACTGTGCAAGACATGTGACTTTTTGCTTCTCTCATATCATTAACTCTTGATTTGCATCTGTTTCATTCTTCAGGAGGTCTGATGTGGCTCTGTTTCTTGCGTTTTTGGCCTGTTCACAGTCATCATTCCACCAGGGGTTTGGTTCTGTCTTTCTTTTATTTCTGTTGGTGGTGTTTCTTGGGATTGTTACATTAGCTTTTGATATGATGAATTCTCTAATGTTTTCATAAAATGTGTCTTTGCTTTGTGATTCTAACTTGGTTATGTCGCAAGTAGAACATTCTTGTCTAAAGGCCGACCAGTTGGCTCTTTTATAATTAAATTTGGGGAGGCTTGTGTCCTCTGCTAGACCGGGGTTTATGTTATGTAGTGTGAGTAGAATTGGCCTGTGGTCTGAGTGGAGTGTATCGGGAATGATCGTCCAGTCAGCTCTACTCGCTAGTTTTATACTGACAAGGGTTAAATCTATAGCTGTGGCTGACTGTTTGTTATTATCAGGAAGTCTAGTAGGGGAACCGTCATTTAACACAACCATGTCTGAGTCTATTATATGGTCTGCCAAATGACTGTGTGTGTTGTTGTTCTTGAGTTTGTCATCCCAAAGTGCGTGATGGTCATTGAAATCTCCAAGTACCACCCAGCTTTGTGTGTCACTTTTGAGTTCCTTGATCCAATTTGTGTATTCTTCTCGACAACCTGTGGGGTAATAACATTCACAATGTGAGCCTTGCCGCTCCCTTCCATCGTGATCTCAATTGAGCATGTTGAGCCATGAACACCAACGGTGGGTGCGGGAGACATGGTCTCTTAATAGTGAATATCTCGTTTAATATAGATGGCTACATCTGTTTTATTTCTTTTCCCATCTGGTTCTGTAACTGGTGGGTAATAATACCCATCTATTTGTGGGAGTTTGTATTTTGGGACAGTTAAGGACTGTAGGGCTAAAATATATGGTTGTCTTACACTTAAGAACTGTGTGAGGTAATTACGGGTGGTGTTAATACTTCTGCAGTTCCATTGTAATATGCTTAAATTCCTTTTTGGTTTTGGAGATTGTGGATTTTGTTCTGCCCAACACGTTGAGTTAGCCATGAGGAAAACAAGAAACAGAAGAATCACAAAAGACATGTATGTCTGTGTTTGAACATATCCATTATATATTTTGCATTGCCTTACCAAGACCAACAATTTCAGTCTCTGTAAGATCTCTGACACCTAGTGTGGTGAGTGTGAGGAGGGCTGGGCTAGGTTGTTTCTTTCTTTATTTATTTATTTGGTGTTTAACACTAGGTTGTTTAATTGACACATTCTTGCCGGTTAGGTTTCTGTATACCTTTGACATGCATTCCAGGAGGTAACCGGGGTTTTGTTTGAACTGGGCATCGACAATTACAGTCATCATTTGCCCCAGAAAACAATGCAACAACCCCTGGTCTTCTCTTTCAGGACTTGCGTGTCTAGTGCGTATTTTTTCCATAGCAAGAGTGGCCAGTTCCAGCTCTGCTTGGTTTCTTTTCATTTTGTCCTGTTCAATGGCCAGGGAGATTTGCTGGCCAATGCTGGCTTCAATTTTTGTCAGAACCTTCTGTGCAATTTCATCTTCTTGCTTTTGAGCTATTTTGTGTTTTGCGGCTGTAAGGCGGGCCTTTTGTTTTATGACTTCTGCTTTGTCTTTAGTGATTTTCTTGTGGAGAGCCTGCGGCTGTTCGTCAGGTAGAGCCTGTGTGTTTTGGATGGTAACAGTGGGTTTATAGGAAAGGCGACGTCTAGGGGCTGGTCTTGGATGAGAATCCCGTTTGTTGGCTGCTTCCCCTAGTGATTTGGGTTTTGCAATGGATGCAAATGTGGGTTTGAGGGACTCTTCCCTTCTGTAAAAGGCATCATGTATCATAGGGGGGTCAATTTCGGCATGCTTGGCCATCAGTTTAGTTTCATTTTCTGTGAGAAGTTCGTTTTTGGCTCTTCTCAAAGCTTCTGAGAAAGGACTGTAAGAGCAGGCCCTGATTTTGTTTGCACGTTGTCTGAGTCTCTACTCGGGGCACCCTAGGTATGCCGCCGAGTGATCCCCGAGACAGTTAATGCAATGTTTTGGGTTGGTACAAGTGCTGACAGGGTGGCCGTCCTTAGACCCACATCTGGGACAGACTTGGGTTTTGGATCGGCACTGGTCTTTAGAATGTCCGAACCGGTTGCACATGACACAGCGCCTCACAGGAGCCACAAAAGGAGTGACGCGAAACTCCTGGTTCTCGAGGCTCAAGGTTCAAGGTTTCAAGGTTTTATTTCGGCTTTAGGCCCATAGGGCATTTAAGCAAACAAAAATACACAATTAAGTCACACGCACAATGAGAGTGCACGCAGGCATAGCAAACAGTGTATTTAATTAAACACCAAAAGAAAAACATAACACACTAACAAAAAGAAACCACATCTTCATCAACTAGAGCTCTACCTCACAAAATTACGAGAAAAAACAAACTAAACAAAAAACCAAACAGACAAAACCAACAGAATAAGAACCACAACAAAACACAACGATAAGAGTGAATAAGTCTACCCCATCGTGATTGTCAAACACATCAAATATTTTTCTAAGCAAAACTCATTCTTAAACAAACAATAATTATAACAAACGCTATTGTTGGCAGATTCACTTTTCCAGCATTGCAAATATTGGTCTCGCAGTCTTTGTTTTACAAGGCTCTTGAAGACATTTACTGTAAACGGCTGGACAAACCACAAATCTGAAAACCCTAACTGGTTTAATAATGAAAAAACATAAAACAGCCAAGGCAGCTTTATATGTGAACTCTGAAATAAATTCAAATACAAATTTAACATCAAACAAGAAATCTTTCAAATGACATTTTTCAAATCAGGCATCAGGCGATACCAATACACCAATAATCTACACTGGGCTTCTAATTTAATTGGATACTGTCCTAACTCTTCAAAAACCATACACGATGGGGTAGACTAAATTCACTCTTAAAATCATTTTAAAATAGCACAACTGAAATTTTGATACTAAGTCAAGCTTGTTTGTGACTGTGTCAGGCAACACGGCCGTCAGGAAGGTGAGCCGTACTGCCGCTGAAGGGGAGCCATCCTTGTAGGTAAGGCGCCGGGCAACCTTTACCAGCCCAGTATGACCCCCATCAGCTGTGACGGTGACGAACTCCATGTGTAGAATGTCATCGTTGGTGTGTGACCGATCAACACCTTTGATCACTCCTTCTGTAGTTGGAACGGGGATGGAACATTTAATGGGGATCCCGTTTAGAGTCTTCAAGTTTGCGAGCTGTTGTTGTTGTTTAGAACCGTGGCAGCATATCAGCCACTTGTTTTGGGGTAACGGACGAATTAGCAGGACTTCCCCTACGACATGCTTTATCTGCTTGTTTCTTCCCAAACCGAGGCCACTGAAGGTTGCAGGGCCTGTTTTGAGGTCCTCAATGATGCAAGGGAATTGGAAAAACACTGGTTTTGTTTGAGCCGGTTTGTTTATCTTGCCAGTCTGATGATGGCCTTTCTTTTGTTTGTTCGTTTTGGATTGGGCGTAACCGCCTTCGGTTTTCTGAGCAGAGGGCTTTTGGGAAGAAGGTGTCTTGTTTGTTTTGTCCGACAGTTCCGGTTCGGCTGTCTTTTGTTTACGCAAGCGAGCTTTGCGTTTGCGGGCTGTGTGAAAAACCTCATTGTCCGTTGTCTCTGAGGTAGAGTCCGACGGACAATGAGGCTGATCTGAACAGACGCTCTCAGTGCGTGCTCGCTTGCAGGGTGAGCGTGATTGGGTACTTGGGGAGTCAAAATACCCTTGCGGATATCCTCTGTCAAGGTTTGGTAGGCAGGACAGCCTCCCGCGGTTCAGGGTGTTGCTTTCAATGAGAAGCGCTGCACCAGTGTTCTTTGTTTTCTTCTCCTTATCAGAGGCGTCTGATGTGGGGTTCACTTTACTATGTATGCTCGCGCCGTGCCCCGTGGGGTCTTCGCTCCGTGCCGGAGGCGCCGGACACGGTTTGCCACTCTCTGGGTGATTGCCACATCCACTACCTTTTGTTCCCTTGCCAGAAGCGTCTGGTTCGGGAGCATCAGGTTGAGTAATCACCATCTGTCCCGGTGCATGATGCGGGAGGACCAGCTTCAGCCATGCGCCTAGCAGAGCGGAACGAAACAGAACAAATAGACAAGAGTTGGGTGCGCTACACCCCCTTCTTCTGACCTAAACACAAGTTACAAAGCGGAGATAGTCGTGAGGAAAAAATAATCAAACACACACAAACAAAACGGAAGTCAGAAAGAGGATAGAAAGGTTCTAGCTTGGCTTACTGACTTTAGCTTCCAGGCGTTGTTCCACTCCGTGAGACTCCCGAATACAACACCACATCCACAAACAAACACAAATATTCCAAGGGAAATCAGACGAAATCCGGGCACACTGAGGAACAGCTCAAGTAAACAGTGTTTAGGTTTTGGGGGAATCACCACGAGCACAAGGAACGGGCGATCAACGTGAAAAAGACACACAGGAAAAAATGCACCTGCGTTCCGCGGCGAACGGGGGGGGGGGGGGGGGTCCAGGAAACACAGAGTCAATATCTCCAGGATCACACAAACACCACAGAAACACAACAACTACACTACAGCACAGTGACACGGAGGACCAACATCCACATGAAACACAGACACTGTAGCAAAACTGCTGATGACTCTTTCCGCTTTCAGCAAACACAGGGCAGCTGGACGACGGTCAGAGGGTAAGTCACGGTTGGTTACGTTCTGGAGCAGGTTAGAGCAGGTGTGTACAGCCTGTACGGGACTTCAGCCCACATTAGACTAGGGAGTATGCTTGAGTTGTTAATGCGAAAGATTGTGTATGAGTGCGCCTTGTGGTGAGATATGTGCGCGTTATAAATTCTCGTATTATTATTATTATTACATAGGCTAATTAAGCTCACCCATGTACTGTTTCCGCCGTACCTTTCAAGTTCGTGTCTCTTTTATGGCAGTACGGTGATGCTCACTGCTCCCGACAGCTGGCTTTCACATGAAAACCTTGATGTGAATCTATGTACAAGGCAGAATGAATGTTGCAGATGTGTGACGTAAGGGTTTAATTTTTACCTAACTCATTTTGTATATATATTTTTCCCAATAAGACCTGCAGAGATAGAAGCTAGACACTCAGTTTTCAGCATGTGTATGGCAAATCCTTGCAAGTGTCAGACACACGTTGTGTTTCATTAGGTCTGTGTGTGTGTGTGTGTGTGTGTGTGTGTGTGTGTGTGTGTGTGTGTGTGTGTGTGTGTCTGTTTGTGTGTGTGTATTTGTTTGTGTGTGTATGTGTGTGTGTGTGTGTGTGTGTGCGCGTGTGTGTGTGTGTGTGTGTGTGTGTGTGTGCTTGATAGCGAGCGTTCGTGTGTGTATAAATGTCTGTCTGTCTGTCTGTCTCTGTGTGTCTCTTTGTCTCTCAGTCGGTCTCTTCGTCAGGTTATGTTTCTGTGTTGAATTAATGTATCAATGTAGCTTCCTCTCGTGGGACTTTGTCCCTATTTCATGTGATATTGTTCACTACAGGTGGATCTGAGAGACACTGTGGCAGTACACATTGCGACAGCCCATCCTCATTTCGACACTGACGGAACTATGTACAACCTGGGCACTTGTTTCAATCCCACTTCAGCCTACAGCATAGTGTCCATACCGCCACCACAACCCGGTGTAGGTGTGTGTTTAATCCTTCCGCTGACTTCAGCTGACACCCTGCGTAACCTGCTTTACGGGCAGCAAACATTTCAATAAACAACAACAAACACAACAACAGCAAAAACTAAAACATCTGGAGATCCAATTAAGTGCAGACAAAGGGATAAAAAGAACAAAGACACACAAAAAGACAGACAGACAGACAGACAAACAAGCAGACAGAGTAAAACCTGTACACTACCCCCCCCCCCCCCGCATTTGAAGGGGGGAGAGTGTAAAAACAAATGTGTGTTTGTGTGTGGTGTATTCATTTTACATTCATACATGTAATGCGCACAGCACAGTGTACATTTCCAACACATGTATTAATACACTAAGTAATGCTTCATATTCATATATTTACTGCCAGCAAAGAGGTTAAAGATTTGAGTAGCTACCTATTTTATCCACCTTTTATGTATGAGTCCTTTAGCGTCGCCCATTGTGAGTTAATTTCCCAGGATGGGCAGAAGTGGTTGAATTGGACCCCTGCAGCCAAAGTTACTCTGGACATGTTTACTGAAATAAGAAGACCAGATTACGTTGGGTGTATTATTAATGCTGCTGTTCTTGTTATATCTTATTCTTTATGTTGGGGCTTTAGTTATATTTTATTCGTAATGCTGTGGTTTTGTTGTAGGTCTGACCATAATCTGCAAAAATCTCAAGCTGCCATCGGTGTATTAAATTCAGATATCATGAACTTACTCCCTGACCTATTGAAGAAATTGAGTTCCTCTTTTTCATAACTCGATCTCCTGGCAGTCTGATTATGCAGTTAATATAAGGTATGAAAACTACGTAAATTGGATATGTTTCATTCAGTCTGAGGCAGTATAAACAGCACCATAGCCGTGTGTGAAACATTCCTGCCGCTGCTGGTTTAAACAATGTTTCATTACTGTTTAATATTAATGAAATTTACATACGTTTAAACAAATATGAAAACAATAACAAGCCTACATTCACACCTCTCTTCTCTTCATTCGGGGACATCCTAGTCAAATCTTGACATTTTTGTCAATTTAAAAAAGCACTTTGTCCTCCTGTTTGGCCATTTTTAATTCGCATTTTTGTACATCGCAGACGGGGCAGAAGCGTTCAAGCAAGCGACTCTACTGACTGCTATTCCTTCACGGTTCAACATGCACATCAGTTACAATCACAGCTTTGGCATGTCCGAGAACTTCTTTGTGGTACTGGAACAGCCGATCACACTCAACATTCTGAAGGTGGTCACCACCAATTGGCGACGGGAAGGATTTGCTTCCAACTTCGTCAAGTTCCCAGAGGAAACGGTGGGTGGCAGTGGTAGAAAGTAACAATAACAGTAACAAGCACCTTTATGGTTTCCCATAAAACCATTTATGTTCTGAATTTGCTTGTGCTAACAACCCAAGGGAGACAACCACTTCACACAATCATACTATGAAACAAGCCAACACTGTGATTGCTGATGTTGTCGCTGGATCTACCCAGCGACTGCATTTTTGAGAAAACCAACGTATTTATACATATCATCAATCAAAAATGCATACTGTTTAGCACCAAATTGTTCGGATACATAATCATCATGTAGGCAACATAAAGTACCCGAAATTGTGAGAGTATCCGGTCGAATAGATGGACAAGCACATTTTTGTCCATGAAAGTGTATATGTTATGTACAGTAAATTGTCAAAACCCGGAAATTTACAAAATCCCTGACCATCTCATTCCATTAGAATGGAAAATTGTCTTTGACTCATCTGAATTAAACCGTATACATGTACCTGTAACAACACATGCAGGTAGAAGTAGATGCATCGAGGTCGTACTATAGTTGCCTGCACGTCACCCTCTTTTGTTTTAGAAAAGAAAGGCAAAGGGGGAGGGTGTAGGGGCAGTAATTGTGTAAGGAGGGTTGGACAAGAGGACGACTTTTTTTTTTTTCCCCAAAATTTTGATCAATCAATAAACACGTGATAACAAACATGGTAACTGTGTGTTTTCTGTTTGTACACATAATTTCTAATTTACATGCTTTACCTTAAATCAGAGACAATAAACAATTTGTTTCTAATTAATAAAACGTCAGACTAACGAAATCTCAAAACAACATGATTTCCAAAAATAATTTCCAGTGTTAATCGTGAATCGGTTTTTTAAAAAATGCTTACGCACATCTTTGCGATTAAAATAATATGATTAATCTTCTTCATATTCACAAGAGGACGACTTGATTATGAAGACGGAAGAAGTGACTAGCATAAGAGACGGAAAGAATAAGATTAGAGAGAAGGATGCTGGAACAAGCTGAAAGTGTTCAGAGGATTGTTTTCTTAAATTCTCATTCCAAACTGAGAAAATTGGTACAAAACATAAATATATGCGAAATTAAGAGGAGTAAAAATTCCCTGTGGAGCAATATCTATCCTGGCCATTTTCATCCCTTTTCAAGGTGATAAGTTCACAGTTGAAACTGTTTCGGTCATAATTATGACGTGTGCAGATGTTGCCAGTGCAATGGAGGCTGCAGATGTTTCTGTGTCAACAATATCTGTTTTCTCTAATTGTAGCTGTTTTTTTCTGGGTTCAGATCATCTTTGTGTGTGTGTGTGTGTGTGTGTGTGTGTGTGTGTGTGTGTGTGTGTGTGTGTGTGTGTGTGTGTGTGTGTATCTTTGTGTGTGTGTGTGTGTGTGTGTGTGTGTGTGTGTGTGTGTGTTTGCGTGTGCGTGTGTGTGTGTGTGTGTGTTTGTGCGTGCGTGTATGTGTGTTTACACAAAAAGCTCCCAAACTGAATTTTACTTAGAAGACTTGGTGATTAGATGGTACAAGCTATATCTGCTTTATTCTATGTTCAGCAAATCAGATAGTGTAGATTGATTCTGAGACAGTAAATATCAAGTTCACTTACTGATCAGCAGTTCATCTTTGTACTGCTGACATATATTCTTCGAACTAATTGTAATCGTGCAAAATTGTTTTGTTTGATAGATGCCATTTAAAAAAAATCAAGTCAGAAAGTATAATTTGTTCCTGAAAGTGTAGTTATTGAGTGTATTATTGACGCCCATATTCATCTTTGCTCGTTAACTAAGAAACGAACTACTATACTGGACAAAAAAATAATGTTGGACAGATTGCCTTCAACGTCATCCGCCGCTCGGATAACTCACTGCTGCCTGTGACGTTTCAAGCAGACACAACATTCTGCTTTCACTTCGTCAACTGCTACGAAGTTGAGGAACATCTGGTGGTGGACTTCTGTGGCTACGAGGACATCAACATCATTGACGACTTGTACCTGAAGAATGTCATGAGTGCTGAATACAAAGCCAAGATTCCGCCAGCAACCTTCCGCCGTTACGTTTTGCCCTACAATGTGACGGAGGTGAGTATCAATCAATCAATATGAAGCTTTTATCGCGCGTATTCCGTGGGTACAGTTCTAAGCGCAGGGATTTTTTTCTTTTTTTAATTTTTGTTTTATGCAATTTATATCGCGCACATATTCAAGGCGCAGGGATTTATTTATGCCGTGTGAGATGGAATTTTTTTTACACAATACATCACGCATTCACATCGGCCAGCAGATCGCAGCCATTTCGGCGCATATCCTACTTTTTCACGGCCTATTATTCCAAGTCACACGGGTATATATTTTGGTGGACATTTTTATCTATGCCTATACAATTTTGCCACGAAAGACCCTTTTGTCAATCGTGGGATCTTTAACGTGCACACCCCAATGTAGTGTACACGAAGGGACCTCGGTTTTTCGTCTCATCCGAAAGACTAGCACTTGAACCCACCATCTAAGTTAGGAAAGGGGGGAGAAAATTGCTAACGCCCTGACCCACTGGCAGGATCGAACTCGCAACCTCTCGCTTCCGAGCGCAAGTGCGTTACCACTCAGCCACCCAGTCCACATCGGCACATATAGTGGAATCATGCCCTGTTTGCTATAAGCCTGTCCTTAACGGGGCGAAGTCGACTTCGCGAAGTATTGTTCACGAAGCTGGCCGCACAAAGCTTTTAGCACAGAGTTTTCTGTAAAGTGACTTCTCGAACTCTTCGCAAAGTCGACTTCGGGCTAAAATTAATTATACTAGGACCGCCTTTAAGACCTCCTTCTTTTGAGACCATGCTTTCTCAGATGTTCTGTTTATACCTGCATGTCAACTCACTTCCGTTAAAGGTTCCGTATCTCAATTTTCTCAGTTTGGATAGCCTTTAAAGGTGGACACAATTGTATTGTTTTGACGCCTAGAGCTATCTTAGTTTTGACAAAACAAAACGTTCAGCCGAACAGTTGAACAACTGCCTCCATCTAGACAAAGACTTTTTTTCCTCTCTCCATTCTGCCCTTTTTTGTTTCATGGGTGAATTTTAGCATCATGTAGCAACAGACAGTTTACTCACTCTGTAATTGTGACATGTACCATTTTGTGAGGAATATGAGTTGGTGCTATCGTTATTGTTGATAACCTGGAACATTTATTCATTTACAAAACAAAACGTTCTGAATTTTGGATTATTGTTATTGTTGGATATACATTCCAATAACTTCATTTGAATACATTAATTCCAATTTAATTTTCCATTAGTCAAAACTTGCCTGTGAATATAAAAGGGATCAACTGCATGTATGATTTTCACTGCTATTGTGTCTGTAGCATGTAGCTTACTAAATTAAACCTCAACTGTTGTTGATATCATTTAGGCAGAGGATGACGTCAACCTTGTCCAAGTAGCGGGATCCAAAGCCACTGCCTACATGAAAACACCAGGAATCATTCATCTCACTCCAGACTACATCACAGACGGTATGATACTAGTCCTATATGTATCTGTCTGTTTGTGCATCTGCAAACACTGTACAGTGTGTGTGTGTGTGTGTGTGTGTGTGTGTGTGTGTGTGCGTGTGTGTGTGCGTGTGTGCGTGTGTGTGTGTATGTGTGTTTGTGTGTGTGTGTGTGTGCGTGTGGTGTTTGTAGTGTAGTGTAGTGTACCTGTAGTGTGGTGTGTGTGTGTGTGTGTGTGTGTGTGTGTGTGTGTGTGTGTGTGTGTGTGTGTGTGTGTGTGTGAGTGAGTGTGTGTATTTTTATTTGCATTTGTGCGCATGCATGTTTGTCGTCTGATGTTTGTTGTTCTTCGGATGGTTAAGTTTCAACGTTGTTTCCTTTTGTCATAGTGGTCTCATGTTCTTTATTCCAGGTACAAAATTAGAATATGACACATTCTTCCACTTTCAGACAAAATTAGGCTAGAATTGCCTCGAATCAACTACCAGATGTGCAATGGCAAGAAATACCGCTACGCCTATGGGACTTCAATTTTGATGGCGGAAGAGAGGGTACGTACTTTTGTATTTGGTTTAACCATAGGTATATGATCTTACATGTTTCTATTATCATTCATTAATCGGCTCTGTCAACGCCCGTTTTGTTACCGCTTGCTGCCATTTATATAAGCCTAATAAACTTGCCATAGAGTTTGATCGTCCCGAACGAATTCTTCACAATCTCCAAAACCGTTGGGAATTCTGAATAATGAAAACCTTTCGTAAAATGACGTCAGCACCCTTCGGCGATTGGTCAATGCATTTTGGAGCTGGACTGCCAACATAATGTCGGTCACACTGGAAATGATTGGCACTTGAGCCTTGCCGTTCAAACTGATACGAGGTTAATGGGAGCAAAAGTCCAACTATCAACTAAACGTATGTCGAACAATGAGATCGACAGAACGTACAGTACACAAATACGAACAGAGAAACTCGGAAACGACGAGTCGATACCGTGATACCCATGCTCTAGGACTGTCAACATTTCTCTTTCTAATCCTGAGAACAGTGAGCCGGAGAAGCTCAATCGGTAGAGTTCCAGACAGCCAATTTGTTACGTTGGCTGTCAAGGGTTCGAATCTCTAAGCAGTCAAACAGATTTTTCAATGTTTTTTTAGTTTTTTTTTAGTTTTTTTCTAATTTTTCTTTATTTTTTTAACTCTTTATTCTTGTAGTTTATTTATTTTTTTATTCATTCCAATGGTTTTGAGTGATGTATAGAAGATCGAATTTATCACAAGGTTGCATAACTATCGAGTACTTCCAGTGAACAATTTCCCAGAATTACCCATTCTTTTTTGTTTGTTTAGTAACATCGGCTTGTATTTCTGGTTTAACTTGAGTTTTTTTTAATTTTTTGTCATACTGTTTTATTGCTTGTGCAGCTGATGAAGGTTGACTTGGAGCAGAGGAAGATCGTGGAGTGGAACGAGGTTGGGTACAGTCCTGGAGAACCTGTCTTTGTGCCCAAGCCTGGTGCCAAGGCTGAGGATGACGGTGAGTGGTGTACCTTTGTTAACCCATATCCTACCATGCACGCTTCACACGTGCATTAAAAAAGTTG
The DNA here is from genome assembly GCF_037325665.1 of Littorina saxatilis. Lineage (NCBI taxonomy): Eukaryota > Metazoa > Mollusca > Gastropoda > Littorinimorpha > Littorinidae > Littorina > Littorina saxatilis. The sequence goes on along the minus strand of NC_090249.1, from coordinate 37,197,248 downwards.
AAGAATTTAGTGGCAATGAAAGCGAGATTACTTTTGATTTTGATGTGCCGCGATTGCTGATAGAGTTGTCTACCTTTTCAACACCCCTTCCCGCTTCCTGCTTGCAAAACTCACACGTGGAAACATCTTTTCTGCAGCAGACTCGAAAAAATGACTTCGAAATCTTCACGTCAATCTCAGTAAGTGCCATTTATTTACAAAAGCAGTTATTTTGCTAATGCTTGCACTTTTATTTGCATGGACATCTATGGAAAAACATGTTAGATTCGATTTGTGTGTAGGATGAAAGTTCCATGGAACTTTTGATCGAAGTAAAAGGTAACGTCTCTGCACGCTTCAAGCGTGCATGGTAGTGAAAGGCCCCTATATTTAGTGCTGGGCCACGTACGCTTCACGCGTGCATGGTAGCGAGAGACCCCTGGATGTTGTGTACTTACATACTCTATAAACATGCACATAGTAAAATGCTTTTGACTTTCAAATAAACATGCAGTGGCGGCTCCAGTGGTGCGGCGTAGGGGGCACTATTTCTTGTTCTTTTGATGATAATATTGTGTTCTTTTGACGCTATGTTCGTGTCTCTGCTCTCCCCTTGCAGACAACAACACACTGGACCCAAACGACAAGGTCAGCAAAGTCAGGGCATTCCTCTCGATGATCAACGAGAGGTGTCTGTTGTATTTCCCTGAGCAGCAACATCTCTCAATCGATGAGAGCATGGTCCCCTATTTCGGACACCACTCGACAAAACAATTCATCCGAGGGAAGCCAATTAGATTTGGTTTCAAACTGTGGACCCTCGCTGACCCGCTTGGGTACGTTGTTCAATTCGAACCGTACACTAGGGCTGGCGGTGGTCAACCATACGGTCGTCTTGGTCTCGGGGGAACGGTGGTCAAAGATCTGATTTCGGAGCTTCCACAACGCCCTTATCACCTGACGTTTGATAACTTCTTCACATCTCTTCCACTGCTGAGTGATCTTGCGGCTAACGGCATAGGGGCGACAGGAACAATCAGGAAGAACCGCATAGAACACCTGCCCAATGAGAGATGCCACCCGGTTCGCCAAAGAAGACCGTGGTGCCCTTGACTTCCGTCATGACCGACGCAGCAACGTACTGGTTGTGGAATGGAACGACAACAGTGTAGTGACCGCGGCGAGCAACTGCGATCGTGTGATGCCGCTTGCGTGAGTTCGGCGCTGGTCAAGAGCACAACGTCAGTTTGTTCAGATACAGCAGCCAGATCTGATCAGAGTGTACAACGCAACCATGGGTGGAGTTGACAGGGCAGATCAAAATATCAATGCCTATCGGATCTCTTTGCGCACCAAAAAGTGGTGGTGGCCATATTTTGCACATGTGCTGGAACTCGTGATGCAGAATGCGTGGCTGTTGTTCCGGAGAACAGATGCACACACCGCCGAGCCTCTCGACTTTCTTGCCTTCCGGCGACGCATTGTGCAAGTCTACCTGATGCGGCATGGAGCCATTGCCATGCCACGGCGTGCTGCTCGACTTGCTCTGCCTGCCGTCCACAGAGTGCCAGACGAAGTCAGGTTTGATGGCGTCGCCGTCGGTCATTTCGCTGGTCCATCGCAGACAACAAAGCGGTGCGCACTGTGCAAGAAGAACACCAAGAAACTCTGCCTGAAATGCACAGTTGGACTTCACAATCAGTGCTTCAATGCGTTTCACGGCATCCACTGAGATGACGCTCTGCTCAACCTGCCATGTCTACAGAGCTCAAAGTTGAAACTTATGAGTTTGAGGAACTATTTGCGAACTGTAGGTCTTGTCATCACTACTTTGTGTTTGTTCGTATCATTTGTTTGTGAAGTTTTGGAGATAAAAAAAATAACACGTACCAGGCCTCTTGATACCATGCACTCTCTGAGCGTGCATCATGAGAACACTTATACGTACCCGTTGGCTACCATGCACTCTTCAAGCGTGCGTCCTCAAAAACTCATAAGAAAAATAAAAGTTCAAATGTTATGATTATATTTGTGTTATAGAGTGTGTTTGTGATGGTAAAAAGCGAAAACAAATCAAAATTATCTAAAAAAAAAAATGTTGGTAGGATATGGGTTAAATGGCTTAAAAAATCATTAGTCTATAATAGACGAATTCCCTTGTCGGGTTTTTATTGTTGTGAAAGAGTGACCCCTAGGTAAGAAGAAAACCATGTGGGTGCCTCTCAGTGTTATGCACCTGACAAACAATTAAACTTGCAATCGTCAATGGCTTCACACATGTGTATAGATTGATAGACAATGGTTCACTGGCACAGACCCCAAGCTCACTGTATACAACTACTGGAAACCCATGCCTGTCGGGTCACATTCCTGTTCCAGACTCTCCTCGCCTCGCCTACCATACCAACCAAAGCCGGTGGCCAAAGCCTATGATTACATGTATAATTATAAAATTGTTGGGGCACTCCGTCACCATTAGTTCTGTGGCAGAATGTTACAGACTTTCACTGTCAAAAGCATTGCACCAGCCTGCTTAAATCTCTGTGAATGGAATCAGTCGTACATTTTATGGAGGCACCCCCCCCCCAAAATGTAATTCTGAATTAATATAACAGCTGACCTGCTGAAGGCAAATGTATAATAGACGAATGTTGTTTTTCTCTGAATTGTGTTTCAGGTGTGATCCTTTCTCCAGTGTTGAGTAACCTTCCCAACACCCCATCCTACCTACTGGTTCTGGACGCCAAGACCTTTAAAGAAGTGGGACGCGCCATTGCACCTTGCGACGTCAAAATGGCAATGTCCTTCCATGGTTCTTTTGTGGAGGGGCAGGACTTCGGCAGTAAGTCATCCGCACCTGCAGAGTCAGCTCACACCGACTAGTTCGATTCGATCAATTCCAGACAGCTGCAATCTCAGCTTGAATCTAAACTTTATTTCAAGGCTGTCCATAAGATCCTTCACCGTGCTTCGTGGGTCGTGGACGACCCAGAGCCTCACAAAATCCTCTTTATCTCTGAAACGATTTGGAGTTTTTGATTGAGACTTCTTGTCATCTCCCAGCACCATACGACCACCCCGTTGCCCAACTTTTAAAAGAGTATCTTTGTAAACAAAACAAAAAAACGATGACGTAATTTGAACTACATAGTCCGGATGATGTGAGTCGTGGACGACCCATATGGAACTACGTAAGGAATTGCACGTTGTTTATCCTTATTCGGATGGCGTGGGTCGTGTATGACTCATACTCTGCAAAGAGGAGGCAAAATGTTTATCCCTATTCGGATGGCGTGGGTCGTGTACGACCCATACTTTTTACGTTGAATCTATCATCATCCGGACTGTGTAGTCCAAAGCGTGATCCAGTGAAGGTTTGCGAAGTCTTGTTGCCAACAATTTAGTGCCAAAGCTTTTGTGTAGCCAGCTTCCTGAAGTAGACTAGACAAAGTCCACTTTGCCCAACTGGTGAGAGGATTTAGGGACTGTAAAGGTTGATACTAATTGGGCAAAGCTCGCTGCACGACGCTTTAGCACTAAAGTTTCAGTAAAAAGAATTAGCGAAGTCAACTTTGGGATCAGTTAAGGTCATCAGTTAAGGTCATCAGTTAAGGACACCTCCCAATAAAGGATTGCTTCTGTATAGTCCCGTTGTCTGCCATCTTTATTAAAATATACTTTGTCATGAAAGCCCACCTGCAATGTAGGGGCACTGTTGGCTGATCCGAAGTATGTCCTTTCATCGTTTTCAGAAGATTGTTTTTCCTGACATATTGTATCTGAAGTTGGCAACTGGCGCAATGGCCTGGTGGATAAGATGCCAGCCTTCCAAAAGGAAGGTTGTGGGTTTGAACCCTGGCCGCGCCTGGTGGGTTAAGGGTGGAGATTTTTACGATCTCCCAGGTCAACTTATGTGCAGACCTGCTATAGTAATTATCGCCAAATGCGCATGGAAAATACCAAAGGGGCGTATGGCTGCCTTATTGGCAGGGTAAAAATGATCATATACGAACAAAACGAGGGAGTTTCAGCCCATGAACAAAGAAGAAGAGGTCTGAAGTTGGCATAATTAGCTCTTCCATCATTTTGAGTTTGGTTTCACCTGACAAGATTGAGGTCTTTCTCGTTTCAGATTATTTACAGAGATGTTTCTTCAAATGTGTAACAATTGTGTTTAAACGTTCGCAATATGTCATTCCTTTTTTCTTCTCATTTTATTCGTTTTTATCTGCATATTGGCTTGACCTTGATTGTGTAGCTTTTACGTTTCCGCGCGGGTGGGGATCTTTAATTGGTGTCATATCATCAAGAGACTATGACATTGAAATTTAACACTTGTCATAGGCAACAATCACTGATTCATCTCTCCTCATATGTATCTTGCTTTTCGATTTACCACTGGTGGTGCTTACCCTAGCTAACCCCAACGCAACTTCCTGTACTTTTCTAGTCATTTTTACATAACACTGTGTTTATTTTTATTTGCAAACATCTTTCTTTACACTTTCCTGGCCGTGGGAATGCTGGTTTTATTCCTTTTAACCGCAGACATGAGCCTCAATTGCTCCTGGATTAATGAATGCGTGTTTAAGGCATTAAAGAATTTTTTGTATGTATAATTCTGGTGACTGCAACTTTAAATTTGTGTTGCTTCTTTATGTTTATCTTTCATTCCCCAAGGTAGGGAAATTCTTAAAAGTAATTGGGTGAAAAGGTGAATTTGTATTTCAGCTGCATTCTTACCTAGTCAAGATGACAATATGCCAAATTTGGAAGGTTGATGTCACAAGTGCTAAATGTGTATCTTTGCCAACATAGTTTTTGCTAAACTGTACACTGTTTTGTGTGATTTAAATTACATGATCAAGTCTGCTGTGTGCTGAGAGAGTACTACAGTATTACAAATTCAATTTATACATGTCGACTTTTCATATGGAGCATTAAATCACATATGGAACTGTGCAATAATTTTAAACTATTATTTTACCTGTATAGTATCACAGTTCATATTATAAGCATATTCTATTTCGGTATTCTTTTCTTTGTCTTTCAGTGGACATTAGCACTCGACAAATTTCCATTGATAACATTTTCTTTTATATTTATCAGTGCTAGTCTGTTGTGGAAAATATTATGTGCACTGTATACAAAGTGATGAAATACTACATGTATTCTCATTTTCAGATCTGCTCTTTTAATACATCCATTTTTACATTGTAAATGAATTATATGATCTGCTTGGCTTCAAGTTTGAGAATCCACATGGTATTAATCTTCAAGAACAAATTCCATGTTACAAAATGTGATTTAAATACCATTCATTTATGGTTAATTAAGTCAATACCGAACAAATATAGTAAACGAGTACAGTAGTACTTTCTTTTTTTCTAAACCTTGTGCCATACGTTGTTGTTGTTTTGGGTTTTGTTGTTGTTGTTTGTGTGCAAGTTTGACATATAGTCAATGTTAAACATGTTGAAAACATCCTACGTTGTCTTAAAGTGTACTCAGGTTTATAATTGCGATATATATATATCAGTAGCTGTCATTTGATTTTAAACATTCAACAATTAGCATTCCCTGTTTTTTTCTGTTTTGTTTTTACTGTTGTTATTTTTCTTGTTGTTGTTATTGTGTGTGTGCTTGTTTGTCATCTACTCAAATTTGACAAATAGTCAGTTTTACACAAGCAGAAAAAAATTCCCACATTGTTTTAAAGTTTAATTGCATATCACAATTACTTGTACATGTATACTCAAGTTTATAATCATGATAAGACAGTACGTGGTCACTGTTTTGTTTTTAATATGATTTCCAACTTTGTTTAAATTGCAGAATGAACTTTTATGCTTTACAGTTTTAATTTAATCTTGGTGCATTTACTTATTACTACATATTGTCTGTGTAATACACTTGAACACTTACTCTTGAGATTAATTCTTCCAGAATAGAACAGACATGCTATCTGAAAGAAAAACGTATAACTATATACCTTGAAGAGATTTCCTTTTCTTCTTCACATAATTTCTTCATTAGCAATAACTGATCATTTGCTGTGATTATTTTGGTGATTAATAAACTGCATTTTGTTACTCAAGTTGGTTTTTTTGTTTTTTGGTTTTTGCTGCAGGTATTGCCTTCCTCTCCGTTTGACCTACACCCCCCGCCACACCCACAAACAAACACCCTCATGACTTAGTATAATTATTGCTTTGTTTTTGTTATCAATAAAAGGGACTGTCTCTCTACTGAGTTGCTTTCTACATTGACAATTAGACTTGTTAGAAATGTTTCTCTCACTTTCTTTTCCCTCTCTCACTTTCTTTCTATCTCCCTCTCCTTTCTGTCTTGCTCTCTCACTCTGTGAATGAACACAATTCTTTTGATCCTTTATAACGCATTTAATACCCACACTGTGGAAGCTGGATTCATGTCAGCCAATGTCCACTCACACAAAAGATTTCACCACAGTGCAATGAAAAGAAAATGTAGAAAGCATGCATTTAATAGAGTACATTCAATAAAAATAAAAAAATAAATAAACGGTATACATTCTTTCTTTCTTTATTTGGTGTTTATAAACATCGTTTTCAACCGTTCAAGGTTATATCGCGTCGGGGAAAGGGGGGAGAGGGGATAGAGCCACTTGTCAATTGTTTCTTGTTCACAAAAGCACTAATCAAAAATTTGTTCCAGGGGCTTGCAACGTAGTACAATATATTACCTTACTGGGAGAATGCAAGTTTCCAGTACAAAGGACTTAACATTTCTTACATACTGCTTGACTAAAATCTTTACAAAAATTGACTATATTCTATACAAGAAACACTTAACAAGGGTAAAAGGAGAAACAGAATCCATTAGTCGCCTCTTACGACATGCTGGGGAGCATCGGGTAAATTCTTTCTCGTCCCAACCAAAATGGGACTCCCCCTAACCCGTGGGGGGTAAACGGTATACAGCTGTTTTAACAATATCACATGATTATAGGAACACTGAAACATACAGCAACCTTCGGCATGCAATCATATTTAATGGCATTTATGTCTTCATAACATTTCAACATCTTTTACTATGCATTAAAAAACAAGGGAATTAAACAAAATTGCCAAACTTCAGCCTTTGACAGAAGACTTTGCATCTACTCTTGACAAAAAATTCAAGATCACAGCATGGTAATATTTTGTTTGTTTGTTTGTTTGTTGCTTAACGTCCAGCCGACTACGCAGAGCCATATCAGGACGAGGAAGGGGGGGATGAAGGGGGCCACTTGTCAAGCGATTCCTGTTTACAAATGCACCAAGGAACTTAGTCGATAAATATCGACAGGGGGCCGACAAATGGTTTAAATGGGAAATGTGTGTATATGGGTGTGGGTTTGAAACAAACAAACAAACCAACCCATGTGAACCCCGGGCCGCAGGCCTTCGATGTAGTGATTGAAAAAAAAGGATGTTCTCAAATGGTTCAATTCTCATTTGGTCTGATTCTCAAATGGTACCGGTATACTCCCCCCCCCCCCCTGGCCGCAAGCCTAGGAGTAAAATTTTATAGACACTGACCTTCTTCCCAGGGGTCATTGACCCAGTTTTAGCTATGAGAGGTGGTTCGCCCAGAGGCTGTAGAGTATACTGGGGCGGTCTCTTTGATGTCTTGAGAGGAAACTTGGCCAGGGTAGTACATGCACCAGAACTGGTGGACACCAAGGACAAACATGAAATCGAAGCAGTTTGCTTTCAGAGAGAACGGTCGTCAGCAACTCAAACTTCTCTGTTTTCTTTTTTTTTTAAATCTGACTGTCTTTGTGGCCCCCTGACTCCGCCCCCCTCCCTCTGTAAGGACCCCCCTCCACAAGGACCGATTTTTGTCAACATTTTAAAGGTCGCTAGAGAGGGGTTCCACTGTATGACCTAACCGCTACTGGCAGACGGCCTCAATCTTCACGCGCAAAGACGAGATTAATAGGTGCTCGGTTTTGGTATTTTGAATTACATTACATTAAACCTTTGTTGGGTTTCATGGTCATGGCAACAGCCATAATAATATTACATGATGTATAATATCATATTTCAGCATATGTGAATTACATGTCATCATACTAAACTGTCATACATTTTTATTCCTACATTATTGTGATTGATCACAACCAAACCTACTATCATTGGACACATCCAAATGCAAGCGCCTGTTCTTGACAATTTCCCTCTAATCTAAATATAAAATCAGTGCAATTTCCTGGGTCGGGCTTTGCCACAGACACTCACGGTTTGGCCTGTAGGTAAAATGTACAATGTATTTTCTGATTTGTGCACAAAAGCTTTTTTTCTTTTTTCTTTTTTTTAACATAACAATGTTTAATGTCACTGTATGTTTAAAAGACCATGGTCATATTTGTAAAAAAAATGTTAAATTAGAAAATAAATAACATTTTGGTTCATGATTTTTCCTACACCTGTGCTAAAAATAAGAAATAAAAATGTCGGGTATATAAGTCACTCAAATACAGCTAGGTATGAATGGCTCGGTTTGAGTTTGTTGCAGTTGACCCTGCACAATGCGACATATCATGTTTTTGTTGAACAATTTTGACGTCACCCCTCCCATAGGGTGACGTATTTCACAACTTCCTGTGTTACACAAACTCTGTGATGACCAATTTTGACGTCACCCCTCCCATAGGGTGACGGATTTCACAACTTTCTACAGATGAACAATTTTGACGTCACCCCTCCCATAGGGTGACGGATGTCACAACTTCCTGTGTACACAAACTGATGACGTATTTCACAACAAAATGGCGCTGCCCATGGTCAACCTCGAAACTATCCGTATAGAATGGGGGCGTCCTCGCCCCCATAATAACCCATTACTTGTGTCCCAGCAGGCTTTAGTAAAACTAAATTAATACCTACTGGAAGATTACCAGTTTCCAGTATGTTAAAATAGGCTTAACCTATCTACTGCTGGACTTACATCAGAACACTAACAGATTAAACTATACATGAATCGCGAGACAAGCGGCAAGAGAAGAGATTTTTGGAAAAAATACAGGTGAATGAGCAAGAAGGCAGAAAAAAGAAAAGAATTCATGAAGAAAAAGAGAGCATGACAGGAAAGAGGAACCAAAAATCTACCTAACAGCAAACTAGAAAGCTCCTGCGGTTCCAAAAACAGGAGGGGCTTTTAATTTCATAACCGCAGTGCCCCACTGCGGGAAGCATGGTAATAGAGAAAATTTGTTTTCTGTGAGAATTAAATATAAAGATGTCACAAAAGACCTGAATTGATTGAAAGGGGAATACGGTCATGAAATGTTAACATGCATGTTTTCATAAACCAATGCTGAAAAAAATTACGAATAACACATGTGAATGCCCCTGCTAAGGAGCCTTCTGTGTATCTGGATTCTTTTTGTTTTGCTTGTGTTTTTTAGTCTTGCTTCTAGCTTGACTCGCATGCGACTTTCCGTGGTGGTGGCTTCCCCTCTCTTTTCTTTCACTTTTCTTTCCCTATCTCACTTTTGCCCCTATTTGTTCCCATTTTGCAGCCACCTCTGTAGGTTCGCGTGCGGGTCTAGCTCGCTCTTTATCTTCTAGTTTTCTTTATAAAGTATGAGCGTCCTGGTACGACCTTTGTTTTTGTTTTACTGACGTTAAATATTGTAACGTTTTTCTGATATTGTTTTCATGTGCCTGTATGGCTCACGCTGGACCATGCTAGCCTCTGGAGATTTTCCCCGGAGAGCACGGGACGCATGCTTTGCAACAGTAAAACCGTAGTAACGCGTAGTAACTTTTAGTTCACCTCTGTGGTGGATAGCCTGTATTCGTTGTCACTTGCTGGGAAGCCGTTCAGGGAACTACATGTGTTTTAGTATAGATAGGGTTTTGCTCTGTTCCTGGGACCAGTTTTCAAGTTAATTTGTAATGTTCTGTTTAGTTGCTCGCCTTGAGCCTGTTTAGGTTATATTGATGCTGTCAAAGGCGAGTATCCATTTCTGACTCCATGTTGCTCTTATTTACCGAATTCGTGTAATTTTCGTTTCGAATCTTTGTTTATGACTTCTTTCCGTTTCTGTGTCTTCTGTCCGTTTCTTTGTCTTCTTTCCGTTTCTTTGTCTTACGTTTTTATCTATGCAAGGGAAGAGCTGAGACTGTTCTGGTTTATTATGATTTGACTTTAAGCCAGTTTTTGTTTGCTAACCTTCTGTAAGATTTTGGTTCATGTTCGCGAGTCGTATTTGTATTTCTCCGTCCTGTATTGTTGGTCAGCTTTCCTTTCACTGCGTGTCGTTTCTTGTTTAGTTAGCCTAGTGTGTCCTACGTTTATTCTATGTTAGGGTTTTTTAACATATTTTGTCTTGGTGTTCAGGATAGCTTTGGTGATTTTTTATTGATTTGCCGCCATCTTGTTTCGGCCGCCATTTTGACGTCCATCTTTGATGTTTATGTTTTTAGGACACCTTTGATGTTTAGTTTGATGTTTCGAATTCTAAGTTTAGTTTTTTCTTTCTATCAGTTTCCACCGCTCCGCGCTTCTCGCTCCGCGCTCACCGCTCCGCGCTTCTCGCTCCATGCTCCACGCTTCACACTCTACTGTTCTGCACTCTCACTCAAGCTAGTCCTTTCTACTTCACATTTTAGCTTTAATTCACTTTCTAAACTTAGATTAGTTTTTCCGCCACGCTCCTATATAGGTTACTTAGCTCTCCATAGATTTATGTTTAGCCTTTTATATATTGATATTATGAGCTGATTCCGAATTACTATGACATTGACAAGTATGACCATATTCACAATAAAACTTTAATTAATTTTCCAATTCTAGTGTTCGTTTTGTTTTGTGAGCGCGTCGGTTCTTTGTAGCACCAAAATTACATCCTCCAGAATTTACATAAGTCATCTTAAAATCTTACAGCAACTCAAGGGCAAGCACAGTGGAAACTTTGACATTTTTTGGAACATTTTGGATTGTTTTCGACAAAGAACTTTATGAACTTTTGTAGGCCTGTGATCAGGGCCACTGACTTTTGAACTTCTTATCCTTACGAATCTTGTGAAGAGATCATGAACCTTTTGTCTTAAAGGAACTGTGTTTCGTATCTAGCGAACAATATTTTAATTTATTTTGTCGGGCCCAGAGCAGAGCAACTTAGGCATTATTTTAGGTTTGTTGACCATAGCATTGCACACTTCGTACTTCGTATTTTCTTCCCCTCTAGTGAGTGACCCGAGGTGTGCCGTTTTTTGAATTTTGTTTCTCTATATTTCGCAAGTCTTTGTTAACCTCTACGTTTTCACTTGACTTAAAGTATGGATGAGAAATTACCTTCTCATGAGAGTGCCGAGCTATCCCCTTACACTTTGAAGTTAGAAAGGGATGAACATTTTGCTTCGGACACTGATAGTCGTAAGAATGAAGGCGACCATGATGGCGCTCAGGGAGAGTCTCTAGCTGAACCCACTCAGACCCAAGACACTTTGAATTCAGATAACTTTCCCTCTCAAGCTGAACATTCTCCTACACAGGAAGGTTTAGGAACTGAGCCCTCCCAACAGGCTGCAAGTGCAGAGCATCTCGCTCAACGAAGTAGAGAAGAAAGAGGCCCCGCCATTGTTAGGGCTAGACTTAATGCTGAGGTGAGGGAACTGGCAGACAAGTACTGGGCCATAAGTCGAGCTCATAAGAATACGATCAGCGAGTTGTGCACAGCCTTTAGGGAAACACCAGACAAAAGAAGAGCCCTTAAAGCTCATAAAATAACCCTCTGTGAGCGCCTAGATGAGCTGAATGTAGCGAACTCGAGGCTTTGTCAAGTGGCTGAAAGTGATGTTGCTATAGAAGAGGATCTGAGCGATATGCACATGCAAACGGAGACGCTCAAAGAACAATACCGCAGTCTCTTTCCCAAGTTAGACCCGTACGCCTCCAGCTCGGACTTGACTTCCACAGTCGCTTCTGGAGGTGCTAGAGAGGTTTCTCTAGATGCTGCTTTGGCGGTTAGTGCAGCGAGATTTAGGTCCCAGCAAATGGTCGCAGATGAAAGGGCCAGACAAGAAGAGACTCTTTTGCTTTTAGAGGAGAAGGCTTCTAGGTCTAAAGCTTTGGCGGCAGAGAAGAAGGCAGAGATGGAAAGAAGAGAGATGGAAAGAGAGTGTGCTCGTTTAGAGAGAGAAGCTCAAGATGAAGAGTTAGCTTTGAAGAAAAAAGAAAAAGAAGTTAAGGCTGCACTAGAGAGGGTGGAGAGAGAAGGCAAGATGCAAGAAGAGCATGACGTTTTTAAGATCCTTAAAACTGACATAGAAGACCAGCAAAGGGCTAGAGAAAGATTCATGCCTCAGCTACCTCGTGACAGCCCCATTGATAGGTACCTAGGTACTCACAGCACCCTGCATGTAGGTACACACCTAGAGAGCATAGGAGATGTGGCGGTAGGGTATGATAGGCACACACAGCACACACAAGATACATATAAGCCTGCGACAGCCGACACCTACGCCCGCCCGCGTCACCAGCCGGCAGCCAACACCCTCGTCTCTGGGCAACATCAGCCTGCGGCAGCCAAGCCTGGACTCCCGCCACTTCAGCAGCCCACGGAGGTCAGGGCTTATGCCCCTTCGCATCTCCAGTCGGCCGCCGAGGATATCCGCGACACTCTTCGAGGCATCTCCAGGACCCTTGCCCAACCTGTCTCCGCTTTTCACCCACTGCCAGCAGCGGTCACAGCCACGGCTCCTACCACTACGACGATGACTACAGCCACCACGATGACGACAAGAGTCGGGGGCCAATTCGCGACCTCCTTTCGGCCTCAGTTTGTCAAAGCTGAGATTCCAAGCCACGAAGATCGTCCTCGCCAGATCTACGCGCCTTCCCGTTTCCCTCACAAATCCCTCAATCCATCAGCGAGACCTTTTCCCGGGCCTTTCCCTGGTCCTTTTCCTGCCATGACCTCCCGAGAGTCTCCGACCTATGTGCCAAACTTTGCATATGGGCCTTCTGTCATGCATCCTCCCATGCAAACACAGCAATATGACCACGCTGCAAGCTTTGCTCCTGACACTGACTACACACAGCATGGTTTTCAAGAGGCTCCGGTCACGAGCCCTTCAGACGTCTACTACGGGCAAGATGCATACCTTCCTCAGATGCAAGGCCAGCCAGCGCTCTCCGAGGGTTCTGCCCTAGCTCGTACTCTAGCTGAGGCTCTCCTGATCAACAGGTTACCGACGCAGGAGCCCACTACGTTTTCAGGAGATCCATTGACGTACCCTCTCTGGAGGTCCTCATTCACGCTTTTGATTGAGCGGCAGGGCTTTTCTGCAGAGGAAAAGCTCCTCTACTTGGAGAAGTACTTGGACGGTCCGGCGAAGGATGCGGTCAAGGGACTCTTTCTGATCAGGGATGCCCAGGCCTATCAGCAGGCCCTTCAGACGCTGGAGGAAAGATTCGGCAGTTCTTTCGTCGTTGCCAGAGCCTTCCGAGAGAAACTAGATGCATGGCCGGTAATCAAACCCAAAGATGGACAAGCCCTCCGCGCCTTCTCGGACTTTCTTGGACAATGCCTTGTGGCGAGCCGAGTGATAGGCCAGCTACAGAATCTTGAAGACCCAGCCTATCACAAGACACTCATGACCAAGCTTCCAGATTGGTTGGTGAGAAACTGGGTGCGGAAAGTAAACAAGACCAAGAACGAGAAGAAACGCTACCCTACCTTTGAGGAGTTGTCAGCTTTCATCAAGACAGAGGCAGACATCCTTTGCGAGCCCCTTTTCTCCTCCAGCAAATCTGCCGCCTCTTCCACCTCACAGACCGCCAGCTCAGCAGTCCCCAAGAAAACATCGTACAGTACGGATTGTTCTACATGTCAAGAGTGTGACAGATGTCAGCACCACGCTAAAACTGTCCTGAGTACGAACTGCGACGAAGTCTGTCCCTTTTGTACCGTTCGTTTTCCGACCAGCTCTTCTTCTCATCCTCTACTCAGATGCCAGAGGTTCGATGAGATTCCCGTTGAGGACAGGAAACACTTCATGTACGAAGCGTCCTTGTGCTTCTCCTGTGCCAGAAAGACTGACCATAGAAGTGTAGACTGCACTACCAGGGCGATATGTGACAAGTGCCAAGGCCCACATCTCACTATGCTGCATGGAGCGCCTAGCTACAGGAAGAAGATTCCCAATCAGCAACGGAATGCCCGGGGACCGCCAGATTCTTCAAGGTTTGTCTGTCTCAGTCAAGATGCCCGTGTTTCTGCCTCTGGATCAGCATTCGCGACGACCAACAAGTCAGACAGACCAGTCAGAGCTACCATGATTGTTCCGGTCAGAGTTTCGACGAAAGAGAATCCCACGGTAGAGCATACGACATACGCGCTGCTTGACACCATGTCTTGCATCTCCTTCGTTACTGAATCTTTGAGTGACAAGCTGAACACTCATTCTGAGCCAGCGTCATTGAGGCTGAACACTATGACTTCTCAGAACACTCATATCGAATGTCAGAGAGTGACCGGATTGTGTGTCAAGGCCCTCAACTCCAATGTTTCCCACAACCTGAAAACGCTCTACACGACGGACCATCTCACCAATGACACTGAGAACATACCAACATCAGAAACCGCTCGTAACATCAAGCATTTGAGCCATATTGCCAGCGAGATTCCCCCATTGCTCGAAGGCTGCACTCCCGGGTTGTTGATTGGCTACGATCATGCAGAGCTATTCATGCCAGAGAGAGTCATCAAGGGAGACCCATACGCCGTTCTCACACCGTTGGGTTGGACGATACTGGGACAAGTGTCGCCAAAACAGTCTGTCCATGACGTGATGCACGTGTCTCTAACAGAACATTGTCTCAGCGAGTACGAAGGTGAATCAGTCGCTTCCGTATATCGCACGACACTCGCCGAACCCAGCATCTCCGACGCCCTCCATGTCATGGAAAGGATTTTGAGAAGACCAGTACGAAGAAGACCACAACGAAGAAGACCACAACGAAGACCACGACGAAGAAGACCAGTACGAAGAAGACCACAACGAAGAAGACCACGACGAACAAGAAAGTGGCTTCTTCCCCAACGTAACGTTGCTGTCGGAGATGTCGTCGTGCTACGTGACGAAGCCGTATGCAGAGCAGATTGGCCTCTTGGGCTCGTGACGGAGGTTCGCCCCAGCGACGATGGACTCGTGCGAACCTGCAAGCTGAAGACTGTCAAGGTCACCTCGAAGACGAGCCATTCCACTTTCTACTACTGGCGCCCCATCTCCAAGCTGACCGTGCTGGTGAAGGCAGACCCGGACACCCAATGACTTTTCCAGTGAACTTTACTGTTTCGACAGACCGTTTGTGCATGTTTTGGTCTGACGTAATCCGTTCGCCTTTTTTGACAGGTGGCGCTGTTTTGATTTGGGGAGAAAATTTCGTCTTAATGCAAATATTTTTTGTGACTTTGTGGTTTTTCTCCATTTTGTATATATGTTTTTGATTCCGCATTTTGGAACGAAAGCTCTTGGCAGAGGCAAGCGCTTAATGAATCGGTTTGTTTAGTCCTTCCCGCGTGCGGATGCCTGTGCTTATGATTAAGAAGACTGAAGATGTTTTTCTTTTGTATTCTTTTGTAGGTTGCGACTACAGTCTTTCATACTGAGTTGCGGGTTATGTAAAGGTGTAAGAATAATGTTGACACGATATGTTGACAGTGACGGACCGACGAAATATGATGTTACATTTGTTGAAAGAACACGTGTGATTTTTTAGATTGAGACTCATAGAGAGTGCGTTTCGAACAGCTACGTTTTGGATAATGCCAAAAGGATTCTGTAATGTTTCGGATTTTGTTTTTGAACCACGTATGTATTCGATGATTTTTGTTGATTTTTTATGTCGACTTTTGTAAAGACTAAGATGTCTTCGAGGGGGGAATGTGAATGCCCCTGCTAAGGAGCCTTCTGTGTATCTGGATTCTTTTTGTTTTGCTTGTGTTTTTTAGTCTTGCTTCTAGCTTGACTCGCATGCGACTTTCCGTGGTGGTGGCTTCCCCTCTCTTTTCTTTCACTTTTCTTTCCCTATCTCACTTTTGCCCCTATTTGTTCCCATTTTGCAGCCACCTCTGTAGGTTCGCGTGCGGGTCTAGCTCGCTCTTTATCTTCTAGTTTTCTTTATAAAGTATGAGCGTCCTGGTACGACCTTTGTTTTTGTTTTACTGACGTTAAATATTGTAACGTTTTTCTGATATTGTTTTCATGTGCCTGTATGGCTCACGCTGGACCATGCTAGCCTCTGGAGATTTTCCCCGGAGAGCACGGGACGCATGCTTTGCAACAGTAAAACCGTAGTAACGCGTAGTAACTTTTAGTTCACCTCTGTGGTGGATAGCCTGTATTCGTTGTCACTTGCTGGGAAGCCGTTCAGGGAACTACATGTGTTTTAGTATAGATAGGGTTTTGCTCTGTTCCTGGGACCAGTTTTCAAGTTAATTTGTAATGTTCTGTTTAGTTGCTCGCCTTGAGCCTGTTTAGGTTATATTGATGCTGTCAAAGGCGAGTATCCATTTCTGACTCCATGTTGCTCTTATTTACCGAATTCGTGTAATTTTCGTTTCGAATCTTTGTTTATGACTTCTTTCCGTTTCTGTGTCTTCTGTCCGTTTCTTTGTCTTCTTTCCGTTTCTTTGTCTTACGTTTTTATCTATGCAAGGGAAGAGCTGAGACTGTTCTGGTTTATTATGATTTGACTTTAAGCCAGTTTTTGTTTGCTAACCTTCTGTAAGATTTTGGTTCATGTTCGCGAGTCGTATTTGTATTTCTCCGTCCTGTATTGTTGGTCAGCTTTCCTTTCACTGCGTGTCGTTTCTTGTTTAGTTAGCCTAGTGTGTCCTACGTTTATTCTATGTTAGGGTTTTTTAACATATTTTGTCTTGGTGTTCAGGATAGCTTTGGTGATTTTTTATTGATTTGCCGCCATCTTGTTTCGGCCGCCATTTTGACGTCCATCTTTGATGTTTATGTTTTTAGGACACCTTTGATGTTTAGTTTGATGTTTCGAATTCTAAGTTTAGTTTTTTCTTTCTATCAGTTTCCACCGCTCCGCGCTTCTCGCTCCGCGCTCCGCGCTCACCGCTCCGCGCTTCTCGCTCCATGCTCCACGCTTCACACTCTACTGTTCTGCACTCTCACTCAAGCTAGTCCTTTCTACTTCACATTTTAGCTTTAATTCACTTTCTAAACTTAGATTAGTTTTTCCGCCACGCTCCTATATAGGTTACTTAGCTCTCCATAGATTTATGTTTAGCCTTTTATATATTGATATTATGAGCTGATTCCGAATTACTATGACATTGACAAGTATGACCATATTCACAATAAAACTTTAATTAATTTTCCAATTCTAGTGTTCGTTTTGTTTTGTGAGCGCGTCGGTTCTTTGTAGCACCAAAATTACATCCTCCAGAATTTACATAAGTCATCTTAAAATCTTACAGCAACTCAAGGGCAAGCACAACACAGAAGCAAACAATATTCCTTTCCAGTAAGTTAAGTTGAGGCAAAAGAACCAACTGGTTGTAAAAATTGTCACTCTTTAGTTGCCCAGCTAGGTTCTGAATTGCTCTCAGATATATTATATTACATGACAAGCTTTTCAGTACCATGGCACGATTGAAACCTATTTACACCCCCGGTGTAGGGGTGTGTATAGGTTTCGGTCGATGTGTTTGTTTGTGTATTTGTGTGTTTGTGTTCGCATATAGATCTCAAGAATGAACGGACCGATCGTCACCAAACTTGGTGAACAGGTTCTATACATTCCTGAGACGGTCCTTACAAAAATTGGGACCAGTCAAACACACGGTTAGGGAGTTATTGGTGGATTAAGATTCTACAAGGACTTATAGAGAAACATATTCATGGTCAAAGGGAAATAACCTTCTCAGTTGGTGGCAGTGAGAATGGGTGCAGTGAGAATGGTTATTTCCCTTTGACCAACGGGGGTGTGTTTCCTACCTCGAAGGAATTTCTTGTTTTATATATATTTTATAAGTAATGCATGGAAGTACAGCTGTGTCGATCAGAAACAGGAATTATCTTCTTGCAATTATGGAACAACCGGTATATGTACAGAATGTTTTTTAAAGTTAACCTGGGCAGGAAGAGACCGCACAACAGTCACTGTCAGGTGTTTTCAAGGGGAGATAACAAAGTTAAATGCACTCTGGGTTTTATTTTGACAACATTTAGCCTGTGTGATTGGGTCAGCTGAATTTCAAACCTCATAACGGCACAAGATCTGCTCAGCTGAGAATTGTAATAAAAAAGAGATATCTACCTTACTAATCGTCTTCACTAAAGAATCAAAACAGAAACCCTAACTACTAACCAGCAATAACGCACGCCTCACCTTTCCATTACAAACCTGGCTGCTTTCTAATGCCCTCATCAACCGCACCCAGCTATTCATCATTCTAAAATCTATGACTCAGTGTGGCACGCTCGCCTCCTAACTAAATTACAGCGTATTGGTGTCACCGGGCGCCTGTACCACTTCATAAAGAGTTTTATCTCTGATCGTGAAATTTCAGTTAGAGTTGGCTCCGCTACATCAGCCCCACAGAAGATAGATATGGGGGTGCCCCAGGGTAGTGTGATTGCCCCAACTTTATTCATGATAATGTTACACGACATAGATCTTGTGGACGTGGGAGGAGCCACCATTATGCTATATGCCGATGACTTAGCCCTGGTTGACAACACAAAACCACGTATCCTAAGTAATAAAAAACCAAATATGACCCCCTATCAAACTAAAATAGATAACCTGGTAGAGTACATGAACCTAAACGGATTCCTACTGGCAGCAGAAAAAACGGTCTTTATGGTAGTCTCAAGGCAACAAAAACTGGATAAATGTAAATTAAACATAGGCGAAACAATCCTATCCCCCAGTAAACAGGTGAAATTCCTAGGCGTCATTATCGAGCGGAACCTATGCTGGTCACCCCACATTCTACACCTAGTAAATAAGGCGAATAAAACAATCAGCCTAATCAAACTTTTAAGAGCAGAGCCGTGGGCTTGTGGCAAAAAGATCATGACAGACATAGTTAGAGCCCTCGTCAGGTCTAGGCTCACTTATGGCCAGGAGGCTTTCTTCACGGCACCGAAATCTGTTTTAAAAAAACTAGATACAGTAGAACTAAAGGCACTGAAACTGGCCCTCGGCACATGTAAACACGCTAAAAACAAACTTGTTTACAAAGAGGTAGGCTGGACAACACTACAAGAAGAAAGGACACTGCGCGCCGCTCAATACGGTGTGCGCTCATACACCACTGACAACCCCACAAGTGAAGTCGTACGAGAATCCTTCACCAAAAACACTCGTATTCACATGGACACATTAAAAGAAAAAACTAAAACCATCTATGATAAGACCACACCTCTCTGTGATTTTGTTAAACCACTACTTACTGGTAGTAACATCACCCCGGAAAACATAGTAAAAAAAACCCACAAGTATACCCCCCCTGGTTACTGGAGGCCCCAATTATAACAGGCTCCCTTCACCCAACAGCCACTAAAGTAGACAACCCCCTTTTATTAAAGTCAATCGCCCAACAAGAACTTAAAACAACATATGTCAATTATTTACAGATTTATACAGACGGATCTAAACTACAGGACGGCACCGTCGGCTGTGCCTTCGTTATCCCCGATATGAACACTGTAAAACATTACAAATTGAACCCCAACATCTCAATCTTTTCCGCTGAACTATTCGCCATTATTATGGCACTTACGTTTGTTAAGGATTTACATAACAAACCAGTTGCCGCGGTGATTTGCACCGATTCCAAATCGTCTTTACAAGCCATGCAAGGAAAAACTAACAACCGTCTAGAACTCCAAAACGAAGCACTCTTCCTATCACATCAAATTATAACAGCTGGGACAGACCTGAGATTCCTATACGTTCCGTCCCATACGGGCATAAGAGGAAATGATTTAGCCGACCAGGCAGCCAAAACAGCTACAGAGCTACCGGATGACTTTATCATCAACATTAAATTTTCCAAATCTGAAGCTTACGCTAAAATAAAAAAGACATTTTTTTGCAGCCTCGCGAGTCAGCCTGACGGGGGATCATTTCCCCCCCTCCCTCCCGGCCTCCTGAGAATGTTCCACAGAACCCGCACCGAGGGCTGTATCCATAACCTCTTCCTGCACCACTGCGAGTGCGGAGAAGTTTTTAGCTTTGAACACATCTTTCATAACTGTGATTTTAACAAAGTAAATTTTAACACAGTGCATGAATACCAACACACCCACAAGCTCACACCAACACAATTTCTGCATCACCACACAGAACTAGGCTGGAAACACAGTTCCCTGCTTCTTAAGTGTATTTACAAGTCAAACATAGCTAGATGGTTTTAACCAGTGCAAATAATTTTAAGAGAACTCAATTTTTTCTCGGTATTGGGATGCTGTTTCCCAATACGGATACCTGCTTTTAACCGGTATTAGTCTGCCACATGTGACTGTGGAGAGGGAGATCAGACTCCAGAACATGTTCTCCAAGCATGTCCCCTCCTCGACCAACTGCGAATCCAGACATGGCCTGACCCAACAGATCTGAGGACCAAAATGTGGGGAGCACTGGAGGACCTGGAAAGAACGTCCATGTTCATGGCATCCTCCAGATTCCGAGTCTGACACAACCGTCGTACGAAGAAGAAGAAGAAGAAACCGGTATTAATCAAATGTGGCTCTGACTTTTATAACTTTTAAACATCAATTGGATGAAATAAACACTCGTTTTTATCGTCCCATCCCCCCAGAATACGTATGTGGATCCCACCTATATTCAGGTGATACAAAGTACTCGACCTTATCCAATCTTAACAGATCCTCTTAAATATCTTATCACCCCCACTCCCGTCATCCTCCCTCTTTTAACCAGCCCCACCTTTTTGTTTTTTTTGTTTTGTTGTTTTTTTGTGTTTTTTGTTGATCGTATAAACCAATTCATGTCCAATATAGGCAATTAAGACCTGACGGACAATAAGCCCCTTAAATTTCTTCTTCTAAAATCTAAAACCCACAGTCTCACTCTGAGAAATGTCTTTAATAATTTCTACCCACTAAAATTGTTTCGTGTACCACGTCTAGTCATTGTTGGATACAGTCAATACCACAGAATAACAAAGCACCAATTTCACCAGATAACTGAAGACAGCATCCACAGTCTCTGTTGTAAAAACACATCAAAACCACTGACCTGCTGAAAAAGAATAACCACAAGAGTTCAGGGTAGCTATATATAGCACATCAATAGTGTAGAAAGGACATTTCAGTCACTTCCATTATTACTAATACTATTAGACAAGGACTGCCAATTTAACAAGACAGCGTAATTCAACAAATTCTACAAATCTGTTTTCAACCTTAAAGATATTCTCAGCTCAGACGGAAACATAATACACATTTAGTGTGATTGAGAAAAGGTAAAACCCTGACTTGATGTTCAATTCTTTGTCAAATATGCTTCTAGCCTTTGTTGCACAAATGGGTGACAGCACTTTTCTACTGATTGCAACATGCATCACATTCTCTTATTGTTATGTCTGATAGATACAGCATCAAGCCAAATACAGTCAATGCTGTGGAAGGGGGTGGAGGATGAAGAGAAGGAGCAGAGATGAAGTGTCTATGTGATGACAGTGGGTGCTTTGCGACCGGTCAGTTCCTTCAACTTGGACATTTCCAACGCAATCTGTATCAGCGGCTTCAGCACCTCCTGCAGACACACACACACAATTCTGTCACTGGTCATGTTTCTTTCTCACACACACACACACACACACACACACACACACACACACACATACCACACCACACACACACACATACCACACCACACACACACACACACACACACACACACACACACAAATACACACCCACATAAACGCACAAACTCAAGAGGATGTCAGACCTGGGAACCCCTGTTTTGCACGTGGAATATTCTCAAACAAACTTGGCGTCTTTTCAGAAAAATGAGCTTACTCCACACAGCATTTGAACATCTATGATTCAAAAAAGCTTCACAAGCGTCCGTCACACTGTTAATTAAGTTTACCAATACATTTGAAACCAATACTTCTCTCAATATTTAC
The DNA here is from genome assembly GCF_037325665.1 of Littorina saxatilis. Classification (NCBI taxonomy): domain Eukaryota; kingdom Metazoa; phylum Mollusca; class Gastropoda; order Littorinimorpha; family Littorinidae; genus Littorina; species Littorina saxatilis. The sequence goes on along the minus strand of NC_090249.1, from coordinate 37,175,095 downwards.
TGACAAAAAACTGTTATCATGTTTCAAAATACTGGATCAGCTTCGGTATGCCCTTGTGAAGAAAAGTAGTCTAGGAATTTTTCTCGTCATATTTTTTTCCACTGACCATACTGATCATATTCTAGATGATTATGCGTACAAAATATGGCGAAATCGTATGGGTTCCCACGTCCGGGATGTATACATTCAACTGAATTTCCCCACAATAAAAAATATAAACAGTGGCATACAATCAAAAATGTTAGTAATAAATTTTCATTTGATTTGTTTGTTTGTTTGTTTATTTGTTGCTTAACGTCCAGCCGACTACGTAGAGCCATATCAGGACGAGGAAGGGGGGGATGAAGGGGGCCACTTGTCAAGCGATTCCTGTTTACAAATGCACTAACCCATTACTTGTGTCCCAGCAGGCTTTAGTAAAACTAAATTAATACCTACTGGAAGATTACCAGTTTCCAGTATGTTAAAATAGGCTTAACCTATCTACTGCTGGGCTTACATCAGAACACTAACAGATTAAACTATACATGAATCGCGAGACAAGCGGCAAGAGAAGAGATTTTTTGGAAAAAATACAGGTGAATGAGCAAGAAGGCAGAAAAAAGAAAAGAATTCATGAAGAAAAAGAGAGCATGACAGGAAAGAGGAACCAAAAATCGAAAATTTTAAAAGTAAATTTTGATTTGATTAATATACTTACCCGACTCACAACTAGCATTAACCTCTGGTTTAAGTGCTGGGACGCTGAACTACGCTTCACCCCTTAAGGGGAAGTAACCCTAAAAAAGAACAGCCTAGAACCCGCAAACTGGGTCAGAGATCCAGGCCATACCGTCACGTGACTGACCACGCGAGACCGCCGCCGCCATGTTGGAAATACCTCACTCGAACGAAGCGAAACGTTCATTTTTAGGGTACCATAAAGCGGGGTAGGCGGGAGGGTATAAACGATGTGAGTCGGGTAAGTATATTAATCAAATCAAAATTTACTTTTAAAATTTTCGATTAAATTACATATCTTATCCCGACTCACAACTAGCAGATTGCTAATGAAGGAGGTGGGTAAAAAACTTACACTACAAGTTGGAGAGAACCTGCCCTGCGGCTACCATAGCCGGAAGGGTACTGGTCCCATCCTGACGAGTACTTGCGATGTCCCGCAAGTAGAAATTTATAAACACGTCTTCGGATCTCCAGTAAGCGGAATCCAAGACTTCTGCAAGTCTGCCAGACTTGAGAACGGCAACCGAGGATGCCCAGGCTCTGGTTTCATGCGTCTTAGAAGACGACTGGGGAAGGACTGACTGCCCCCCCCCTCTTCCTTCTTGCTGCCAGATGTACGCTTGTTTGATCAAGGTAGACACCCATCTGGCCAAAGTGGCCCTAGACAGGTCTCTGCTCCGGGCCGTATTGATGGAAATGAACAGGAGCTTCTGATCTTTTGAACGAATAGGCGCCGTACGCGACAGATAGTTGCTGATTGCTCTGACAGGACAATTTACGATATCTGGGTCACCTGGTGCTAAAATTGTGGAAAGCGGAGGAATTTTGACCAAGGGGGAGAGCTGATCTGGCCTCTGATTTTTGGCTAGAAAATCCGGACGAAAACGAAGCACGACTGAACCGTTCCTCTCGAACGAAATGTCTTTAGCGAGACCGGATAAAGCATGTATCTCACTGCTTCTCCTAGTGGTGGAAAGCAACGAAAGGAAAAGCGTTTTACGGGTAAGATTGTGGAGACTCGCTGCATGCAAAGGTTCGAAATCCCGTGACCTGAGAAACTCGAGAACCAGAAACAAATCCCAAGCTGGGACTGGTGACCTTGTCTTAGCAAAGTCCAAGGAAGCACCCCTGAGGACGCTTGCTATAACACCATCAAGAGAGATTATACGCCCCAACTGCCTAAGTGTTGAGGAAATCGCCGATCTCCTGACCCTCAGAGAGGCAGGAGACCGGCCCTGAGACGCCAACCAGGCCAAATGATTTGCCACCTGCATGGAACGGGGGGAAGTAGCGTTCACGCCATTATCCGCGCACCATTTGGACCAAGCTGCCCAATGTGAGGCATATACAGAGCTTGTGGACTGTCTGTGAGACTTTTGCACTAAGTCGAGAGTCCTATCCGATGCACCAGCGCGGCGCAGAGACGTCTTCACAGTCTCCAGCCGTGAAGGCGTAGGGACTGCGGATTGTCGTGCAGGACGCCCGTGCGCGGCTGAAGAAGTTCCCCTTTTCGAAGGTTTAGCGGAATGGGTGGCCCCACTGCGAGACGGAGAAGGTCCGGGAACCAGTGCTGAGAGGGCCACCATGGAGCCACCAGAATGAGAGACGGACGTTCCATCTCCGCCTTCCTGAGCACCTTGCCGAGAAGCTTGACAGGAGGGAACGCATAAGCCACGAGTCCCGACCAGCATATCTCCAGCGCGTTCGTTTTCCAGGCTTCCGGATCCGGAAACGGAGAAACAAACACGGGAAGTCTTCTTGAGAATCTTGTGGCAAACAAGTCGACCAGTGGCTTGTCCACCTGAGCCCACAGACGGAGTAGGGCTTGGTGAGCTATCGTCCACTCCGTGTGGATGACGGTAGCCGACCGGCTGAGAGAGTCTGCCAGAACATTGAGAGACCCTGGCAGAAACTTGGCTGAAAGAATTATATGATGCTGCTGGCACCACACCAGAATTTGACAAGTCCTGAGAGACAACGAGTGGGAACGTGAGCCGCCCTGTCTGTTCACGTAAGCAGCTACTGTAGTGTTGTCCGTGTGTAACTTCACATGGTGCCCCGTCACAGTGGGAAGGAAACTCTGAAGTGCAAGGAATACAGCCTCCAGCTCTAGCATGTTTATGTGCAACAGAGACTGTGTCTCTGACCACACACCCGAGGCCGTCAGATGGGCTAGGTGAGCGCCCCATCCCACCATGGAGGCGTCTGTGAACATGTCCTGGTCCGGGGGAGGAAGGACAATGGGAACGCCGAGAAAGAGCTGATCCTGAAACCACTGCTCTGTGGTCTGCTTGATCCAGCCCTGAATGGGGACAGAGACGTCCCAACCCTGAGAAGCTGCTTCCCATACCGAGCCGAAGGCCGCCTGAAACGGCCTCTTGGATACTCTTCCCAGGGGAACGAGTGTAGCCATCGACTCCATCTGGCCTAAGGCAGAAGCCAGAACCCTGGCCGGGGCCCGTTCCTGACACCGCAGCGACGTTAGGAGAGACAGAAGCCTGTCGACTCTCCTGAGAGAAGGTCGGACCGTCCAGGCCACGGTGTCGAACGTCATACCTAGGTACGTAAACGTTTGTGACGGAGTCAACTCCGACTTGCCCTGATTGACACAGAAACCTAGGTCTGCCGACTGACTCAAGACAAACTGAGTGTGAAGACTGCAAGTCAGACGATCCTGGTTCAGAATTAGCCAATCGTCTAGATATGCACGGAAGCGAATGCCCCTCTGCCTGACAAGGGAGCACAGCTGACGAGTCACCATTGTGAAAATCCAGGGAGCCAGAGACAACCCGAAGGGAAGGGCTCTGAACTGGAAAATCTTCTCTGCCCACCTGAATCTGAGCCACTTCCGATCCGAGGGGTGGATCATGATATGAAAGTAGGCGTCCGTTAGGTCTATGGACGTTACCCAGTCTGACGGCCTGAGAGACTCCCTGACAGAGGTTGGAGTTTCCATAGTGAACCTTACCTTTCTGAGGTACCTGTTGAGAGGAGACAGATCGAGAACAGGCCTCCAACCCCCCGAGTTTTTGGGGACGACGAAAAGTCTTCCATAAAAACCCGGAGAGTTGAGGTCCAAAACCTCCTCTATAGCTTCTTTCAGAAGAAGAGAGGCAATTTCCGACTGAATTGTCGCCTTTGCCTCTGGTCTTGCTGGGAACCGGAACGCTGGTGCTACTCTGGTAAGAGGAGCTTTTCCTTCTTTCCAGAGTAGGCGGAACCCCGAACGCACTATCCCTACGATCCACTGACTGTCTACAAGTTGTAACCAGCAGGGAAGAGCCCGGGAGGGGCCACCCGCCACCAAAGGGGTGGGGGTTGTAGGGATGAGTGGTTCGGGGAGGCATCATTGGGGGTTGGGCTTTCGCCCACCCCCCCTGGAGTTCCCGAACGATGGCTTCTTCTTAGGATAAGGGGCACCTCTGCCCCTTCCCCTATAAGAAGACTGAGAGTGCTGCGTGTTGTGGCCGCGATTAGCTGCCGAGAACGAAGCCTTGGCCTGACCCTGCTGCTTTGCCTGTGGCTTAGAGAAGCCATGCTGTGCAAACCGAGCGATCGCCAAATCCTTGGCGTTCTGGGTCTGCTTGTCTAGAGCGTCAAGCGAGGGCTGCCCGAGCAGAGCTCCCTCTGTAAAAGGAGAAGACTTGAGAGCATCCAAAGTCGCTTTCTCCTGAATCTTTGAGCCCGCCAAAAAAGAGTCCCTGCGTGTAAACACGGCGTGGGAGTAAAGGCGAGCCGCCACAGCCATCTGTTCCGCATTGACCTTAGCTAATGTGGCCAGAAGTGTCGTAACGTCCTTCACACTTGCGTCATTCCGGAATTCGAAAGGATCCAGAGAAGACGCAATCGAACGAGATAAAGTCCGAAGGAGTGTCTCAGAAAGGGAGGCAAGTTCAAGAGAGTATCTGCCTGCCTCCTCCAAACCAATGAGAGAACCTTCCGTGTAGACACAAGGTCTGTCTTGACGGTAACCATCCTCCCTAAGAGTGGACAGCTCCGGTGTGACCGGAAGAGCTGCACTCGGCAGGGCAAAAGTGTTGATAAGGTTCTGAGGCCGACGGGTGAGTGAAAACCTGCGCGCAAGGGCAGGGACACTAGCATGCGGAAGTTGATCAGTGGCAAGCCAATTCTTGGCAGCTTCTGGCGCCTGACCATGAGCAGATAGGAGAGGGACAGTGCCAACCGGCAAGGAGCTCGACGTGCCTGGAACTCTTGCTAGAATTTTCGAGAGTTCATAAGCAACTAAAGGAGACTCAGAAAACTGAAAACCTTCAGCTGCTGTTGGTGCTGTGCGGAAGTCACCCACCGCTGAGGGTGGGGGTAAGACACGACCCGCAGATGAAACAACGCCGTCAGGAAAGTATTTGTAAGCGACCTGTGCTGCAACAGCTAAGGACGGCTTCAATCTTGGCGGTAACTGGAAGTCACCGTCATCCTCATTGAATGAGGTAGGATCGTCTCGCTCCGACTCCACTTCCGTATGTATAGACAAGTCTGCATGACTCACCAAGTCTTGAACATCATCAACCGGAAGCGAGGCTGACTGCAAACCGGAAGTAGAACTTCGGTGCAGAGCCTGCATGGAGCCAACTTCCTGCCCAGGAGGAAGTGGTGACGCGAATACACCAACGGGGGAAGTCAAAGACGGCCCGTGTGCACCTTGGTCACCAGATCGATGTAAAATCGATTGCATTCCCGCGTCAACACCCCATGAGCTCCGCTTCGTATGAGTCGTTTGCCCCAGGTATGTCGAACTTTCACTCCCTGACCTATGAGGCGGGGGAGCTACTAGTTGCGGTCTATGCGGAACGCTTTCGCCAAAGAGCCTGGCTACCGGCGAACCCAACGTACCTGAGGAGAGAGCCTGCTGCGCAGGAGCAACAGTGTCCCGAGGGACCATCTCTCCGAAGCTGGCGTGCGCCAGTTCTTCCGCCCGCAAATCCGCTGACGTGACTGTGGCCGAAGGAGGCAACCGGATGCGGGAAAGTGAAGAAACATCGCCCACACCCTTAGGCAGCGAACGCAACTCCTCTCGCGTAGCCTGTAAGTCAGTGGCAAGTTGCTGCTGTTGAGAAAACATGGTATGCATTTGCGAGGAGAAAGAAGAGAGAAGGGAAGAGAAATCTTGCTTATCACTTTTCTTAGACTTGGCTGAACGAGCCCTACTCCTGCTTTTAGATTCTTTCAGAACGGGTAAGGTAGGGCTTGCTGGGTTATCAATATCAACCGAAAGCGAAGCATTAGAAACCGGGTCTACAAGAGTAACCGTTGTACCTTTGGGTTTATCTTTTGCCTGACTGCTAGCGGGGGAAGAATCAGCAACTAACTGTCGAGTATTATGCTTTTTCTTCTCTTTGTCCGACATGTTGGAAACAACTCACAGAGAGTAGAACAACAACAAAGTTGACGGACACAAGGCAAAAATACAAGTAAAACAAACAAAGAACGATCTCACCAATACAGCCGTAGAAGCAGAGACCGTGAAGAAGAACCGGGGTGAAGATAAACTGCCAACCAGGCAGCAGGCTGAACGCCAAAATGCGTAGCTCGAGAGAACAACGTCCTATCGCTAGAACCGCTGAGGAGAGAGTGAGGTATTTCCAACATGGCGGCGGCGGTCTCGCGTGGTCAGTCACGTGACGGTATGGCCTGGATCTCTGACCCAGTTTGCGGGTTCTAGGCTGTTCTTTTTTAGGGTTACTTCCCCTTAAGGGGTGAAGCGTAGTTCAGCGTCCCAGCACTTAAACCAGAGGTTAATGCTAGTTGTGAGTCGGGATAAGATATGTAATTTAATCTACCTAACAGCAAACTAGAAAGCTCCTGCGGTTCCAAAAACAGGAGGGGCCTTTAATTTCATAACCGCAGTGCCCCACTGCGGGATTTCATTTGATTAATATACTTACTCAACTCACATATCTAGCAATTAACCCCAGTTCAGTCCTGGTAACGCTGTACGCGTCCCCTTGGTAACAAGGAAGACGCCTCTAAAAAAGAGTGACCATGACCCGTCAAGAGGTCAAGGCCAGACCGAGATCGAGGCTGCCTTCCGTATGCGTGCGCATACGCCGCCATTTGTATTCTTTCTAACCGAAGCCCAACTCACTTCTTTTTTTAGATAGATATAACCCCAAAAGCGGGGAGGCGGGAGGGAATAAACGATGTGAGTTGGGTAAGTATATTAATCAAATGAAAATTTATTGGTGGAGGGAATTCACCATATCAAGAATAGAGAACTTGTCCTGCCACCACCAATGCTGGCAACGCAGAACTGCCATCCTGTCGCGTTCCAGCGACATCTCTAAGATAGTAGTTGATGAAAATGTCCTCCAAGCGCCAGTAAGCTGACTCCAGGACCTCTGAGAGGCGCCCAGAATGGAGGACTGCTAGGAGCGAATAGGCAATGTCCGGGACAGGTAGCTGCTGAGAGCCCTAACCGGACAGTTACATAAGTCAGGGTCTCCAGGAGCAAGTACATTGCTCAAGGGGGGGATGCGGATAAGAGGGGATGTTTGACCAGGCTTCTGGTTCTTAGCAATAAAATCTGGCCTAAATTTAAGAGAAATAGAGCCATCTTTTTCAAACGTAATATCCCTAGAAAGTCCAGATAGCGCGTGAACTTCGCTACCACGTCTAGAGGTAGCAAGCAAAACAAGAAACAAAGTCTTACGTGTCACATTAGCCAAACTGGCCGCATGGAGAGGCTCAAACTCCCCAGAAGCAAGAAAACGCAAAACCAAAAACAAGTCCCAGGCCGGGAGCTGTGACTTAGAACGAGCTGTGTCAAGGGAAGCACCCTTGATTACACTAGCAATAACACCACCAAGATTAATCTTATGACCTAACTGCCTGAGAGTAGAAGAGATCGCTGATCTCCTAACTCGAAGAGAAGAGGGAGAACCTCCTTGATCGGCTAGCCAAGCCAGGTGATTGGCCACATGCATGGATCTGGGTCACTCTCCTGAAAACTGGTCAGATGTGTGACTTGAGTGTCCAAAAATAAAGTTAGTCAAAATTGAAATATTTTGGTGTGTTTGGTTTGTTTAACATCTCAACTTTCCAACACAAGGTTTTGAAAAGCAAGATAAACTTTTGGAAATGTTGTAATTTAAGATAATGTGTTGAAGGTTGCCTTGTCTCGCGTGTAACACAGAACACCATTAGAGGCACATTTTTACTCTTATCATAAAAAATACAAGTGATTATCATGCAATTTCCAATGAGATACAATAGAAATTGCTTCATAGAAGTACCAGAAGTTTCAAAATATACCATACACTTACATAATGGGGGGATTACTATGAGGACGCTAGATCAACAATTTCTTAATTTACAGAAAACCTTTCCAGCAAGTGATCAGATATTGCTATCTGCAAAATTGTATGATTTAAAGAATCTCCATGAATACTTAAAACAGCAATATGGACATACTTTGAAAAATCTTGGTATTACATGCAGATATTCATCAAATGACACAGAACGTCTCGCGTGTAACCATGGACACCGCAAACAAACACAGACACCAATATCAGTTAACCATGGGTTTATTTCAGTCAAAACGAAACAACTTTTTATTGAAATGTGTGTCTGCCACGCCTGTCAAGAGTTGGGACAGGCAGCACCTTAACTACTTCCTCAAACTTCACAAAAAATATCTCTTCCACAGCAGGCCACACAAACGATGATCCTTGTTTCCTATGGAAACGAACAACCACCCCATTCCCATCCAGTGTGTCAATCTGTGGACAAACAAATAAACCTTTCTTAAAATAGAAACATTAAAAATAGTAACTGAAAAGGTTTACATCATGAATTAAAAATACAAGGAGCAAGTGACACCAATAAACTTGGAAATGTCTACCTCAGAAAAGCAGACAACTGAAGCTCTCCATTCATACCAACTAGGGGTAATTTGGTACTTGAAATACATGTATAAATGTAATTGATTCCATATGTAACCTGCACTTACCATGCCATGGAAAGACTTTGCTAGGAATGTCTGCACAAATCAGTTTGGATACAGAAAATTTAAAAAATGACTGCACGCAAGCAAAGTCATTCCAGTATAATAAGATTAAGATTAATGAAAAACATGTTAAAACAATTATTTACAGTAGAAACGTACCGGTCTCTCTGATCTGCTCCTGGATCAGCATTGACTGGACTGGCAGAAAGGATAGGAGCATTAGCAGCATCCTGGCATCTGAAAAAAAAGTATGCAACAGTTGGAGTCAGATATTTTAATTGCTACCACAGCTTTACATCTCACATTGAGGTACATAACAGTGCATGTTACAACCGTCAAGATCCCAAGATACACACATTGAAAACCAGAGTGGTTCTGTCCTGAACACATCCTCGTAACACAAAGAAACAACAAGTCGCGTAAGGCAAAATTACTACATTTAGTCAAGCTGTGGAACTCACAGAATGAAACTGAACGCACTGCATTTTTTAACAATGACCGCAGTGAAACTGACGAGCCTGTTTAGGGCGGTAGTGGTTTCGCTGTGCTGCATATAAGCACGCTTTACTGCACCTCTCTTTGTTTGAACTTTCTGAGCGTGTTTTTAATCCAAACATATCATATCTATATGTTTTTGGAATCAGGAACCGACAAGGAATAAGATGGAATTGTTTTTAAATCGATTTCCGAAATTTAATTTTAATCATAATGTTTATATTTTTAATTTTGAGAGCTTGTTTTTAATCCGAATATAATATATTTATATGTGTTTGGGTCAGAAAATGATGAAGAATAAAATGAACATAGTTTTGGATCGTTTTATAAAAAAATAAAATTTGAATTACAATTTTCAGATTTTTAATGACCAAAGTCATTAATTAATTTTTAAGCCTCCAAGCTGAAATGCAACACAAAGTCCGGCCTTCGTCAAAGATTGCTTTGCCAAAATTTCAATCAATTTGATTGAAAAATGAGAGTGTGACAGTGCCGCTTCAACTTTTACAAAAAGCCGGATATGACGTCATCAAAGACATTTATCCAAAAAATGAAAAAAAACATCTGGGGATATCATACCCAGGAACTCTCATGTAAAATTTCATAAAGATCGGTCCAGTAGTTTACTCTGAATCGCTCTACACACACACACACGCACAGACACACACACACACATAATACACCCCGACCCTCGTCTCGATTCCCCCTCTATGTTATTAAGTCAAAACTTGATTAAATGTAAAAATGACTACACGCTGTGTAAAATCTGCTCCAGTGCGAATGAAAATGCCAGTATCTGTCATAATTTCTGTCCCGCACGCATCGCTGACACCGCATGCGGAAAGCAGCAATGGCGTCTGCAATACGAACGAGACAGCTCTGGCTATGATGAGAGATTCAAACGCTATTTCTTGAGATTCTCAACAAAACAAATGAACCTGAACCACATGATCTAATCTTCATTTAAAAAAATAGAAAATAAACTAACAAGAGGCGCAAAACAATCATAAAAAACGAAAACTTCTTTTCACGTTGGACTGTTACCTAGATCTACTCTACCCATGAATTTGCCACTTGGTTGCGTTTTTCTGACAGAAAGGCATTTTTTTCGAATTCAGTTTGTAAACATGACAAAATCACATTTATAGTGGTTTAAGTTCTACACGCAAAATAGTAAAAATAGAGCCGTCGTAAAGCTCAAACTTACCTCAAAGGTTGTGATCACATGTACCGTCTCGCACGTCTGTCGTCAACTTTGGCGCGGACACCGCAACAACAAAGTTTTCCTGCGTCTAACCGCGTGCTCGATTGTACGAAAACACGTTTGCACCGTGTAACCCCCACAGGGACTCCCTTATATTCATGCCCGAATGGGTTGAAAGATAGCAAGTTTGCCAGAAAATAGTTCTGCAATGTGCTCACACGTATCGCAAATTTTCGGACACCACTTGCAGATCTATCAGAACATCTCATTAACCTTGCTTTACAGACTCAACTTGAATCTCATTCAATCGCGATTAACGACATCGAATATTTTACTATGTCAGAGTAGAATTATCCATCCCCTGAAACAGTATGCACAAGTTATGTTTGGGCATGGCGTTGAAGGTAAAAATAGGACACCAAGCGTGACGTGCGAGACGATTGTTTCTACATGGTCAAATGCAACCAAGTTATTATCGAAAGATCGTTTGGGCGCATCGGGCGGGTGAAATCAAATTCATACACAGGAATTTGCAACAATTGTAGAAAAATGTGTTATCAAATGGGTAAGTTTGAGGCATGTGTATGTGCAGAGATAGCATGTCACACTTTCGAATGGAAAAAAGTGGCGATTTCAGAGCTTCTGGAGTGCAAAGCAAATCACAGAATTTACAAACGCTTTAGTTCTTGTTCACACTGTTGCTCCAAATAACACTGAAGACAACAAAACACATAAAAATAAAGGAAAGTAATTATTGTGTTGTTTATTTAAATGTTTTTGTACGCTGTCTCGACTGACCAGTTTCCAGGAGAGTGACCCATCTAGGAGACAAAGGATCAACTCCGTTATCCAAACACCATTTTGACCAGGAAGACCCGTGTGAAGAATACACAGAGCTGGTCAAATCTCTGTGAGAGTGCTGCACCAATTTCAAAGTGGAGGCTGAGGCCCCTGCACGGAGCAGAGAGACTCTGACAGAATCCACCCGTGAAGCTGAAGTGCTTGCGGATTTTTGTGCGGCACGCCCGACCGAGGCTGCACCAGATCGCCCTTTCTTACGCCGAGAGGAATCGGCGGACGAACTGCGAGGCGGAGTAAGTCGGGATACCAATGCTGGCTGGGCCAGAGAGGGGCAACCAGCACTAAGCGCTGGCCTCTCGAGATCTGCCTTTCTCACAACTCTGCCCAGAAGGCGAAAGGGAGGGAAGGCATACGCCACTAGCCCTGTCCAATCCATCTCGAGAGTGGTAGTCTGGTGGAAAACCTTGTCACAAACATGTCTATGAACGGCTTGTTCCCCTGAGCCCAGAGACGATGCAAAGCCTGGTGAGACAGTGTCCACTCTGAATGTAGGACTTTGTCTACCCTGCTCAGAGCATCTGCCAAAACATTGAGGCTGCCCTGCAGATACTTTGCTGAAAGCAGGATGTGATGAGTGCTGCACCATATCAGAATGCGACACGCACTGTCCGACAGACTCTGAGACCGAGTCCCGCCCTGACGGTTGATGTAAGCCGCTACAGTCATGTTGTCCGTATGTAACCTGACATGAATGTCTGTCAGCAGAGGCAGAAACGCCTGAAGTCCAAGAGCCACAGCCTCTAATTCCAGTGCGTTTATGTGCCACGAGCCCTGACTGGCATCCCAAAGACCAGACGCCGTCTGCTCTGCCAGATGTGCTCCCCAACCTGTCCGGGAGGCATCTGTGAAAAGATTGTTCTCCGGAGAAGGGGGAGCAATGGGAACTCCCTGCGAAACCCAGGGAAGAAGCCAAAGCTTCGTGGTACAACCGAACCAGCTCCCCAACTCGACCTGGACGTTCCAGCCCTGAGTCGCTTGATTCCACATTGCCTGTACAGCTGCCTGAAACGCCCTTTTGTGAACTCTGCCAAGCGGAACCAGCGGAGCCATGGATTCCATCTGACCCAGCAGCGAGGATAATTCCTGAGCCGTGGATTGATTCTTTACGTAAAGAGAGAGAATCAGAGCCTGCAACTTGTCCACTCTTCTCTGAGAAGGGCAGACTGACCAGTCTAGAGTATTGAACTCCATCCCCAGATACGTGAAACGCTGGGACGGTTCCAACTCTGACTTCAGCAGATTCACTGTGAAGCCGAGTTGCCAAGCCTGCCTGAGAACCAACTGCGTATGTGTTCTGCACAGGTCCTGGTCCTGGTGCAGAATCAGCCAGTTGTCGAGATAGGCCCTCAAGCGTACCCCTTCTTGCCTCACCAGGGCACAGAGTTGACGAATGATCATGGTGAAGATCCAAGGAGAAAGAGAGAGACCAAACGGAAGAGCCCGGAATTGGAAAATTCTGACTCCCCATCGGAAGCGAAACCATCTCCTGTCCGCTGCATGCATGAGGACATGAAAATAAGCAACCAGTCCTAGCACTAACCCCATAATGCCAGATGAAAGGTGGGGCAGCCACTAGATTGCTAATTTTAAAGTCTTAAGTATGACCCGGCCGGGGTTGGAACCACGACCTGCCGATCACGGGGCGGACGCCTTACCACTAGGCCAACAGTGCCGGTGGCGAACGTGGTAACTCGACCGTACGCAAGCCACCCTTACTGACTTCTTCCTGCCCCCGGGCGGAAGCGGAAGCTGAACTGCCGGCCAAATATCTTGTGACAAGGCGGGGAGAAACATGTCTTCCGTGCGAGTAACAGGGTCCCTACCCCGAACTGACTGACCGTCTGAGCGGAACGGACCAGCCCGGAGATCAGAACTTTCACCCCGTCGCAAGGCGAAAGGGGTTACTTCCTCCTGAGACTGCGCTCCACTTTGGCCGGAAAACCCGGTTACTAGTGGAGCTGAATACCTTGTGACAGTACAGGCACACCGGAAAACCGAACACTCAACGAGGGGGAGTGAACGTCATAGGCATCATGCGTCGCATCCACATCAGCGTGGGTGACCGTGGCGGAAGGGGAAGGGCGCACCCTGGCCAGCGAAGCAACATCCGACACACGGGAAGGTAGAGCCCGTAGCTCAGCTCTCGTCGAGGAAATTTCAGAAGCCAGAGAGCTAACCTGGGAGCTAAGAGACAAAAGCAAGGAAGCTACATCCGCAGCAACCAAACCCGAACCAGCAGAAGAGCTACGTCTCTTTCACAACCTTATCGTCCTTAACAGACTTGTCAGAGGACTTAACCGGCAAAATAGAGGTCACCGGCAAATCAACCAAAACATCAATGCATTTTTTAGAAGATGGCTCTAAAACGCTAACAACAGCCTGGCCGGAATGTTTCGGTTTCCTAGGCGTTTTCCTAGGGGAAGTCTCAGCAGGTACCTGCTTGGGAGGATGCTTCTTCCTGCCACTATCGGCCATGACAAAGTGAACTCAAGAAAAAAAAATTCAAAAAATTGTACAAGTACAAATTCAGGCCAAAATGTAGCCAAAAACCATGGAAAATAAGGAAAGATCTCACCCCAACAGGCTGCGAAGTCGAAGACGAAAATACCAAGGGGAATGTAACCAAGTCAAAGACCCAGTTACAAAGGCTGTCAAACAGCCGGAGCGTAACGAAAAGCGACCACCGCGTGTGAACGCTGAGGTAGGAATGAATACAAATGGCGGCGTATGCGCACGCATACGGAAGGCAGCCTCGATCTTGGTCTGGCCTTGACCTCTTGACGGGTCATGGTCACTCTTTTTTAGAGGCGTCTTCCTTGTTACCAAGGGGACGCGTACAGCGTTACCAGCACTGAACTGGGGTTAATTGCTATATGTGAGTTGGGATAAGATAATTTATTTAATTTAATTCCTGTTTTACGACACATCAACCACATAACACCCACCTGACCGTCCTGAATTTGACCATGCACATACTTTATCCACGATGATTCCACTGGAATTACATGTAGTTTGTTGTTGTCAATATTTTACTTCCCTAACGTTAATATTCCGTAACAATACGGCCCGATAGTTGAAATAAGGCGATGTGAGACTATCAAATGAGATGCTTCGAATTCCCCCATGTTTCTAACAGAATAGCAATAATAATAATATATCCTCAGACCAGAACTAATGGTTGAAATAGCAGACGCTAACCTGTGCATCTTTTTCAAAGGTAGAGGAATCAGCTTCGTAGCCCTCAATGTACAGTCTGATGGTGGCTCCACTGCTGCCTGTTCCGCTGAGGCGGAAAATTATACGAGAGTCGTCCGTGAAGATGAAGCGGATGCCCTGTGAAACAGAAAACAGGAGCAATACATTTGAAAGAACAAATCTGTTTAAGGAGATAAGTCTGCACATATAACTGACTGGTGTAAAAGTTAAATAGCTTCATTCCCTCAGTGGAGAACTTGGTTTTCTGGGTGGGTACCACCCTGTCACTCCCGAAAGCCTAAAAGAAATTAACTGATAGGAAGAAGAAAAGAAAATGCTAAAAATATGTTGTACTCTTTAACAGCTGAAGCAGACAGTTTACACAGGTGTTTTTTTCTCCAGTAAGATCTGGTCTACCAACATTGCCTCTGCCTTACCTGTTTGGTGCTAACGCTGCTATCAATGGGGTCAGTATAGGAGAAGTTGTCTGCCTTGGCCATGGTGTATGTTTTGCCGCCAGCACTGAACTTCCTCCCCACAATACCCTTCTCTGCAATCAAGGCTTCTAGACCATCCATCATCTTGTTGGCAGGCGCAGAATCACAGCCTTCATAGTCGTAACTGTCAAGAAAATGGGATAAAAAGTCATCAAAATTAACTTGCATTAAATAGCACTTCATGTTGATTAAAAAAAAAAGGTTGACACTACACATGTGCATACTCATTCAGCAATGAGTCATACTTCTGTTCTTTTCCGTTTATATCAATGGTTGATTACATGGTTACGGCTAAGTAGACCACAGGCATGGTGTGATTTCTTCTGATCCTTCTTAAACTTAAGGGAGGACAAGAGTCCACGCTTTTGCTGTTTGCTTGCTTGCCATGTTTGTTTATTTGTAAAAAGCTGGACTAATAGGACACAAGTAATAGCTGGAAGAATGTTACCATTCTATTCTGCAATGACCACAATGTCCATGCTTACACAATAAAAAATTAAAATATTATGCTAACACAGGCAACGTACAAAAACCATCTCCTCCATTCCTCATGTTAACTGATAATCTTTACCTGGTCTGATTCCATCTACTCTCCTTTTCATAAAAAAATAGCAGTCAATATAGCAGAACACACACATAGCTGTTCAGATTTTCAATTTGGTGAATATCCGAGTCGATAAACTACAAGCTTCTGTGACAAACAAACCTAATTCTGATTCACACACTGTAAAGGCCGAGAAATGTAGAAAAGAACGTGAAACTGAAAGTTACCGTGTGAAGAAGTTGCGGCCGTAGAGCCCCCAGTGCTCCATGAGAAGCTGCTGGACAGACTTCTTCTTGGCCGCCAGAACCTGCAGCCAGGCCAGTACCGCCCACACTCCGTCCTTCTCCCTGGAATGAACAAGGACAACTAACATTATCACCATTAATGACATATGATACCAATACATGCAGTCATTACGATTAATTTTCTACTGCTGATAGGTTGAAGTCAACGAGACAAACTTCATTCTTAAAAGTCTTTGTCACTTTCTCGGGAGACATGCAGAAGAAGTGACAGAAATTTTACGTGACACCCTTATATTGACAGCTTTTCAAACTTTCACTTCAAAAATACCGTCAAAAAGTAACATCTTGTCGTCTTTTTAATTGATATTGACTATGTCTTCAATCAGTCTATCTCTGTAACAGGGTCCATCTGTCACTCCCTACGCATTTTCTTTTGTACACTTTTGCCTGGGTGTCTTTACAGGCAAACATACTATTCACCCACCAACACATATATATACGTGCGCAGCGACATTTGAGAGCCAGCGTTTGACCTGAGTTTAGTGTTTTTATTTATTTATTTATTTATATGGGAGATTTATATAGCGCTTGACGTTCTCTAAGCGCTTTACATATTAATTTCTGCCGTGTGAGATGGAGTTTTTTACACAATATATCACGCATTCACATCGGCCAGTAAATCTCAAGCCATTACGGCGAATATTTACTTTTCACGGCCTATTATTCCAAGTCACACGGGTATTTGGTGGACATTTTTTTTATCTACAGTAAAACCTGTCAAATAAGGACACCCTTGGGACCAGACAAAAGTGTCCTTATTCTGCAGGTGTCCTTATTAGACAGGTGCAAGTAAACGCGACAAAGTCAAGTTGAGAGAGAGAGAGAGAGAGAGTACTGCACATGTACATGTACATTTATAAGAAAAACAGAAGCTGTTTAGATTAAATAGAGAAACATTTAATATTGACTGTTGTAAAACAAGTTTAAAAACTTGTGATAATGCATGTTTCAGCTACTAGGTACTGCCCTGCCTTTGATCTGGCCGCACACACAGATTTCCACTCTGTTAAACTCGGTCACTGACCGGTCACTGACCCCGATGCAGGAAGTGTTTCCTCTCTCAGATATGACAGGGGAACCACCTCTCATGGCAAAAACTGGGTCATTGACCCCTGGGAAGAAGGTCGTGTCTTTTAACAAGGCCACCCAGCTATCACAATGCCTTTGATCTGGCCGCACACACAGAGCACACATATTTTCACTCAGTTAAAGTCGGTCACTGACCGGTCACTGACCCCGATGCAGGAAGTGTTTCCTCTCTCAGATATGACAGGGGAACCACCTCTCATGGCAAAAACTGGGTCATTTTGGTGCGCCCTATCGGCCCCCTGCGTCCAATGGGTGACTGGATTACAATTTATTTTAAAAAGGGGGTGCGTCTTAGATAACGAAGCGCCTTGTCACCCGGAAAGTACGGTATATGACTTATTATGGACCCAAAATACGTGTCCGCGTCCGTAATGCCGAGGTGGCCGTAACGTACAGGTGTTTTACAGTGTAAAGCAGTCCGTGCCGAGACTGACTGTCCGTATTCTGCGAGTGTCCGCTAAGTCCAGTGACCGTATTTGACAGTTTTCACTGTATGCCTATACAATTTTGCCAGGAAAGACCCTTTTGTCAATCATGGGATCTTTAACGTGCATGCACACCCCAATGTTGTGCTTCATTATCTTGAGCATTTGTCTCCTGGATAACTGTGCTCCTAGGCATTTTTACTCATGCCTCTTTTTTACTCATGTAAGTTCTCTTTGGGTTCCGTTTTCAAACTTTCTTTTTTTCCACTTGTATACATACTTTCTATTTCACTTCAATCCCTTAACACATTCTTTCTTGTATCATAACTTTACACATTTGTTAAATATTGGTTCTTCACACTAAATTGAAGATACCATCTAAGAATGCTCGGATTTAAAATATCTTTTCAAGAGTAAGAACCTGATGTGATCGGATCCAGTCCCGAAGCTTTCCTCTCCACACAGAGACAGGCGGCCAGCATCCATCAGGTTTCCAAAGAACTTCCAGCCTGTGGGCACCTCAAAGCACTCCGCCCCCTTCACCTTAGCCACTCTGAAATATTCAACAATAAACTGCAACATTCACCAGGCATGGGAATTCCAAAAAAGAAAAAAACTCTGAAAATAGGCCAAGGTCCAGGGGCCGCCTAGGCCCCGGCCGGGTACAGGGGCCGAGTCCTGTTTGGGGGACCAGGGGGGCGAAATTCCCCCGAAAGGAAAACGAATTTTAGCATTTTAGACCAATGTTTTGATAGTTCTTGTGTAAGCAAAAAATGGATTTCCGCGGACAATTATTTATTTTCGCTGAAACGTAATTTCCTTTTCGCGGAAATCCGCGATTTCGTGGACAATTCCCATGCCTGATTCACTCAAAACTGGACCACACCGTGAAGGAGAACACGAATTAAATGTGCAGAATTTGAGGTTGCCTCCAACGCCCACATCCACACACTGTCTATAATTATACTCTCTGGCAGATTTACACACATTTACCTCTCTTCATGCAGGATTTGAGGTTGCCTCCAATGCGCACATCCATGCATGTACGCAGACTAGTTACTCTCTCGTTGAACTTAAAACACATATGCTTTGTAGAGAATATATTCTTAATTGTTGGTCAAAAAAGGGATATACTCCAGAAAAAGACAAAACTTTTGTAAATGCAATATTTTCATTTTACTCGACTTGTTAAATCTACCTTCATAGTAAGACCACTTCTTTTTTAGGTTCTAATTCTCTCCGATTCAGGGAAGTCTTAAAAAGGGGTTCCACTGTAAGGTCATACCACAAGACGTACTGTACCTGTCCACAGCACCAGCAGTGGGCATGCTGCGAGCAAAGCCCTTGATGCCAGTCTTGCGGAAGTAAGGGATGCATTCCAGGTTGTTGGCTAGTACTGCCAGCGAGTCATTCGGCGTCACAAAGAAGGCATTGTGTCCTAAGATCATGTTACGATCCTGAGAATAGCATATACACAAAATTACTCACTTTCTAAACAAGTTGTTGTTTAACATAGAGATGACAATTTTGATCAGAAAATACACAGAATTGACTTATATATAGCAGAATCACTCTGAAGCCTGCTTACGCTAAAAATCTGACCATAGTGCACTGCAGAATGTTCCAGTTTGAAGTCTCTTTTCAACAGCTAAAATACATGGCAATTCTGTGCATTTTTCATTGCCTAGCCTTAGCAAATGGAAATTAAAGCCCTTCAAATTTTATATTTAGAAACTCCTGACGCGATCGGGAGAAAAGCGGGCCTTGCAAAACCAAACTCAACAGAATAGCAGTTCAAGAGTATTGTACACAAGAGCATGCAGACGCAAAGATGATTTTCCACCTTCATATACCTAAACATGCACAATCCAGTTGTCTCATCTCATCTCCTCACAGGTCAAGACACCTACCCCATCTCCATCAAAGGCGGCCCCAAAACCGTGCTCCCCTTCTTTCATCTTGTTGACCAGGTCAGCCGCATACGTTAGGTTCGGGTCGGGGTGATGGCCGCCAAAGTCGTCCTTAGGTTCGACTTGGATCATGCTGGATGCTGGAGCTCCCAGCTCCTCATGGAAAATGCGTTGCACATAGGGACCAGTCACTGAAAGTCAGCAATAAATTATGGTTTCATCTCTATCGTCAGGTTAACTACAGGTTGAGAACAAGACTGTAAAATATGTGCATAGATAGATACATATGTACGCATTAAACCTCATCCACCCAGGCTCATAGCAACAAACACATGCCCAAAGATGACATGCTAACCGATCCACTCCCACACTGACACAGAAAACTAGCAGCAACAAGAATCACATTACACATTTATACCCACGCACATATTGTGCTCGCTCTCTCATTGTCTCTCTTTCACACACCCACACACACACACACACAAATGTGCACACTTAACACTTTAGCAATACTAACCGCCATTCATAGAATCAATCAAGATATTGAGACGCCCCCCAATAAACAGCTGCTTGATGGCTTCAAAGTCAAAGATCTCTTTCATGAGTTGCACGTAGTCATTCACGCTGTCAACCACCTCAACCTCGAACTCTCCCTGTCCTTCAACCTAAGCCAAAGAAATATTGAATATTTGAGTGTACAATACAATTGCATGTATTGCATTGCATTATAAGTAAGATCAAATCACAGTGATCACCTGTACAAAAAGGACACCTATATGGGGCCAGCCAAAACTGTCCCTACATTGAGAGATGTCCTCTAATCTGAGGAGTCTCACGTCATTGCAGGTACCTTAATCTGCACCAACATTTCAGCAATTAATTATTTTAAATCAAGTTGTCAGCTTACAACTTCTCCTGTACTTAACAAAAACTGCATGCAGTTTTTCAGTTGCCAAAACATCAGCATTATGTTTCATTTTGAATAATTGTTTTGTAAGCGTGTAATGCATGCATGTACATTTAGCTGATGCGATGTGAAGGAATGTGGTCAAATTCATATGTGAAATTCAGTCACTTGCAAGAAAGTTGATGTATTTCTTTATTTTGGTGTGCTTGAATGTCTAAAAGTATGTCTGCACAACTGAAAGTTAAAGGTCCCCAATCCCTCATGCTGATCTCACTGTTTCGTTGGTAATAAAATAAAACTTTTGTCACAGTTTCTTCAATTCCAGAAAAATACCTTGAACGTATGACTGCTGATTATGTCCAAGTCACAGCGGAGTTCTGGGCAGATGATTAACTCGCTGATGTTTTTGGTGATTTCAAAAATGGCGTTTGTAACCCCTTCTGGAGCAGGACCTGAAAGTTACAGAAACATTTATCAATAAATCAGAAAGAAAAAACCCATATACCGTACTTTCCGGGTGACAAGGCGCTTCGTTATCTAAGACGCACCCCCTTCTTTTTAAAAAAATTTGTAATCCAGTCACCCATTGGACGCAGGGGGCCGATAGGGCGCACCAAAATTGAAAAAGTATACCGGTAGTCGAAGACCAAAGCCAGGTCCATTGTTTATAGACACGACCTTCTTCCCAGGGGTCAATGACCC
This sequence comes from Littorina saxatilis, assembly GCF_037325665.1. Lineage (NCBI taxonomy): Eukaryota > Metazoa > Mollusca > Gastropoda > Littorinimorpha > Littorinidae > Littorina > Littorina saxatilis. The sequence goes on along the minus strand of NC_090249.1, from coordinate 37,154,275 downwards.
AGTTTTTGCCATGAGAGGTGGTTCCTGTCATATCTGAGAGAGGAAACACTTCCTGCTTCGGGGTCAGTGACCGGTCAGTGACCGAGTTTAACAGAGTCGAACTCTGTGTGTGCCGCGAGATCAAAGACATTGTGATAGCTGGGTGGCCTTGTTTATAGACACGACCTTCTTCCCAGGGGTCAATGACCCAGTTTTTGCCATGAGAGGTGGTTCCCCTGTCATATCTGAGAGAGGAAATACTTCCTGCACCGGGTCAGTGACCGGTCAGTGACCGAGTTTAACAGAGTGGAAATAATTATGTGTGCTCTGTGTGTGCGGCCAGATCAAAGGCAGGCATTGTGATAGCTGGGTGGCTTGAGAGCTCGAGGAAACTTGGCCAGGGCAGTACCTAGTAGCTGAAACATGCATTATCACAAGTTGTTTGACTGGTACTCAGGCGGTCTCTTTGATTTTTTTTCGTATTTCATACACGGATTAGACCCTTCGTTATACAAGACGCAGGGGTCGAACTCGAGGAAAAAAGTCGCGCCTTATGACCCAGAAAGTACGGTATACAAACAAACATTTTCTTTCTGAACTTAGCTGGTGGGAGGAGAGGGAAATTTCCTCATCGTCCCTTCACATCTCTACCAGCTCTTATCTTAATTTCGTATAATTAAATACACCTGATATCATATATATCCCACACTATAATTATTCATACTTCACCTTGACCATTTTAAGAATGAGAGATAGATAGTGAGAAGGAAAGAGAGAGAGAGGGGAGTGGGAGGGGGGCGAGAGATCGAGAAAAATATCGAAGAGTTAAGAGAGAGAGTGTAGTACGTGAGAGTAAGAAAAAGACAGACAGAGACAGACAGAAGGAAAGGAAGAAAGAAAGATAGAAAAAGAGAAGGAAAGAGAGAGGGAGAGAGAGAGTGTGTATACTGTGTACAAAAGCAAAACAGCACCAGCACTGCAGTTAGTCTTTTTATCTGTTTCCCGCATCTCCTCCTCTTAGTTTTGCAATTTTCTTTAGCAGTTTTTCTTGTTCAAATGGTTGTTCAGGCTTTATCACAAAACCATACACTATAGTATAGATATATGCGGGCCAAGAGCCCGTTAACAGCCAGATTCTGAGGAGAAAATGGGGCTGGATTGGAAACCAACATCCAGCATCACCCGCCAGGCTCTCACTTGGAACCCGCAGGAGAAAAGAAAGAGAGGGAGGCCGAGAAACAGCTGGAGGCGTGACACAGAGGCAGAACTGAAGAGGCATTAATTAGGCAACAGATGGGCAGAAGTGGAAAGAACAGCCCAGAACAGGGTGCGATGGAGAAATGTCGTCAATGGCAGGCTATGCTCCAATGGGGGCAAAGGCCCAAGTAAATAAGTTATATAGTATAGATATATATATTTAAAACTGACCTCCATTGGAGCAGTTAAACTTGATGCCAAAGTCTGCGTTGGGGCCACCCGGGTTGTGGGATGCTGTGAGAATGATACCGCCATCTGTTTTGTATTTCCTGATCATGCAGGACACAGCAGGTGTAGACAGGATGCCTTGCCGACCAATGATTAACTTCCGCACCTGTTTGTGAGGACACTTGCAAGTTTATTTGTCTTCTGCTATACCGACTGTTTACAAAACAAAACAAAACAAAACGGCAAAGTGACGAACTAAGCTACGCAATGTTTGTTGTTGCCACTAGCGAGTAGAATGTTTACATTATCGCTTGACAATGGAAGAGTACCATTATTGGTTTTTCATATATAAAAGAGCACTTCCAGTTGCATCGCTTGAGGTACGAACATCGCTGAGAGAATTAAAAACTCATTACGTTTAATGAGACTCTTTAACTGCACACTGACAATTTGGCAATATGTGGGAAGAAGGGAGAGACAGATTGTTGAGAAATATAAACACAAAAGGGTAAAGAAAACAAAAAGATACAGACAGGCTGACTGCATGAACTTAACAATAATCACTTATTTATCTGAGCAGAATGACAGGCTCTTGACTTTTTTTGTTATTACCCAGACGCATGCATCACTCAAAACTAGGAAGTAAATTATACAATGTACTGGATATATATATAAGCCTCGTGAACGAGAACGATCACAGAGACATGGAAAGAGAGACAGAGAGAGAGGGATAGGGATTGGTTGGACTGACAGACAGTCTGACACATATCAATGGAAAAGAAGAATGGTGTCCATTTACAAATACAACACACATGTATGCACGTTTCTTTTCCACCGTATTTTACTTTTTAACATCCACCACAACACTTGAAGAGGTAAATATACACATCCACAGAGTGTGATAAGATTATTAAGATAGATCATTCTTCATTTAACAAGGGTAACAGAATAAGCAGTGCATGATCTGCTTTCTTTTTACATCTAGCCTTCACTCAAATCAACAAGCAAAAAAACAATTGTTTCGTGTTTACAGATGAGAGAGGGAGAGAGAGAGAGAGAGAGAGAGGGATGTGGGGGGGGGGGGGGTGAGACAGAAAGACAGAGACAGATCAAGACTAGAGAGACGGGAGGACTGAGAGTGAGACTGAACAGAAAAAAAGAGAATGACTGACTGACTATTAGTATTAGGGTTTAATTAAACGTCCTCTTAGACCAACTGGTCTATATTGGGACAGGTATTGGTAATACGCTGAAGATATGGTGTGATACTTTGATTCGAACAAGCCCGCTGTGGCTGTCTTCTACGACACACCAGCATTGGGTTTGTCTCGTCAAAGTATCGAAATACGATCATGATAATCAGAGACGAGAGATGATGCATGCGTGTCTTCGTGTTTTCCAAGCCCTGAGACTTTTGCTGTGAACGTGGGATCTTTTTCGTGCGCATGTGTGCACACGGGGGTGTTCGGACACCGAAGAGAGTCTGCACAAAGTTGACTCCGAGAAATCAGTAAATCTCTCGCCGAACGTGGGGATCGAACCCACGCTGATAGCGACCAACTGGCTACAAAGCCAGCGCGCTACCAACTGAGCTACGTCCCCGCCCAAAAAGAGAATGGCAGCCGCTGCAAGCAGAGTCAATTCAGCACCGCACTTACTCCGTTCCCTGCCGCAATTCTGATGATGATTTGAATCGCATCGTTCAAGAAGTACCTCCCGTCACCACCGACAATCAACGTACTACCTTTCAATTTGTCACCAAGGCCAGCAGTTAGAGTCGCCTGTACAAAGTTTTCGGTGTAGAGTGGCTGCTGAAACACTGGGACACCTTTTCTCAAACCACTTGTTCCTGGCTTCTGCCCCTCGTGGGGGGTCGTGGCGAGCTTTTGCGCATATATCGACATGATTCTGAGTCAGCTTTATCCAAAACAGCAACAGAACAAGTCATAGAATTCTTGGACGTGTCGGCCATTTAACCTTGACCTTACGCGACCTTCCCCTTCCTTCATTTACAGGGGACATTACTACTGTACCTCTGAACATTTCGTTCTGCTGTTTAGCTCCCTTGGAATTTTGACCTCCACCATCCTTCGATTTTTCGGAGCTGTTCTCGTGTGTGTGTGTGTGTGTGCTTGTGTGTGTGTGTGTAAGTGCGCCGGCTGGTTGAAAAAAAGCTCGTTGTATTGCTTATGCCACAACCCTCGAAAAATAAAAATTGATTTGATTTGATTTGATTTGATCTGTACGTGTCTCACTATCCATCTGTCTCACATTTGTTGCCAGTTGTTGTGTGTGTTTTTTCTTGTTATCTTTTTCGCTCTTTGTTGTTTTCCCTTTTATGGTCAGAAGTGGCATGGAGTTTTAGTTTTGATTTTTTCAGTGTTTTTTTTAAGGCAATTTGAACAGCATATAATCATTGTTTGATGTGATTTTGTCACTGTCACCCGGTAGCTCTTCCAATAAAATATTACTATACTTCAAAATTCTATCACTTGTATTTTCCGGAAGACTGGCATGTTTCCCCAAAACTGATGTCTTAATTACCCCCAAAAGCCACAGAAAACTGTCAATTCTGATCCACAAATCGTTCCGTATCACTTTCTAGGACTAAACTTTCTTTTCTGATGAAAAACATGAAGTCTGTCCCGCAAAGAATCAAATCTTTATTTCCGTGCCAGATCGACTGCCCTTAATTGTTTGCTCGTTTTTACATTCAGTAAATGTTTGACCCAGTAAATGTATTACGAAGACCGCTGGGAATCAAGGTAACTGTCAGTTCACGTGTGTGAGATACACGATAACTTCAATCAAAGTACGACTGAAAACATATTGTCCAAACACCTTTGGTATAAAAAATATAAAAAAATGAATGCATATCCTCACTTTAAAGTTACTGTGCTTGTCACGTCAAGGTGCACGGAGCCCCTATAGGGCTTTCAGTCATGACTCAGGCAGCTATCCGTTTGAAATTATACCAAGTGTCATTAACCTTCTGGCCGCAAGGAGTAGAAAACTGCCATTGAAAGTTGTTGTACGATTTTTACGGTATTGGCTCCGCAGTGCTTAAAATGGATGATAAACGCCGGACTTCTATAAAAGGCATATAAGATGCTTTTAGCTTTGGACGAAAACGGAGAAAAAAAGTGATGGGCATCATTCTGAAGTTCGACTAATATTGTCAAAAACTGGTTTTTATTTCGTCTGGCTCCAACAGGATATCAGATATGTAAACATATTTTTGCGTTAACATAATTATAATCAGTGGATATGTTCGAGCAGTAGTAGGCCGAAACAATACGATTGAAAGATCGCTACAGTTTTATTGTACATTTAACTTTTAGTAAGGCTTTGTTGTCGCCTGAACTTTATTGTTTTCGAGTTGCGCTTGCCCAGTTCAGAGTAGGTGTCCGTCCAATGAATACAAATTTCAGAAGGTACATACAGTGATTGTATTACATCTTGAACACACGGCCAGTACCGTGTAACTGGCCTTGATACGGAACGATCCAAGGGGGGCAATCTCAGTCATCTGAAAGAGGGAAATCCAAACGCAATCCGCTTTGTTCGATTTTATGGGCTTGGACGATAGAGAAAAATAAGAAAAGCAAAAGCTGGAGTCCAGTCTGGACGAAACTGCTATCAAGAACGCAGAATTGATTTTTTCTGAGTTTTTTTTTTGTTGCCGTAAGCGCCGTGTCGAGCTAAAACTGAAGTTGCGGCACAATTTCGCTTCTCGCACATCTGATGCTTGTTGACATGCATCAACGAAGGGGCCTCACTCTGGAAGAGTTTCCTGCTCCGATAAACATGGCGCTTACGGCAAAAAAAACTCAGAAAAAATCAATTCTCTTACGTTGATAAGATTTCTTGATAGTTTGGGAAATACGCCACTCTCGTCGGGTTTTAAATGTAGAGATTACATACGGTGTAGTTCCCTTGCAACATTTATACTTGTATATTCTGCGATCAGACGAACTTGGACAGATGTTTTCAGAAGTAAATAAATAAGTTTACGTTTATATGTAATGTGTCATAAGAATAAAAAGCTGCGCTTTTTTCCCCAGTCCCCCGTCCCCTTTGGTTTGTTTTTGGGTTTGTGACTTTCGTGCAATAAACAATTCTGAGTTCTCTCTCTCTCTCTCTCTCTCTCTCTCTCTCTCTCTCTCTCTCTCTCTCTCTCTCTCTCTCTCTCTCTCTCTCTTCTCTCTTCTCTCTTCTTTCTCTCTCTCTCTCTCTCTTCTCTCTTCTTTCTCTCTCTCTCTCTCTCTCTTCTCTCTTCTTTCTCTCTCTCTCTCTCTCTCTCTCTCTCTCTCTCTCTCTCTCTCTCTCTCTCTCTCTCTCTCTGTAGTTACAAAACAGGTTACTATTTCAACTCTTTTAATGAATGTCCGATTCCAACATCAATTGCCAGGTAACTTAAAAACATACGACACAAAGGACAACAAAAACTATGAGCTAGTGCTCATGACAATTGATCTTGAAACTGCTGTTTCGTTTTACAGCAGGAGACCTAATTATCACAACAATATTGGAGTAAAAACACACGCACCACATTATAAAAATTCAACACTCTAAACTATAGTGTTTCACTTTTGAACACAGTTTTTGTAACCTGTTTGGAACACAGTCGGAAATAGTACAGTAGCAAAGGTAGCACACATGTTAAACACTAGTGTTCAACTGAAAGATGTGTGCTACGTTCGATAGTAGAAGTATCTACAAGTGTCTCAAAGACTCTGCTCCCGAGTACCTTCAATCCTCCCTGGACCTGCACACCCAGCCCTCCGACCGTCCCCTTCGTTCTGCTGCTGACCCACTCCGCCTTCACATCCCTCGCTCAAAACTCGCATCTGCTGGTCAGCGTGCATTTCCCTCCGCGGGCCCCTCCGTCTGGAACTCCCTGCCGCTTGAGCTTCGCCAGAGCCCCTCTCTTGACGCGTTCAAGAGTAGGTTGAAGACTCAGTTCTTCCCGTAGCTGGCTGCGACTTTCATGTTCGACGTGATGTGTTGTGCCCCAAAAGACATTCTTGTGCTGTGCTCTGTGAGAGGTGTTTTCTTTGTGCTTAATATCATTTTGTTTGGACCTAGCTATTGATGTGTACATTGTTGTTAAACAGTTGTTTGTTGTATGTTTATCAGGGTTTGCTAGTGTGTGATAGGGTTCGTGTCCGTCTGTAGATGTTAGTTTCTTTGTTAGTCCTGTGTTGACAACTCTTCGACAAGCGCTTAGAACTGTACCCACGGAATACGCGCTATATAAGCTTCCTATTGATTGATTGAAGTATGTACTGGTCACAAACACTATGCTCAAAAGTGGAACACTACAGAGACCAGAAAAAAGACATGCATACAATATTTTCGTCCACGATGCATGGCACAATGAGTACTATTGCAGTTTTGACTGGTCAGGCGTATGTTGGTGCATTCCAAGGTAAAAATTATGTTTATACCAATATATAAAAATAAAAAAAGCAGCAACTACAAACATAATAACAACAAAATGTTCCATACAGTAAGAGAGAGAGAGAGAGAGAGAAAGAGAGAGAGAGAGAGAGAGAGAGAGAGAGAGAGAGAGAGAGAGAGAGAGAGAGAGACGGAGAGAGACACAGAGAGAGAGAGAAAGAGAGTTCTCGGGAACTAACAGAACTAACGTCGGGAGGAGAGGAAAGAATGGATTTATAAATAGTGAATATCGACAGCAAAGAACGCAAGATGAAATGACATGAACATAATGAGCGCGTTGAATTATCTTGAAGAATAGGCCAGAGTTTAAAAATAAAAAAGATAGACAGAGAGAGAGAGACTAACAGAAATATCTCAAGAAAGCAAGAAGGAACACAACCACATGTACATAAAGAATATTGACTAATCATACACAAGGACAAATAACATAATTTCACGCATAAACTCAGCACAGCATTAGTGACACGTTACGCATGTTTTCGTTTCCTGCTCTTTGTTACATCGGGTGCGGTACTCAATTTCCGCTGAAGACTACGAGATATGAGGCTTACCAAGTTGATCGGTACGAAAACAGGCATAGCTAGTCAACGGCGTGATCACGCACACACACACACACACACACACTCACACACACACACACACACACACACACACACACACGACACACACACGCACGCACGCAATCACATACATAAGTTTGAGTTTTCAGCTAAAACAGGCATATGTAAAATCAAAGACCCTGAACTCGCTAACAAAAATTAAGCGCATTGTCTGATGACATTTCTGGTTATTGCTGAGGTAGTTCCGTCATATCCGCATTTATGCACCACATTTTTTTTTTACTGAACATTGCGGTGGGAAAAAGATGTCTACGAAAGTTTGCCATTAAAGACAGGTATCCAACTAATACAAGCAGAACTGTCAAACGCAGCTCGACCTCCAAGAAAGTGTCCGAAGATCAAAGAATGGTAGTCAGTTCTGTTCAGATCTTCTTCTTCTTCTTCTTCTTCTTTTTTCGTTAATGGGCTGGAACTCCCACGTTCACTCATGTTTTTTGCACGAGTAGATATGTACGTGTATGACTGTTTTTACCCAACCATTCAGGCAGCATACACCGATTTCGGGGGATCCGTTCAGATCAATTCAATTCAGTCCTTTGACCGTGAGATCTGCTTTAACATCCGCGATGAGATCCTGCTCGGTGACGCCTAGCAAAGATCTCGGCAATAACTCGATGAAGTTCAGACTCAAAGTTATCCTTTGACCGTACTCGCACAGGAAGGAAACTAGTCCACTCCCGTGAACCGCAGTCACCTCCGTTCAAAAACGAAGAACTGAATAATTGCGCAGTGTTTGTGCAAGCCTATTAGCGGAACTACAGTAGGGGTGGCTCTTAATTGAGGCGGAAGTCGATATCGACTTCTTTTTACCGAAACCACAGTACTAAAGCTTCTTGCGGCCAGCTTCGCGAAGTATACTTCGCGTAGTCGATTTCACCCAGTTAAGGACAGGCTTAAAGGGAAGCCTGCAGCCTGCAGCTTTTCAAAAGATCGCGAGGCAGGTCTGTAGAGTTTGCCTCCACTAGCGTGCATCACAGCTCACAGCTCCGTAGAGTTTGCCACCACTTGCGTGCATCACTGTTCACAGGTCTGTAGAGTTTGCCTCCACTAGCGTGCATCACAGCTCACAGTCTGTAGAGTTTGCCACCACTTGCGTGCATCACTGCTCACAATCTGCAGAGGTGGACTTGAGTATGGGCTTTACCTGACCAGTCTGGTGTGACGGGTGTCTGCTGTATTGCTTGCGGGGGTGGCTGCGCGTCAGGTCCTTCTGGAACTCGTCCGCCCAGTGCACGTGACCGTCCGACAACTTCCGCCTCACGCGCGGGTCGCTTCCGGTCTTGTGCTGGTACGCCTTGCAGCCGATGCTCAGCTTCCGTTCGCGGTGCAAGGTGGACGAGGCGGAAGAGTGGGTGCTTGTAACGTCACTTCCGCGAGAAGAACTTCCGCCGGAACTGAAGCTGCTGTGAATGTCATCGTGGGTGAGACCCGGCCTGAAACTAAGGCTGAAGTTATCGGTGTCCATCTCGTCCTCGTCCTTGATCGTGGGCGAAGAAGAAGGAGAGTGGAGGCAGCTACCGGAGCCGCTATCTGCTGAAGAGGAGAGATAGTCCAGTGCCTTCGTGTAGTAGTAGTCAGCGCTGAGCGAGGTGGGGCTGTCTCTGGTTTCTTCTGCGCCGCCTTCCATTGTGGCAGGTGGGGACTCGCTGCGTACTGACACCATGAAAACGTGGTGATTTGGATCAGCACTGAGTCCTCACTGACTTGATGGTTGTGGATACCGTCTGAGCGATCGTGTCGGTGGACTGCTTACACCAGCTGGCGTTGTTGCTGTCGTATGGCCGGGTACTGTTGGTGATTTTGCTTCGAGATACGCGGGAGAAATCTGGAGGGAAACAAAAACACCAATAAGTTTAAGAAATTGAAAGGTGTTTGTGGGTGGCGTGGGTGTGTCTGTGCGCGCGCGCGCGCGCGCGCGCGCGTGTGTGTGTGTGTGTGTGTGTGTGTGTGTGTGTGTGTGTGTGTAGGTGTGTGTATGTGTGGGTTTTGTGCGTGTTCTTTTTTTTTTTTTGGAGGGGGGGGGGGGGGGGTGGTAGTAATTGTTAAAGCGGTTACAAAGAACCTGATGCCGTTTTTATTTTCGACAGAAAAGAATATCGCTCAGGAGAAGCAAGAGTTTGAAAATGTAAAAGCACACTAAGGCCTATGTGCATGATGTTACATATTTTGCCTTATTTTCTTATTTTACGGCACCAGCATTCACAATATTTGTGAATCTATGGTATTTTACGACTCTTGTTTTCTTCTTCTTCTTCTTCTTCTTCTTCTTCTTCTTCTTCTTCTTCTTCTTCTTCTTCTTCTTCTTCTTCTTCTTCTTCTTCGTTCATGGGCTGAAACTCCCACGTTCACTCATGTTTTTGCATGAGTAGGTTTTTACGTGTATGGCCGTTTTTACCCCGCCATTCAGGCAGCATGCGCCGATTTCAGGGGAAGCATGCTGGGTATGTTCGTGTTTCTATAACCCACCGAACTCTGACATGGATTACAGGATCTTTTCCGTGCGCACTTGGTCTTGTGCTTGCGTGTGATTGCAGATTGGCCGACTTCGACAGTGATCTCCGTTCTGTTCTTCACAGTTATGATAAAGACATCGTTCTAAGGTCAAAATAAGTCGAAATGTTGGTAGGCTACTGCTGCCGGAAGGAGACCGTAATATATGGTTGCATCACTGTCAACAAAATCGTCTGCTCCAGCGAGGGCCGAAACAAAACGGTTGATTATCACGTGACACTTATGCCATATTTATGCACAGTAAATACATCCGCAAAAAATAGCTCGCTTGAAACTGTCTAAAATAAAAATTCCTCTGTAATTTAAAAATTACAAAACACCATGAAAAATCATTATCGACGATCGCGAATCTGCTTACATCCATAACACATTACAAAAAGCTCTAAATATGTACAAAAATCGGTTTCCTTGCCAGACAAGGAAACTCAAGGCATCCTGTCAGGGAGAGAATGAGCCGAACTCATTTTGACCTGAGGTCAGGATGGTCTGCACATAGGTTGACCTTGGAGATCGGAAAAACCTCCACCCTTAACCCACCAGGCGGCCGCGGCCGGGATTCGAACTCACAACCTTCCGTTTAGGAGGCCAATGTACAAGATACAAGATACAAGAAGTTTTATTGTCCTCATCAATACAAGGAAATTTGGCATGTGTGTGGCAAGACATAGTACACTGATACACAGACATTTACAAAACACAACTGAAGTTCAATACTAGCACACCCTTACGCACCATACCCACTACTTCAGACACACAGGCTACATGTGCCCCTCGGACGTACGCAACCCACAATTCCCCCAGCCATACAGCTCCACATGCACTTACTCATTCGTGCAGCACTCTAGCACCCGGCCATGGAGTACAACTCACACACTGGAACCCTCATACGGCTACATATTGCATTATAACACCCGCACAAACATTACAACCTCAAACATCGTACTAGATCTACAACTACCAAGCATACATCCACTATCATGCACCGAATACATCATCATACATTACATCATAACATATTGTATTATAACACACGCACAAACATTACAACATCAAACATCTTTTAACGTAGAGGGGGGGAATCGAGACGAGGGTCGTGGTGTATGTGTGTGTGTGTGTGTGTATGTGTGTCTGTCTGTGTGTGTGTGTGTGTGTGTGTGTAGAGCGATTCAGACCAAACTACTGGACCGATCTTTATGAAATTTGACGTGAGAGTTCCTGGGAATGATATCCCCGGACGTTTTTTTTTCTTTTTTTCGATAAATATCTTTGATGACGTCATATCCGGCTTTTTGTAAAAGTTGAGGCGGCACTGTCACACCCTCATTTTTCAATCAAATTGATTGAAATTTTGGCCCAGCAATCTTCGACAAAGGCCGGACTTCGGTATTGCATTTCAGCTTGGTGGCTTAAAAATTAATTAATGACTTTGGTCATTAAAAATCTGAAAATTGTAAAAAAAAAATGTTTCTAAAACGATCCAAATTTACGTTTATCTTATTCTTCATCATTTTCTGATTCCAAAAACATATAAATATGTTATATTTGGATTAAAAACAAGCTCTGAAAATTAAAAATACAAAAATTATTATTAAAATAAAATTTCCGAAATCGATTTAAAAACAATTTCATCTTATTCCTTGTGGGTTCCTGATTCCAAAAACATATAGATGTGATATGTTTGGATTAAAAACACGCTCAGAAAGTTAAAAAGAATAGAGATAAAGAAAAGCGTGCTATCCTTCTCAGCGCAACTACTACCCCGCTCTTCTTGTCAATTTCACTGCCATTGCATCGAGCGGTGGACTGACGATGCTACGAGTATACGCTCTTGCTGTAAAAATGCAGTGAGTTCAGTTTCATTCTGTTAGTTCGACAGTTTGACTAAATGTTGTAATTTCGCCTTACGCGACTTGTTTAGTTTGTTTTTGTTGTTACTTTTTGTAACTAAGGAACAGATCAGTCACATGTTTTCCTTTGCCGCCTAAATCACCAATGCCCTACAATGTAATATTGGGAACAACATGCTTTGAAATCCTTTGAGACCGGCAATTTAAGATCTATACAGACGTTGTTTCGACTGTGAAATTAGAAGCAATGCTCATTTATATACACACACATATCTCAGGAACTTTCCGTGCAGAAACAAACAAATCAAACGGATGAAGGGGGAAATTGTTGACGCTAAACGTCACAATTAAATAATTGTAACAAACCATCGTAACAAACCATCGTAAACAAAGAAACACCATCAAATTAAAATGTACGAAAAAGAGAAAACGTCGCAATATCGCGTTTCTAATTGCCAACAAGGAGCGAACAAAACTGTATACTTTGTATCAAAATATGGAAATATCAGAAATCAAACCACCACTGAAATGCCAGATTCGTAAAAAGACGACCTCATATTAATCCATCAATCCATCACTTAATGAATAAATAAATAAATAAATAAATGAAGAAAGAAAGAAAGAAAACTGTAAAAATGTTTGAGTTGAACGAGCGAATAATAAGACAAAAGGGAATTCGACCGAAGGGTGAAGGAAAACGACATCTTCTCGGCAAATAGGCAAGAGCGAGAAACGAAATAAAAAATAAAAAATTAGATAAGAAGAAGAAGAGAAGAAAACAAAGTAAGGAAACCTGTTTTCCAGTGTATATATTAAAACAATCCAGATGGGGGAAAAAAGGTCAGAAAATAGATTTCAAACTACAATAGACAAACACTTAAATTTTCATCATACTTCAATGTACTTTCATCATACCATCCTGAAGAAGGCAGTTTGTCGCTGCCGAAATATTGATTAAAAAAAAGTACGAATCTGGTTACTGCTGTGTCCTCTGTTTGTTTAAACAAAAACTTAAATTAAAAATCAAAGGCAAAAAGTTCTGTTCATAATCAAAAATAAAAAACTTCAACAGACAAACTTACCTCTTTCTTTTGTAATTTCGTATCAAATTATTCTTCACCAAATAAATCCGTCAGTCCTGTTTTCTTCTCTGCAACAACTCTACAGAACCAGTATCGTCCGAAAACCAACACCTAAATGCAGCTCCCACGTGTGCTTCGCACAAAAAAAGTAATTCACTGTTTAATAACTCCGCCTTCTCTTTCTCTCGCCACACTCGCTACGCGAATGACGGGAACTCCCTGCAGTCGGGTACCTTATTCATCGACTCCATTTCACCCGGGGTAGGTACAGTGAAACCTCTCTTTCAAGGCCTGAAAAAAAGGGATGAGAAACTCAGGTCTTTAAAAATAGGGCGTCTTGAAATGGAGGCCGTCAAATTATTCAGGTTATGAACAGACAATCGAACAAACAAAGTCTTGATATTACGAATAGAAGTCTTGAATCGGGGGAAACAATATCAGACAAAAATACAGGCGTTGTTTCAACGGTGAAATTTGAAGCAATGCTCAGTCATATACACAAAAATCAAAAATAAATATATAGTGCTGCAATATCGAAGTTTTTTTTAAACAATATTAACAAAACTTTCTCCCTTTCATTTTTAATTTTTAAAAGAGAGGTTCCACCGTGTATAGGTAGCAGACCGGTGTTTACGTCTGGGGTACGGCTCGGAATCTTGTGAGTCGATCTGGCAGCGTTCCAGCCACCGCCCACAAATTAATAGTGCTGCAATATCGATACATGTGGGACACTAGACGGTGATAAATTGTTAGCTTGGCTACAGTGTCGAGAGGACTGGTATTATGTCGAAGTTTTGCGTGCCAAAAGGGTCATTTGGGACAGGGCTCTCATGTAGGAGTTAGTGACTTTTGGCAGAGAAGAAGGCCGTGTGAGTTAAAATTGGTCTTGGTGAAGGTATCGAATTAATTCGGTCGAGGGCAAGGTGGGAGGGTGGTGGCAGTGGAGGTGGGGAAGAAGGCAAGAGGAGATTGATAGACGGGTGGAATGTTTGATGGGGGTGGGGGTAGGGGGTGGGTTTGGAGGTGGTTGCTCGTATGGTAGATGGCATGTTTTAGTATTCGGTTTCGTGACTGAATTTTAATCGTGTGGAAAGAATTCTTATATCAACATCTTGATTTGTTGTTGAAGCCAGGAAAAGCGTTACAGGGTGCCTTTAAATGCGCGACAAAGAAAACCAAATTTTAAAATGGGAGGGAATTTTAAAATTGACATAAAATGGGAGGGAATCTTAAAATTGACATACAATGGGAGGGAATCTTAAAATGTATATTTACAGACGTTATGACCTATAACCTTAAAACGAACATTGAGTCTAGTCTTTAAAGGGGATGTTGGGGGTAGGTCAGTCTGATCATGGGAAGGGCAGGGGTGTAAACCGTGGGTCACGTTCAACTTTAGGAGGCCATGAATTGCATTTAGAGCAATGTGAACAGCATACAAAGCCTACATAAGTTTATGAAACCATTATGTTATTCAATTCATGTTAGTTTAGCGTGTCGACCCCACGAAAAGTGTACACATAACTTTACAACACCATTCTTCTCGACGAAGGTTGTCAGTAATTCATCTTATGTTAGCTTTTCTGAACGAAAAGTTTACATTTAAGTTTATGAAATTATTCTTTTCGGCGAATGTTCTGTTATCCTGTCTGTGTTAGTTTAGCGGTAGTTAGTGGCTAGGGGGATGTTTGCCAAGTGAACATACAAATGACGCAAACGTTTGTATTACAGTTCTTTTGATCCTCGGGTATTTGTGTTAGGCCGTGGTAGAGATCAATAACTGATTATTGATTAGGCATGAAGGCTTTGCTTCCGTCACAGTATAGATTTCCACTGCCTCGCTTTCTGGGTTAAACTTTGCTTTGCTCATTGATTGATTTGTTGCAGTATATTTTTGGTTCGTTTTTCCCCGGCTGACTTTTGAAGTGAACGGATCTGATTAACTGGTGAAGCAATTTTTAGGCCCGTTGCTTCCTCCCCGTAGGATTTGCTTTTATGTTTTCGTTCTGACTTTGGTTGAAGTGGAACGGTTTCGATCGGGAACTGTGTATTTTCGTTCTTATATCTGTTGTCCATTTGTTCCATTGTTCTTTGCCCCCCTTTCTCTCTGTCTATACTGGTTGGTCCGGTGTCAGAATAATGTGACTGGGTGAGACATGAAGCCTGTGCTGCGACTTCTGTCTTGTGTGTGGCGCACAATAAATGTCAAAGCAGCACCGCCCTGATATGGCCCTTCGTGGTCTTTCTTTCTTTCTTTATTTGGTGTTTAACGTCGTTTTCAACCATTCAAGGTTATATCGCGACGGCCTTCGTGGTCGGCTGGGCGTTAAACAAACAAACAAACAAACAAACAAACAAACAATCTCTGTCTCTCGGTCCCTCTCCTCACTCTCAACCCCTCTTACCCCCCCCCCCCCCCCCCACTCTCTCTCTCTCTCAGTCTCTCTATCTCTCTCTCTCTCTCTCTCTCTCTCTCTCTCTCTCTCTCTCTCTCTCTCTCTCTCTCTTGCTCTCTCTCTTTCTCTCTCTGGCTATAATAAATGTACCCTTATGAGCAAAATTATCACTGGATGTGTACCTGAAACTTTACGTTCAAAATTTACCATGAGGAATTCACGTCAATTTATGAGATTAAACACTCCTGTTTCTCGGATTGACCTGTTTAAGTCCAGTTTAGTGTATTCAGGTAGCAGTCTTTGGAACTCTCTTCCAACATTCCTGAGGCAAACTATACCAGCACAGATAGTTTTAAGAGCAGATATTTGTCTTATGTAATGAAGTCAAAGTAAATTATATTTGTCTTAAATAGTATTCATTTTTTTGTATTAAACATGCCCCTCTCCTCTTTATTGGTATAATGTACACAGACCCTTTTCGTATGAAGGGACTTAAAAACCAACCACTATTGAGATGTGTGATGATTTTAGCAATGTCTTGCTTGTTTGATTGTTTTTCTTTAAAATGTAATGTATGGATTAGAGCATGATGTTGAGAAAGTGCAAGCTGCACTATACCACTTAATTCACATCAATTAACTCGCAATTTACCTCAATGCAATGCATTTTGTGTACATATGTATAATGTGTTTTCACTGTAGTTATCTGTTAAAATGTAGAATTTTAGTTGTTCTATTTTCTATTTTTTTATCTTGTATTTTCATTTCATTTTTGTAGTTAGTCCCTCTTTAGGGCGAGGGCTGGATGTAAAAAAGCAGACCACTGCTTAATCTACTACCCTCGTTGAATAAAGAATTGTCATTGTCATTGTATTATTATTATTATTAAATAATAATAATAATTTAAAAAAAATTGTCATTGTCATTGTCTCTCTCTCTCTCTCTCTCTCTCTCTCTCTCTCTCTCTCTCTCTCTCTCTCTCTCTCTCTCTCTCTCTCTCTCTCTCTCTCTCTCTCTCTCTCTCTCTCTCTCTCTCTTTCTCTCCTACGAACGTGAATGTGTGCATTACATGTATCGTTTGTTGTTTGAGTTTTTTTCTATTGTTGGTTGTTTGATTATTTATTTCTTTGTTGTTGTTAATTTTTGCTCGTTTCAGTCGTTTACTTATTTGTTTGCTTGTTTGCATTCTAGTTTTGTTTTTGTTTGTTTGTTTATTTATTTTATTTTTTGCTAAAACAACATATATATTCATTAGTTCCATGAGAATTATACTTGCTTTTTTACATTTAGTCAAGTTTTGACTATATGTTTTAACGTTTATCGGGAATCGAGATGAGGGTCTGCAGTATGTATGTATGTATGTATGTATGTATGTGTGTGCGTGTAGAGCGATTCAGAGAAAACTACTGGACCGATTTTCATTAAACTTCACATGAGAGTTCCTGGGTATGATATCCCCAAACTTTATTTTCATTTTTTGGATAAATGTCTTTGATGACGTCATATCCGGATTTTTGTGAAAGTTGAGGCGACACTGTCACGCTCTCATTTTCCTACCAATTTTGTTTGGTCAAATAATCTTCGTCGAAGCCCGAACTTTGGTATTGCATTTCAGCTTTGAGGCTTAAGAATTAATTAATGAGTTTGCTCATTAAAGTTGTCATGTAAAATTAAATTTTCGCAAACATATTCCAAATTGATTGCATCGTATTTTTCATCAAATTCTGAATCTGAAAATATATACATATGTCATGTTTACTCTAAAAATGTGATCACAATTAACGATCAAAGGTTAATTAGGTACTACGATTACAATTTTAGAAATCGTTCCAAAAATGATTTCGTCTTATTCTTTATCATTTCCTGATTTGAAAAACGTATAGATATGTTATGTCTGTATTAAAAGCAACCTCAGAAAGTTAAAAAGAATACAGAAAAGCGCGCTTTCCTACTTAGCGCAATACGCTACCGCGCTATACTGGCTTATCAATTTAACTTCCTTTTGCACGTAAAAAGTGAGGGATTTCCTTGTCGCGGGGATTGACAAAGCTGTATTGTCTTGGTGAAAAAAAAATGCAGTGCTGTCAGTTTCATTCCGTGAGTTCGACAGCTTGACTAAATGTAGTAATTTCGCCTTACGCGACTTGTTTTCTTCTGTGTTTTAAACATTTTCAGCATATTTTATTCTAAAGTTGTTTTACTCTCTATTGTTTTGGGAAGTAACTTAAATTCACTTGTGGCCCCTTAAATGCGCCCATCACCACCTATTTCTGTCAATTACAAGCAGTAAATAGCACGTGCCTGAATGTCTGGAACAAGGGTGTCAGCATTGTATCCAGTGTCAACCGGAATTACCAGAATGATATTTTGCGTGTAATGCCAAGGTGCAATCATAAGTGCGAAATGTCACGTCGGTTATAACGCAATGTTTAAATCGTTGTCAGAAACATCGTGGCGCAGCTTTGCTGAAGCGGAACTTACTCCCAACCCCTAATCCCCATTTTAAGACCCCCGATTTAAGACTTCGTCCTTTCTAAGACCCTGCTTTTTCCGATCTTTTTATAACCTCTGTACATTTACCTCCATTTTCAGACTACCTCCTTTTTTAAGGCTTGATTTTCTCAGATTTCTGGAGGTCTTAAAAGGGGGGGTTCCACTGTATTGTGTGCAATGTATAGTGTTTCCAGACAGTTATTATACTACCACATAATATTATATACTACTAGCTTGCTAATCCACGCACCAGATGCTAAAAAGATTGACAATTTCGCTAATCTTGCAACGGACGAGAGGTTGGGTTATTACTCTGCACCCCCATTCCTCGGCTATACGTTTAATAATCCAAACGCCAGATGGCAAAAATCTTGACGATTGATGACGATAAAAGCGACCTTTAATTGTTTCTGATCGGCTTATGAAGCTGTTCGATTTGGTACTCGCTCGCCCGGTCATAATGTGTGAAAACAATATTGCTGTTGATATTTGCCCCTGAGGGCTCAGATACCACTACTTTGGTGGGTTTACTCTGTCTGGGCGAACTCAAAATAATGCAGTTATGATGCAATCCTGTAGTACTGTTTGTGTGTGTGTGTGTGTGTGTGTGTGTGTGTGTGTGTGTGTGTGTGTGTGTGTGTGTGTGTGTGTGTGTGTGTCTGTGTCTGTGTCTGTGTCTGTGTCTGTGTCTGTCTGTGTGTGTGTGTGTGTGTGTGTTTTGGAATGGCTTGCTTTAATTATGTGTTCCGTTTGCATTGGTATAAATTGATATTATCATTGTATAGATCTATTTACTTGCTTTATTTCTGTTTGCATCCTTGTTTAAGGATAGATGTGCACGTGTACATGCAAGTATGTATTTATTATTTCATTATATATTGATTACTTATTCTTCTATCAATGGATCAATTTATCTCTTCGCCAAGACTAAATCTCCCTCTCTATCACAATCTATTTCACTCTAATATCTCTCTGCCTCTGTCTGTGTCTGTCTGTCTGTCTGACTGTGTCTGTCTTGTCTGGCTGGCTGGCGCTCTCATACCAAGGAAAAAAGAGTGGGAGAGTAAGAGAGAAAGAGAGAGAGAGAGCGAGAGAGAGAGAGAGAGAGAGAGAGAGAGAGAGAGAGAGAGAGAGAGAGAGAGAGAGAGAGAGAGAGAAAGAGACTCAGACTCAGACTCAGACTCAGAACTTTATTACAAAAGGATAAAGGTTTTAGGCAAAGCCTATTCTTCCAACCTGTCCTTCATACAACACATAAAGACAGACGGACATAAAAAATAAAATTTCAATCATATAACTTATAAGATACAGAAATACATTGTATGGATTTGTTACACGACACTTGAGATTGCCACAAGTTCTCAAACGTCGTATAGTTGTGTTCTTTTATTCTACGTCGCCCGTCTTCGCAGCAGCAGAAAACAACTCGTCAAATTGAGTTCGAGGATTTATTCAGCATTCAATACATACAACTGCACATCGTAGCAGAACCCAAATAGAAGCTTTTTTTAACATTCAAATCGCGCTGGTATATATAGTAAATACTCAATCTCGAGAATATTCCAGACCGAACACGATACAACTACATTATACGAGCCGTGCATAGACTAAACTAGCGACATTCTCTCTGTGACGCACATCAAAAGCGCCGACGCACTTAATCCGAACGAACGCCACGAACTCACACTACAAACAGCGTGATAAACAACTTGTTTTGACAGGACTAGAAAGTTCACCTGCATTCTCGTCCAAGCATAAATATTGTGTTTACAAAATATAATATCGGTACTTTCCTACAAAGTACAAATAAGTCAACTACATGCAACACACAAAACTGAACCAAAGCTCAGCAACGGTAGCGTTTCCTAACATTACCCCCAACACCAGAAGAAATTTACCTAATTTCTTTCAATCATTGAAACGCTACTTGTACACATATTATGTATACATAACAGATGGAAATCCAGGTATGTACATTAGTCTGTTGGAGAATGAACACAGTTTCACTCACATACTCGGCTGAGAAAATCTGCTCCAACATTGTCTGAACCTTTGATCGATTCCACTCGCATATCAAAGTTCTGCAAGTACATCACCCACCTCATGATACGATTATTCACAAACTTCGCAGAGTTCAGGTAGGTGAGGGGTTTGTGATCAGTCTGAAGCACGAATTTCACCCCTTGGAGGTAGAGTTCAAATTTCTTGATTCCCCACACGATGGCTAAACACTCTTTCTCCATGGTCGAGTAGTTCTTCTCGGCTCCTGACAGCTTCTTGCTGGCATAGCTGACCGGAAACGGTTTACCTCCATGCTCTTGCATCAGCATGGCGCCGATCCCTTCGTCCGATGCGTCTGTACGCAAGATGAACTCTTTGGCAGTATCAGGAAGGCGTAGCACCGGGTCTCGTGACATCAGGTCGCGCACGGTCTGGTATGCCTTCTCCTGAGCTGGCCCCCAGAGTATTCGGTTGGGGCATCCTTTTCGGGTCATGTCCGACAAAGGCGCCGTTATGGCGGCGAAGTTTGGAATGAACTCTCTGTAGTACCCAGCCAATCCAAGGAAGGATCGCACCTGCTTCTTGGTTTCAGGACGTGGCGCATTAAGGATCTTGGTGACGTTTTCCAACAAAAGCCCCTTTTGACCTTCCTTCAGTGAATGACCTATGAAGTCAACGTTGTCGGTCCCCAAAATGCACTTGCTGGGTCTCACGGTCAGATTGGCTTTTGTCAGGCGGGAAAACAATTCCCTCAAAGTCTCCAGATGCTCCTCAAAGGTCTCCGTGTAGACTAGCAGATCATCCCAGTAGTACACAACATTCTTCATTCCTTTGAGCATTTTTCGCATTCCTCTCTTCAGGGTAGCACCACTGTTCACCATGCCAAAAGGCATCCGCAGGCACTCATACGTTCCGTCTGGAGTTGCAAAGGCGGTCTTTGGTATGTCCTCTTCGCGCACAGGAATCTGCCAATATCCCTTGCTGAGATCGATCTTTGAGAAGATCTTACTGCCAGTCAACCGTCGGAACAGATCAGCCGCCGTCGGCATTGGTTCAGGGTCAAACACGGTGATCTTATTCACTTTCCTGAAGTCAATGCATACCCTGTTTGTACCGTCTTTCTTCTTGACAACAACAACGGGAGATGAGTAAGGGGATGATGACTCACGGATGACCCCCATCTTCAACATGTTGTCGATGTCCTTCTTCAAGGATTCCCGAGCCTGAAACGGGATAGGGTATGGTTTTGAGCGAACAGGAACGTCAGATGTGAGGTGGACTTCATGTTCGACCAAGGACGTAGAGCCTGGAACATCAGAGAACCTATGGGTGAAGTCGCCCATAAAATCATGCAGCTCCTTCTGCTGATCTTCTGTCAGGTCAGGTCCTAGCTTGACGTCATCCACTCCCTCTTTCTTGTGGAGGTCTCCCAACTCCAGTAGTTCCTCACCGTCGAACTCGTCTAGTTCGGCTGGTTCTTCCACCATTGCTGCAACCTGTACTGCTTCCGGAGGTCTCTCCACATACAGTTTCAGGAGGTTAGCGTGGTAGATCTTGGACTTCTTGCCGACATTCACCTTGTAGTCGTTGATCCCTACCACGGCCTCAACCTCGTATGGGCCTTTCCACTGCATCAGTAGTTTGTTGTGATCAGTGGGAAGCAGTATCAGCACTTTGTTACCTGGTGTAAACTTCCTGTTTACGGCTTTGCGGTCGTAGTAGTGCTTTCCGCTATCCTGAGACTTTCTCAAGTTTTCTCTCGCAATCTCGAGAGTCTCCTCCAGTTTCTCTCGCAACTCGAACACGTACTGGTAACTGTTCTTCACTTCAGGTGTGTCCACATCTTTCGTCCACAATTCCTTTAGTATCTGCATCGGGCCTCTCACGGTCCGCCCGTACATCAGCTCGAACGGGGAGAATCCAGTGGACTCTTGTGGCACCTCCCTGTATGCAAATAGCAAGGCATTGATGTAGCGATGCCACTGCCTTGGCTGCTCACTGCATAGTTTCTTCAGCGTGGACTTCAGCGTCGCATTGAATTTTTCGACCAGCCCATTGCACATCGGGTGATAGGGTGTCGTAGTCAAGTGACGAATGCTCAGCAGCCTGTTGACCTCTTCCATGCATTCAGAGACAAACTGTGTCCCCAGGTCTGTGAGGATCTCTTCAGGAACCCCAATTCTGCTGAAAATGTCCACAAGTGCCTCGGCAACAGTCTCGGTGTCAATTTTCTTCAGAGGCACGGCTTCTGGGTACCTGGTTGCATAGTCTACCAGGGTCAGTACCCAACGATGACCCGCTTCACTTGGCGGTTTGATCTCGCCGATGAGGTCAATGGCCACCCTCTTGAAAGGTCGGTCGATCAAAGGCATCTTCTGCAACGGCACTTTCGGGACCCTTCCTCGAGGTATGGTTTTCTGGCAAATATCGCACGATCGGCAGAATCGAATCACATCTGCATGCAGTCCTGGCCAGTAAAACGCAGCCTGGATTCTGTCTGATGTCTTCTTGACACCCAGGTGACCTCCCATAATGGAGTCGTGGGCCACCTCCATCACCTGGCGCCTAAGTGGTTGAGGCACCAGAACTTGACGTAATGGCTTCCCACCGTTGACTCTCGCGTGCTGGAACACTCTGTACAGAATCTTGGCCTTCACTTCAAATTGCACAGTGCCTTCGCCCTTAGTCATCTCCTTGACAGGACGACTCCTGTACTTTGTTAAGGTCGAATCATCTTCCTGTAGCTGAATCAGCCGATCCCTGTCCACGACAGCAGTTGCAGAACTGTTGGTGACCCTAAGCGGCGTAGTCGTTTTGTTCTTCTTTGCCTGGGCTCTGGTCGTCACAGCGCTTACAACCTGCGGCTGGTCGCGGCGATGCACAGTGGCTCTGTCATCTCGTAAAAGTTCGCTAATATCTTCCTTCGCGAATGGCAGTGGGTCTTCCTCCTCAGCAGCAGGCTGAGCTGAGCCCACTCTCCATTCAAAATCAGGGTCATCAGGACGTCTCGCACCCTCAATATTCCCAATTAGTAGATCGTACAAGGGCTTCTTCAGGCAGACGGCCTCAACTTCTCCGGTGAAGTATGGAGTATCGATCTGGATTTTTACCACTGGTGCCTTCACGCATTTGCTGTCAGCCATGAGCGTCCACTTGAAGTCACCAGTGAACTTCTCTGTTGGCACCAGATCCTCTTTGACGATGACCCCATTGCAGCCCGAATCTCTGAGAACAGTCACTTCCTGCTTCTCAACAAATCCCTTCGACACGGGCATGTTCGACACTGACACAGCTGCGCTGGCAACGACAGAGATTGACCTGCCATTGGCGAGTAGAAGCTGGCCATCAGATATACATTCTTCAACGTCCGATGGTGTAGCCACTTGCTCGGCAGCCCTTGGAAGTATGACGCTGCTCGCACATACTTGTTGGTTCGAGCCACTCGTTTGCCTCTTGTTGTCGTAATATCTCCGTCGATGTTCTTGCGCTTTGTCATTGACATGTCCGTTATTTTTCTTTTGGGGACAGTTGGCAACTCGGTGGCCCTTGGCATTGCAATGGAAACACGTTATGTTCTGCCCTTCATTGGATGATGGTGCGGACTCAGTTTGTCCCTTGGCAGGTTGGTTTCCCTGGTTCCCACTCTTCTGGAAAGGTTTTGATGACTTTGACGTCCCCAGGGTCCTTCCATGAGCAATGAGATAACGCTCAGCAGCATCAGTAATGTCCTTCAAACCCCGCAGTTTTTGCTCTTCCAAGCGGGTCGCCAGGTCCTTCGGGCAGGCATTAAGGAACTGCTCCTTCACGATCAAGTCCCGCAGACTCTCGTATGACTGCTCTTCACCTGATAACTCCACCCACTTCTGCAGGTATGACGACAGGCGCTCCACAAACTGGCTCGGTGTCTCTCCAGACAATGGCTGGCATTCGCGGAAGCGTTGACGGTAGCCCCTTTCAGTGAAGTTGTAGCAACGCAACAGAGCTTCCTTCAGTACATCATAGTCTCTGGCGTCATCATTTGAGAGTCTAGTGTAGACCTCAAGTGCTGCCCCAGTCAAATGTGCGCTGAGTTGAATCGCCCAGTCGTCGCGCTGCCATCTAGCACTCTCAGCGAACCTCTCGAATCTTGCAAGGTAGCAGTCGATCTGGTCCTTCCCGTCAGCGAATGCTGGAAGTTTCGGTGCCCTGTGTAACATTTGCTGCTGGTTATCTCTTTGGCGTGGTGCCTCGTGCTCATTTTGAACACGCACCATTTCTGTCTGAAGCTCTAAACGTTTCGTCTCCATTTCTATTTGGAGCTCTAAGCGTTTCAGCTCAATTTGCCTTTCTTCACGCTGTGCTTCTCTTTCTCTTTCTTTTTCTTCACGCTGCGCTTGTCTTTCTTCACGCTGCGCTTGTCTTTCTTCACGCTGCGCCAGCAGTCGTGTCTGGGACTCGACGAACTCCGTCAACTGCTTGCCTTTTAGTCCCAGTTCAATTCCTTTTCCCCAGAACTCAGCCATTCTGGTCTTTTCCGGTGCGTTCGTCTGTATTTTTTCACAGCCCCGAACGTAGACGAATGTAGTCTTCTAAAAGAACACAGTCTCTACTGCACCTCCGATGCTTCTCTCGTCGCTGTTCACCTTCGTAGACGCAGGCTGCCACCCTCCTCGTCTAACGTGACGGCGCACTCTGCTCACGATACGTACACGACGTACCTCAGTCGTATTTCGTAGTATTAATGCACTAGCTCCGCGACGAAGTCCGTCTCGTCCAAACGGCAGCTAACCTCTGTAATCCCGATACACTCCGGCGTCGCTCACCGTACCGAGCTGCGGCGATTACCAAACTCTTCACCAGTCACACCGAATCCACGGTTCCGTAGTCTCAATACTGATCCCTCAGGATACACCCGATTGATGGCTACCTCCTGTGACTGTCTTGACACTGGTCCTTGTTACTGGAAAACCCTTGGCGTTAAACGTAGATCCCGGCTTGGCCCCCAATTGTTACACGACACTTGAGATTGCCACAAGTTCTCAAACGTCGTATAGTTGTGTTCTTTTATTCTACGTCGCCCGTCTTCGCAGCAGCAGAAAACAACTCGTCAAATTGAGTTCGAGGATTTATTCAGCATTCAATACATACAACTGCACATCGTAGCAGAACTCAAATAGAAGCTTCTTTTAACATTCAA
>NC_090249.1:37095304-37126583 GCF_037325665.1 Littorina saxatilis | reverse complement strand
AAGCGGGTCGGCTTCACTCAATTTCTTGGCATCAGAGGCTTGACATAAATTAGGAAAAGTCTCGTGCGTTTCGATTCATTCAAAGATGCAACGATTTTCGTTGTTGATACAAAGGGACTTGACGCTCACTTTCTGCACGCTGAGAACGCCACTTCCTACAGTGACGCTGAGAACGTTCAAAAATACCATCAAAATATTAATTCTGCCCTACAGCGTTTTAGTTGGTCCATGATGGGTCCAACCATTTGTTTTCCTAATTTATGTCAAGCCTCTGATGCCAAGAAATTGAGTGAAGCCGACCCGCTTTGAATTTTCAACTGTAATATGACTAAGGAGTTACGCCCCTCATCCGTTCGTTATCAAAGCCTTGTGTAGGGAACGTCATGGCTTTGAGTTCAAAATGAGTGGCATGGCAGCTAAAATCACTGTTACAGTGGAACCCCCCTTTTAGGACCTCCAAAAATCTGAGCAAATCAGGTCTTACAAAGGAGGGAGTCTTAACACAGGGGTAATTTTACAGAGGTTAAGAAAAAAAGTCTGAGAAAAGAAAGTCTTAAAAGGGAGGGTGTCTTAGATTGGGGGTTCTGAAAAGGGGGGGGGGGGGGGTTGCATTGTACTCAACACTTCGATCCGCTCTTCTTGTAGCCTTCGAAAGAGATTGCCCTGGGCAAGGTGTTACTACTTTTCACGCACTGGTTCTCGTAAACACTGAGCAACTTACTGGGCGCGAATCAGTGAATGGTTTGATTTGGGTGTTAATGAATGACTGGAGTTTGAGTGAGAGAGTGAGAGAGAGGGAGAGAGAGAGAGAGAGAGAGAGAGAGAGAGAGAGAGAGAGAGAAATTCCCACCAGATTTTCACATCTCACAGGCTGCCATATAGCGGTCCCCAGGGTCAAGCACTGACCGTCATCGCTCTGGTCAGTGAAAGTCTTAAAAGGGAGGGTGTCTTAGATTGGGGGTTCTGAAAAGGGGGGGGGGGGGGGTGTTGCATTGTACTCAACACTTCGATCAGCTCTTCTTGTAGCCTTCGAAAGAGATTGCCCTGGGCAAGGTGTTACTACTTTTCACGGGGGACGCACTGGTTCTCGTAAACACTGAGCAACTTACTGGGCGCGAATCAGTGAATGGTTTGATTTGGGTGTTAATGAATGACTGGAGTTTGAGTGAGAGAGTGAGAGAGAGAGAGAGAGAGAGAGAGAGAGAGAGAGAGAGAGAGAGAGAGAGAGAGAGAGAGAGAGAGAGAGAGAGAGAGAGAGAGACAGGGCGAGAGAGAGAGAGAGAAGGGTTAATTGGTGCATCTGGTACTGTTCGTCGCCGTAGGTCACCTTCGGGCATTCTCTCTGTCTGTGTCTGTCTCCGGCTGTGTCTGTCTCCAGGGGCGGATCCAGGGGGGGGGTAGTTGATAGGAAATAGAGGACACCCCCCTAGCCTAAAAAAAAAAATTTTAAATTTAAAATGAAGAAAAACTGATGCTCAGATTGCACCAGATTGCTCCCTTTTCCTTGATTTTCATCAAAATTTTCCCGAAAAGAAGTTTGGAAACCCCCCCTTTGAAAAGGATGTGATCCGCCCCTGAGTCTCGCTCTCTCTTCACGGACAGATATTTCTCTTGCGTTCTTTCTTTCTTTGTCTCTTTGGCTTCTTTGTCTTGTTGATGGTTCCCTTGTTTGTTCACTTGTTAACTTCTTCCTTTTATTCATTCTTTCTTTCATTTAGTTTTGCTTGTTTGTTTCTTTGTTTGTCTTTTTTTTATCTCTCAGTTTTTCTGTTTTACTTACTTCTATCCTTTCTTTCATTTTACTTGAAGGTAAAGTTTGTACTTCATGTATTTTGTGTGTGTGTGTGTGTGTGTGTGTGTGTGTGTGTGTGTGTGTGTGTGTGTGTGTGTGTGTGTGTGTGTGTGTACTGCTTGTTAGTAGGCCCGAACGGGGGATTGTAAAATGAGAAAGGTCAAGCACTGAAGTCCCTGCCAAGTCGGAAATACCAGAAACACAAGACCCTATTTTTTTATTTTTTTATTATTAATCCCTCAATGACAGCACTTCAAAAGGAGACAGTCTTCCGATCTTAAGTACGCCAAGAGGTTTGTATAAGTATGTAAATACGAGTTCCGGCAGATGTGAGTGCATTTCTGATCCAAATCAATATAACTTTGCTGTGTCAATGGGGACATATTCTTTCGTCGATAGCGGCAGTACTCCTTCACACGCAATAACATCTCGTTCTTGCCAGTCACAAGTGGTCTTACGTCAATAGCCTTGGCGTTTTGTTATCATGTTTTCGTGGGAATGATACCAGTGGCAATCCCGTCCTTACATTTGTGATACGTGTACTCTAGGATTGACCTAAAGCAAACACTGGCAAATATGTTCTAAAGGTGAACTTGACTAGGTTCAAATTTTGCGTACGCTTAAAATTTAGGTTGTGGGCAAACATTCTTTACAATCGACTTCTGGTGTTATAAGTTCATGCGAAATATTTAATGCACATCTTTAAAAAAAAAAAAAAGGTTTTATTTCATTTTATTTGCAAACTGAAATCAAAATCCCACAGATAAAACTAAATACTGACTAAGATAATAAAAATTGAAAATACTCTCGGTCAAGCAAACAAGCATGCAAACGTTAATGCAAACATTCTTTACTGTCATCTTTGCTAATGTGCATTTGAAATGTACGCACATAAAAAGTGAGTTTCAATTTTTTTTTATTAAATTAAGATTTATGAAATAAAATCAAAATCCTAAGGATAGAACTTATTCCTAAGATGATCAAAACCTCTCGATAAAACAAACAAGCACACACGGATACCGAAAGGTACAGCATTGTTTACAGACCCTTTTTTTTACTGTGAACATTTGCTTCTTCCTTACGTTTATGTATTTCCAAAAGGAACAAAGATATAATATAGAGAAAGCTATATGCCACCTAGTTTTGCTATTCGGTTATTGAATCGGAAAAAGTTTTCTATTACTTACAGAAAAAAATCTTTAAGTTGACTCAGAGGATAAACATTTATATTTGAAGTGAATGGATATTATAGAACCTGGCATTCTGTGTGTGTGTGTGTATGTGTGTGTGTGTGTTTGTGTGTTTGTGTGTGTGTGTATGTGTGTGTGTGGGTGTGTTTGTGTGTGTATGTGTTTGTGTATGTATGTGTGTGTGTGTGTGCGTGCGTGCGTGCGTGAATGCGTGCGAGCGTGCAAGCGTGCGTGTGTGCGTGCAAGCGTGCATGTGTGTGCTAACTTGGCTAGAAAACAGTTTTATTGTAATAATAAGAAGAACATTTATATAGCGCTAAATCAAAAACTTTCGTTAAAAAGGCTTGCTCTAAGCGCTTGACATCTAAACTAAAACGTCATTCACACTCTTTACAATGATGTACAAGAACTTCATGTCACACTCTTTCATTCAGTGGGTTTTACTAATAGGTCACACGAAAAGCATACCACGTGGCAGCTGGTCATAATGACCAGAACTAAGGCCACACCCTTGGCTAATTTATTGACACAAAAACCCAATGAGGAAGGAGAAAAAACAAAACTCCTCTGTAAAGCCGACTGTAATGTGCGGAGGCAAAGTTTCCATCCATGAATATTGATTTACTGCTTCTGACCTCTCCAAATCAATATCGCACTGTTAACAGAGGCCGATATAACGATGTATTGCCCGTAAACAGGTGCGTAGAAAAAGTGGTGCAGTGTCAGTAATACCACCCCAAAATTCAGTCGTACCAGTAACTGATGAAACACGAAGAATGGCGCGGATTTGGAATGAATTAAAAATGACGTGATCTGTATATAAACGATCGAATGTGTACAGCCAGGAAGAAAATGCAATCAAGCAAGTCACTGTGTGTGTATGAGTCTCTGTGTGTGTGTGTGTGTGTGTGTGTGTGTGTGTGTGTGTGTGTGTGCGTGTGTGTGTGTGTGTGGGTGTGTTTGTGTGTTTGTGTGTGTGTGTGTGTGTGTGTGTGTGTGTATGCATGTTCGTATGAGTGTAAGAAATGCATCTCTAAAAAGTGCATCCACTTTGTCTCGAATAAGACACCTTTAGCGTAATTTTACCCCAAATAACTGCTAAAGCTCCACAGCCAATATCAAAATTAAATACCCTACAGGGTTAGAAGCGAGTGGGTGCTGTTCGGTCCACAGTGGCATCAAAATTCAGGTGACACCGTATTGTTAGTGAGAAAAGTAACCGAGCGCAAAAGGAATGGTAACACCCGCCACTTACGTACGTAGTAGAAATGAGAACCCGACTTTCTCCGTGCAGAAGGTCAAACCGTTGATAACCTATATCAGAAATCGGAACGCGTCAGCGCTTTATTTTGTCATTTGTCACTTCTAAGTGAAAGCGGCTTTGCAGCTCTGAAATAAGATCGAAGAATGCCCTGAATTTTTCTCCCTCAGCGCGACAAAATTAATTGATTTCAGTGGGATTTTTCTTTTTTTCTTTGATTGTACTGACTGCTGCCAGTGACCCACCCAACTAGAGCGAGATAGTTTCATTCGTTTAACAATTTATTCTTTGTGTTCCCATTAAAATGTGTATCTGGAGCCGACCAGAAAATTCGGTTTTGCAAAATATGTTTATTGAAGATGAATATTCTGAAAAGACAGGCGTTACGATATTCTTTCGAAATATATCCTACTACATTGTTTCCAATTAGTTAATCAACTAATTCTGCCTTTTTGTTTTGTCATTTGTGTGTGTGCTTTTTTGTTGTTGTTCTTGTTCATGTTGTTGTTGTTGTTGGGTTGTTGTTGTTTTTTTTTTTTTTGTTTTTTTTTTGGGGGGGGGGGGGGTCTTATCTCTACATGATTAGCCGATCATAACATACCCTTAAAACAACTTACCAGTTAGTGTGCAGGATTACCAATCCATTGACACAGAGAAGACTGATTTCGAAGGGAAAAAATATGTTGGCATATCATCTGGACGTCTGTATGTAAAGTATATTATGTATGTAAGAATTGTTTATAAAGTTTCATGGAGTCTGATCTGTCCAGTAGTTTCTGGGAATCGCTTCACACACACACAGCACCACCACCACTACCACCACAACCACTACCACCCTCCTCTAAATTCCCAGTCTACCTGAAAGTAACAGTCTTTGTCTCAAGTTTTATGATATTTCTATTCATCTCAGATTTCCTTGGCGTATTCCGAACACTAAATTCGTGACTTTGGGTGTGTTCATTGCCTTCGGAAACGGACGCACAAACGTCCCAATAGCAACGATTTCATTCACAAAAAGAGCCCCCAAAGTCTACTGTGACTCTCTTTGCGGCTCCCGTGGTCCCTACCTCCTGTGGTTTACATGAAAAGGTGGAACTAATTCCCCAGCTATGCAGGACTTAAATCAAATCTGAGGTTGAATGTAACAGTGTTGGTCTCGAATCGAACATTCGAAGGAGAGTTACCTCCCGGCGCGTTGATCAGTCAATAACGTTTTCAATCTGCTGAGCGAGAGGTTAATCCCCTTTATCGGGAGCTCTTCTCACGTGGAGGTCTGTTGTGTTATGACGAACACATTCGGGTTTGAGGGATAAGGAAACTGGTCGTGTTTCATAGGAGCAGCTGAGATCAGATTTTTCGAACTTTTTGCACTTGTTTAATAGTGCAGCATTTGATAAATTTAGGAGAAGAGAAGGGAAATGTGTGTCGGACTTTCGAGTCTGAATCACGATTTCCGGTGTGGCAAGGCCTAGGCCAACCTCTACGAATCCCACGGTCAAGACCAAGTGACCGAATTTCACGTGTATAGAATACATGTCTGCTCGATTTTTTTATTGGTCCGTTCCGATTTTTCCCGGTCGATTTTGAGGGTACCCTTATTTAAGCGGCGGTCACGTGATCCCTGTTAAAAGACATCTTTAATCCGAAAGCTGATCTAGAAATTCAAGTGAACGGCCTTAACTGGCATAGAAGTTTGAATGAAATGACACGGGAATTAGTGCTTTAATTTGGGTGCGAAGTGTAGGTTGAAACTGGTTCCGGTGTAACGATGTGAGATTGGCCACTCTGTCACCTTTCCCACTCCACTCGATATATACTCGAGATTGAAATGTTGTTTCCTGGTAAAATTAAAGAAATTAACTTTTTTTTAAGACACAAAGCATGTCAGTTTCTTGCATGTGAAGACCCCAAAATTCGATTTCTTCGAAAACGTGTACCGAGTGGTTACGTCCCTTAAATTAGGATGAATAAAATTTCTAAGTTTAATTTTTTTTTTTTTAATTGGTTGGACAAATTTGACCCCACGAATTTAAGGTACCCAAGGTCCTCGTCAGTACTATTGAAGGGTGTCTTTTGTTCAGTGTGGAGTTCATACAAGATCAACGAGGCCGAGTGGGAAAGGTGACTGAGTGGCCAATCTCACATCGCTACACCGGTAAAGGGTATCATCTTTCTCGTGTAACTGTAAGGCAATCATGTATGCCACTACATATCTGTTCATTCTTCAAGGGAGACTGAAGATAATTCATAAATCTAAATACATACTAAAGATCATCAACGCAGCTGCTTCCTGTGCAGAATTGGGATTTTGTATTGAATCAATGTTGTAACACCTAGGCCAACCTGCTGAATAATTCAGCAACACAAGTCCTGCTGTACACAGGAAGCAGCCAGCCTGTTGATGTCGGGACATGTGTTAAGTTGAAGGGTGCTCTTACGACTTATATATCTGTGTTGGTATGCTTCATTGTTTGCTTTTAAAATCTCTCGCACAAAAATAAGATGATAATAAAAAATATCCTGTCCTACAGGCACAGTGTAACGCCACTTGAGGACTAGCCTGTTGAATACAATGTAGAATTTTTTTTTTAAATAAGAAACAAAAGTATTGTCCATTATAGGTGTGAAATAATGTCCCAGCTAAGAGTTGTCGGTCGTGTTGCCGGTCACTTGACTGCATGGATACAGATGAAACTTATATTTCAAGTCCTCAGTGACAGCAGCGGCCAATGTGCGGCAGGTGTTGTTAATACGCTACGTATGTTCATACGCATGGATCCGGGTCGTGCAGTTACCTCAAAAGGACTTTGGATTTACACACACACACACACACGCACGCGCGCGCAAACACACACACACACACACACACACACACACACACACACACACACACTCTCTATCACACACACACACACACACACACACACACACACACACACACACAAAGACCATGGTCACATACACCATAGAAGACGGAAAGATATCAAAACGTCATTATTCATTGCGGCTTTCAACGGGAGTTGTATGTTACAATAATATACTGCTGAACAGAACGAATACATCAAGCGGTAGACATGGATTTAATATCTTCAATCTTTTCAATATGGATTGTGATCAACCATTCATCATTATGGCAAGTGACAAAGCATTGAAGGTCAGAATAATAAATTTGGATTTTAGAGGGGGTTTGTGGGTGGACACGATGAATCATAAAACTGAGTTCACTTGGGTAGTTGGGTGGGGTGTGTGTGCTTGTGTGTGTGTGTGTGTGTGTGTGTGTGTGTGTGTGCGTGCGTGTGTGTGCGTGCGTACGTGCGTGCGTGTATGTGTGTGTGTGTGTGTGTCTTTTATCTATACATCTCTCTGTCTCTATGTAAGTATCTCTCGGCACAGTAATCTCAAAGCAAACGTGGCTACATTTACTCATACACGCCTATTGTCAATTATTTCCACACAAGCCAAATCCCAGGTTATAGTTTTTGAACCGTGAAAAGTCCGGTCTAATTAGTCGTGAGCTACGATTCGGGATCATTAACAGGATCAATACCTACGTCATTGCTAAAGACGGAGAGTGTGCACATATTTAGTACAAAGGCACTTCAAGGAAATATCAAGGGCTCTCCATAAGCTTTTATTTGTCTGAGCGAAGCGTGTGTCAAACGAATGTACACTTTCTTTATTTGGTGTTTAACGTCGTTTTCAACCGTTCAAGGTGATATCGCGACGGAAACGAATGTACACAGTGTTGAGCATAACAAGTGGCAAAACATATGCCGAGTAAGGCACAAGTGGCAAAACAAATGCTGAGTTAGAGTGGGGTGTTATACCCCTGTCACGTGGAATAGGGGATTAGGTATTGAAAGAATTATTTGTCTCAAAACAGGCGTGGACGGTGATTTGCTGTAAGAGTATTTGCAGCCCCGATTTCTGACCCACGACCCAGGGGGCGTTTGGCTGTAGGCTATAGGCTTTAGCTGTTGCTCTGATAAAGTAGCACAACACAGTCAAAGTCAAAGTCACTTACAATCCTGACCACAAAAAACCTGTTTGTTTTATTTCTGAAAACTTCGTTTGCAGATCTTACGATCGTTTCTCAAAACATTTGCTCAGATGAATTCTTGAATGAAACATATATATAGTTTCTTGCCAAATTTGTATGAAAGTAGTTTTTGATAACTGAAAGTAAGTTATTTCAGAAACAAAAGTAAAGTGTGGGAGAATAAATCCAAGGTAAGCGTTTTGTCATTCACCTCGTTCAACACAAAGCAGATGAGAATGAATATCTCGCCTAGCAACACCACACCTCCCCTCCCCTCCCCTCCCCTCCCCTCCACCCTCAACCGTGACAAAGCATTCGTAAGTAACCCAGAGCTGCAATGAATTCATGATTTAATTATGATGGCAATGGATGAATTAATTAATGTATTAACTATCAGCGTCTAACTTTCAAATGTTTCAAGGAAAATGTCCTGAGTACTTTCAAACAACTGGCTCTGCATCCCAAAGCTGCGCCGTGAATATTCCAAAATGGAAGATGGCACAATAAATAGGAAAACGTCACCTCGGGCAAGCATTCCCTACTCCCTCCTCCCTTCCAAGTAAGCATTAAAACATACGGCTTCATAAACTGGCCGTAGCACACAAAAAAACATCGAACAAATATGGCGATACTGTAACATACTGCGCTTGCATACTAGTTCCAGCCTTGTGGAGGTCGGACTGATTATTTATCATTGTCTGTGATCGTGAAAAGAATGTCACAATTGCTCGTCGAGGTACTCTTCGAATGCTCCATTGTGTTCAACATATCAGATCTAGCCACGCATGTAAAATGACATGGTACCATCTTGTATGGCTGCTTTTAGTGCATATTGGGATTTTTGTTCGGATCCTCTAAAATGCCACATTCACTAAAGCTGGGGGCCACGGGACCCTCTGTCGAACGTCTGTGGGGAACCCTGTTGACGTTCCCTTTCAAACAGCCCACAGTATTCGTGTTCCACTGTCACAAACCTGAAGACACAGAGTGACGTAAAGAATTGACTTTCGTCACAAACGCAGAACAAACGTACGAACATACATTCGTGTACTACAATATAGGCCGGCTATGTACCTGTAAATCTCTAAGTGGCGTTTCTGTGGGTAATCTGTGTCTTGGTTATCTTAGAACGACCACAACGTACAGGCGCATTCCTGATGTGTTGTTTCTCTCAGATATCGCTTCCAAGATCGTCATGCTCAATTTTGGATGATCACAGGGCATTTTTGAAGCCATTATCTGCTTATTGACAGAGTTATTTGGCCTAATAAGACCATAACGCACATATTTTATTATTGAGGACTGTTTGAGAATTGGTCTGGGGGAGTCGTGCACACACACACAGAATCTTTCTGCCATGGACGTCTCCATGAAGATTAAATCTTGCCGCTGAATCGACCTGTGAGAATCACAACGCGCACACAGATTCCTGTAAAACCATCTATATGTCCAGGATTGTAATTACAATATAAACAGATCCTTGTCGTTACAGTTTCTATTGATATCTGCCTGGGGGATCATAATAAACAGATTATTTTAACACTTAATCTTGTAAACATCTTCATCGAGATTGCCTCTACAATTTCATGATCTGTTGCCTGTAATTTTAATAACAATCCATTCTAACTCATCATGGCTGTTATACACTAGTTTCAGCATCTGCTGTCTGTAATTTCACAAAACAATCCAATCTAACTCATCATGGTTGTTTGAGAATGGGCCTGGGAGGATCGTAACGTATGGACGGGTTCCGACTGTCGTAGCGTCTCCTGGGGAACGACTCGAGGTCCTGCTCCTGTTCGTCCGCCCATTGCACACGCAGGGGTTCCGACAGTCTCCGGCCGCTGAAAGGCCGCACGGAGGTCCACCTTGACGATGGCCTTGACGATGACCTTGACGATGGCCTTAACGATGACCTTGAGGGTGACCTTGCAGACGTCTCCACGGTGA
The DNA here is from genome assembly GCF_037325665.1 of Littorina saxatilis. Taxonomy (NCBI): domain Eukaryota; kingdom Metazoa; phylum Mollusca; class Gastropoda; order Littorinimorpha; family Littorinidae; genus Littorina; species Littorina saxatilis. The sequence goes on along the minus strand of NC_090249.1, from coordinate 37,116,351 downwards.
TAGTCTCCAAGGAGATCCTCGTGCTGGTGCAGGAGGGGGTGGTGGGAGTGAAAGGTCTCTGGCGTGGTGGAACTTGCGCAGGATCCGGAAAAGAAGGGTGTACGGTTCTCAGCTCTAGGTGCTGGAGTTGTGCCCCTTGTTCATCTTGCTCGTTGTAGTCTGCTTTGTCTTTCTCTTTGTCTTTGTCTTTGTCTTTCTCTTTGTTTCTGCGACCCGCGGAGTTGTTTGTGTCGTCTGTGATAGATAAAAGTAAGCCACTAGGATCAATTTTTTTTAAGTTTAAGAAAGGGGTGCGAATTATTGGAAAGCAGAACAAACAAATTAATGATTAACAATATCAATCAATTTATAGTCAATCAGTTAATCAACCAATCAATAAATCAAACAGTTTATCATTCAATCAATCAATAATAAATGAAACAATACATTCATATATGAAAAGGGGCAAAAAGGTGAATTTCTCTGATGTTTTGAATTTCAAACTGGGCTCTTGACTTCCAAAACACACACACAAACACACACACATACACACACACACACATAGCTACACGGACACACACACTGACACACACAGACACGCACACGTCTACACACACACACATCATGATTCTACAGTGTCTACACTTACCGTCATGGCGACACAGCCTCAAGGCCTCTTCGAAGCAGGAGGAGGTGGACACAGGCTGGAGGAACACCCGTGTTCTGTATTTAGCCATCTTCGCTATCATAGCAGCATCAGGTCACAACAACAATTAGGCTGTGTATTATTCTTTACTGCCGTTCTCGACAAAAAGGGCTAGGCATATTATAACTATTTTCAGTCAAGCATCTTCTTCAAAATCGTCCTGCCTTCAAAGCAGACGACAAGCAGACGACAAGCAGACATCAAAATGGTCTTCCAATGGAGAATTCGTTTCTTTACAAAGTCTTGCAAGACTAAGATAAAGTCTCGCAAAAGAAAGGTCTTGCAAAAAAGACAAGGCAAAACCCTCTTCAATAACACATCTCAATCAGAATCAGCAAGATTACATGGATTCTTTCAATATCAGAGCATTCTTCAGTGATGTTCTTGATCCAGAGAGCAACGCTTAGCAACCTTCACTGATTAACACAGCAGCACCAAGTCACACATGACACTTAAATATCACTGTTCACCGCTATTCTTGGCAAAAGGGCTATTGTCATTAACATGGCAAAATCAAGCCACATGGACAACATCAAATATTACAATATGTTTTAGTGCTGTTCTTGAAACAGGTAACAAGCCTCAACCAGCTTCATCCACGTGATTCCAGGAAATCATCACAATTGCAACCTTTGGCTTTCAGAGTTCTCCACTTAGCACTGTTCTTCGTACAGAGGGCAATAGGGACACGGCTGATCTGAATGCCAGGTCTTGACAAAGAGCTGGTCATTGCTGTGTCACTGTTACTTGTCTTTCTGCTGCTTTTTTATGCCTGAGGGTAACCAGGGAAATGACACCTACAGTCCCTCTGAACATTTTGAATCAGAGTTGACCTGCGCTGTGTTGTATTTGTTGTCAAATGGTAACGAAGAAAATGACACTAACCGCCCCTTTAAAAATGTTGAATCTTCGTTTACCTTCTTCCCGATAGTTTGCTCACATTGAAGCTGCAGCACAAACCACTCTCAGCTGCATTGATACTCATGGCACCGACACTTTTGCAATGTCTAACTTTTTCTTTATTCCTTACAAAGAAGATCAGCCTGTATAGATCAGATCACTGGAATAAAGAGATCCGGTCGGTTGTACACATCATGTGGGTCTGGAATCACCAAAAGTACATCATGGTGTCACATGTCTTACTCTTCCTGAACGAGAAACACTGAAGACTTGCAGAAAACCCCTTCATGATTCTTGAAGTTCTTTCAAGCAAAAGCTGTTTCCAAATGTATCAATAATCACTCCATGATGATGGCCTATTTCCCACTACTATCCTACGTCACAAGAAAAAATAATATAAACTCTACACTCTTTCCTGGTGCTAAATAAAATATAACTTCACAAAATGTCGACACTCAACGGTCAGATCATGTGTCACAAGTAACAAGCTTCAACTGACAATGATATAGAGTTCGATCTCATTGAATGTGAATCTTCCAGTGAAAGCGACCAGTCTGAAGCCATTTCAATTTGAAGAAAGCCAGCCAAAATAAGAATGGAGGAGAATACTTCCACGGTTCTATGCTTTTGATCCTACAGGATATTGGAAACATATAATACACATGTCTTTATCCCTGTTGGCTAGGAATGGGGAGACTTTCACAAACGTGTTTCTATTCTTCGAGAACATAGGTCTGTTTCATGAAAGATCCATTCACTCAGGTCGGACGCTAACTCGGTTGCCGTTTACTGGTAGAGGCGGGATTTTAAGAATGCAATGCCTTAAGAAAAGTCCTAAAAGTTCAAGTCCTTTCTGCAAACTTTCAAGAAGGGCATGGATTTTCTATGATACTCACTATGGATGAATGGATGGTTTATTCATTAAGACCATAGCCCCGTATGAAGGGTTGTGAAACAAAAAGAAATATATACGTACAATTGATATACACACAGAACATCAAACGTGACGGATCCTACATCACATATATAGCAATACAGCAGTGCAATATGGAAACATAATATATGCATGCTCTAATATAACATCAAATTCAGTCTCCGAAATGATTTATACAAATGTATTTACTTTCTTTTACTTTATTTGGTGTTTAACGTCGTTTTCAACCACGAAGGTTATATCGCGACGGGGAAAGGGGGGAGATGGGATAGAGCCACTTGTCAATTGTTTCTTGTTCCCAAAAGCACTAATCAAAAATTTGCTCCAGGGGCTTGCAACGTAGTACAATGTATTACCTTACTGGGAGAATGCAAGTTTCCAGTACAAAGGACTTAACATTTCTTACATACTGCTTGACTAAAATCTTTACAAAAATTGACTATATTCTATACAAGAAACACTTAACAAGGGTAAAAAGAGAAACAGAATCCGTTAGTCGCCTCTCAGTTACGACATGCTGGGGAGCATCGGGTAAATTCTTCCCCCTAACCCGCGGGGGGTATGCAAATGTATGGCGAGATTCCTTAAAACACTAGATTTAGAGTGAGGCGCCCCACCCCCTTTTTACATTTAGTCAAGTTTTGACTAAATGTTTTAACGTAGAGGGGGGAATCGAGACGAGGGTTGTGGTGTATGTGTGTGTGTGTGTGTGTGTCTGTCTGTGTGTGTGTGTGTGTAGAGCGATTCATACCAAACTACTGGACCGATCTTTATGAAATTTGACATGAGAGTTCCTGGGAATGATATCCCCGGACTTTTTTTTTCTTTTTCTCGATAAATACCTTTGATGACGTCATATCCGGCTTTTTGTAAAAGTTGAGGCGGCACTGTCACACCCTCATTTTTCAATCAAATTGATTGAAATTTTGGCCCAGCAATCTTCGACGAAGGCCGGACTTCGGTATTGCATTTCAGCTTGGTGGCTTAAAAATTAATAAATGACTTTGGTCATTAAAAATCTGAAAATTGTAAAGAAAAAATAAAAAATTTAAAACGATCCAAATTTACGTTTATCTTATTTTTCATCATTTTCTGATTCCAAAAACATATAAATATGTTATATTCGGATTAAAATCAAGCTCTGAAAATTAAAAATATAAAAATTATTATTAAAATAAAATTTCCGAAATCGATTTAAAAACAATTTCATCTTATTCCTTGTGGGTTCCTGATTCCAAAAACATATATATGTGATATGTTTGGATTAAAAACACGATCAGAAAGTTAAAAAGAATAGAGATAAAGAAAAGCGTGCTATCCTTCTCAGCGCAACTACTACCCCGCTCTTCTTGTCAATTTCACTGCCTGTGCATCAAGCGGTGGACTGACGATGCTACGAGTATACGCTCTTGCTGTAAAAATGCAGTGAGTTCAGTTTCATTCTGTTAGTTCGACAGCTTGACTAAATGTTGTAATTTCGCCTAACGCGACTTGTTTTTTTTTTAGAACAGCGAGGAGTCAAGTCAATCATGATTTCAGATTTGTCAAATTGTCTTAATAAGGTTATGCGTCTGGCCTTCGGTCGAGAATAAGGGTGGTTGGTACACAGGGACAACATGACTGTCTAAATCATGTTATAATAGTTAACATTCTTCAACAAAATGTCACGCCTAAAAGTGTCATTTGATTTGAATTCCACCAAAGGGAATATGACATTCTAAAAAAAGGGTATTATGGCGATGGCTGTCGCTTTATTTTGAAGCATGCAGACTGAGTAGCCGGTGTACTTTTTTGGGACAAATAGTACCAGACTTATAACTGTCATTGTGCTTAAAAATTCATTATGTTACGTTTGGACGCTGATTGGGGTTAGACGGAAGGAAGGAAGGTGGGTGGGCAGCAAGAGATACAAATAGAAACGAAGAAAGATAGAAAGAAAGAAAGAAAACTTACCTGATAAATATGAGAGAGACAGACAGAGAGACAGAGACCGAAGAGAGAGAGAGAGAGAGAGAGAGAGAGAGAGAGAGAGAGAGAGAGAGAGAGAGACGTCGGACAGACAGAGAGAGAGAGAGAGAGAGAGAGAGACAGAGAGAGAGAGAGAGAGAGAGAGAGAGAGAGAGAGAGAGAGAACTCAGAACTCAGAACTTTATTACATAAGGATAAAGGTTTTAGACTTAGCCTAATCTTCCAACCTGTCATTGGAACATATACAGAGAATAATTGTAAACGAAAGCAAAGAAAGAGAGAGAGAGAGAGAGAGAGAGAGAGAGAGAGAGAGAGAGAGAGAGAGAGAGAGAGAGAGAGAGAGAGAGAGAGAGAGAGATTAACGATTAACGAGTTTATTGCATTTAGGCAACATGCCCCTTGCAATGGGGGGAAAAAACGTGGCAAAAACAACGTCAAGGACAAACATAAATGTAATACTGGTGGACTATCTAGTCCATCAGAAAAAGTAATTGTGATATTATATAATATGTACATTACAATGACGGCCATAGCCGGTTAAATAGTGTAGTTAAGTTGTCGCCTTTTCTGCTATTGTTCAGGATTTGCAATCAGCTCTTGTCTAAGTTTTAAACCATCAAAAATAAATGATGCCAGCATTTCCTGATTTTCAATATTCATTAAGTTGACAAAATTTCTAGCTCTCAAACAATTATTGAATAGAATGTTTAAAGAAAACTGTTGTCTTATATTTGAATAGGCTTGGCAGGCGAAGATGAAATGAATTTCATCCTCCTCCGCCAGACCACACAAGGGACATAATTCCAATCGTCTATTTACATTGTATCTGTGCCTGTTGCAATATAAGTCGTTTATGCCAACTCTAAATCGGACCAGAACGTCTCTATAACGTCTAATATGCAAACTTGATAAGTAATGTTCATACTGTAAAATAGTTTTGAAGCTTCGATAGGTCACAAATCGTTCACTATCAAATAACTTTGCATGCCAGTCTTGTTGATAGCAATCGAGCAAACGCTGCTTAAGCATCTTCAAAAAGCCAGTTTTATTACCGACCTGCTGCTCAATCCAAGAATAGCCAAAACCCAGGCGAAACACATGATTTTTAATGTCACTAGCCCAAGTCTTAATCCCTCTTTCCTCTAAACGTTTAAGATGATCGTAAATTGCTCTTGGAATTCTATGGGAAGGCATTTCTAATAGTTTTAGCCAGTATTTAATTGCTTTCATAAGGGAATTAATAAAAAGTGGGTGTCTGCCCAATTCACCATATATCATGGTATTAGGCGTTTTCTGACTCACTGATAAGAGTTTCTTGCATGCATACATTTGGACCCGTTCAATTTCCGCAATTTCTTTTACACCCCATATTTCGGACGCATACAAAAGAGCAGGCTGAACTTGGAGGTCGAACAAACGCAAAAATACTTTTATATCATTACATTCTATTCTCCATAATGCCCGTAAAATATCCATCACTTTTTTCTTTGCTCGTGCAGCGATTTGCTCCATTGCTGTACATATTGAAAGTTTAGTTGTCAGTGTAAAGCCTAAGTAAGTGTAAGAGTTAACCACTTCTAGTAGATCACCGTTTAAATACCATTTCTCACGCGCTGCTAGGTAGCCTCCCTTGCGGAATACCATCACTTTAGTCTTACTAAGGTTGACTGACAGTCCCAGTCTACCGGAGGCCCTAGCAAGCACATTTAACTGGTTCTGCAGGCCAACAACCGTGTGTGAAACAAGGGCTAAATCATCTGCAAATAGTAAAGCGAAAATTTCTTCTATTAGGTTAGATATAGTGATGCCATGTCTTCCGTCTCTTTTTAATTCTTCAGCAACCTCGTTAACAAATAGGGCAAAAATTTTCGGTGACAATAAACAGCCTTGTTTCAGACCGATTGGTGATCCAAAGAACTCTGTATAGTCCTGACCAGCTCTGACGCAGCAGAGAACATTTTCATACATGCTCTTTAAAATTTTAAGCATTTTTCTAGACAATCCTTTCCGGCATAAGCATGCCCATAGCTTGTTTCTATTAATAGAATCGAATGCCCGACGGTAATCTATGAAAGCAACAAAAACCTTTTTATTTTGCGCTAAACTTTTCTGGATTATAGTGTAAAGAGAGAGTGAGAGAGAGAGAGAGAGAGAGGGAGAGAGAGAGAGAGAGAGAGACAAGACACACAGAACGAAAGACAGAGACAGAACCACTTTGACAATGATCAATCTTTATTTTACGAATGTGACTCAAAAGAGAGCAAGACACAGAGGTAGATCGAGAGACACAGGGCCAGAGCGAACAAATCAACAAGTAGAAACAAACTTGGCATAACTTTAGCGAATTGAAAAGTAGCTGACAAAGACGCTAATATAAACCCGCCCAGAGTATAGGAACGACAAAGAAGACCTATATTCAGACAGAAAGAGAATTCAGGTCAGCTGGTCACTCAGCGTTTCGTGACACTGTTTAAATCAAAAATCTATGTGCCCTTTATTTACGTGTTCACGCCATCCGAACAAGAATCAGGTCTTTCATCTAACCTCAGACAAATCAATACGTTACGATTTCCACCTATGACCTCAGCCTTTCATATAACATCATTGGACCAGTGCCAGCTTATTTCACTGTGAGTAGTTTTATTGAATCAACGTGTAAGAAAGCAATGGTGATGGAAGTCGTGCGTGCTTCCTGAAAAGAACAGTTGGATTAAATCTGCGATCGGTTTGCTATTCATCTCACGTACACTGTTCGACCTATGACTTGTAGCTATTTACTACGAGCGCTAAGAAAAAGGTGTTACTGTTACAAAGTTCCCCCCAAATTGGCGTATGCTGCCTTAATGGCGGGGTAAAAACGGTCATACACGTAAAAATCAAATCGTGCAAAAACACGATTCAACGTGGGAGTTTCAGCCCATGAACGAAGAAGAAGAAGACTGTTGCAAAATGCAAACCCTAATTTCTGGAACAGTCTAACTTCGGCAGTGCAAAGAGAGCATTGCGACGGCGTTGTTGTTCATGTGCAAAGTTTTATTAACCCATTGATGACAATGCACTCTCTCAAGCCCGTCCTTCATTGAGCCAACCCAAAGTCGACTTCGTGAAGTCCATTTTTATACCGAAAATTCAGTGCCAAAGCTTCGTGAGGCTAGCTTTGCGAAGTATACTTCGCATAGTCGACTTCGTCCAGTTATGGACAGGCTTAAGGGTGCACCAATATTCATCCTCCTGCAAAGAAGCAGGAATGTGAGAACACTCTAATTTTGAATTGTACCTATTCCTGATAGAGTTGACAGTTGTGAAGTTAGTTAGGTGATACAAAAGACTCGCTGAATAGTTGGTGGTTTATATTATTAGTTTACATGGAAAGGAGGATAACACACAAACTGCATTAACATTTTGAAATCAATTTTATTACACAGTTCTCAGTGTTTTTTGACTGAAAATTACGAAAATGGAATTCTACAAATAAAAACCAGCCAGCAAAAGTATATCCAGTGCTAATGAATGCAACTCAGTTATATCTTAATACTGATCTCTCTCTCTCTCTCTCTCTCTCTCTCTCTCTCTCTCTCTCTCTCTCTCTCTCTCTCTCTCTCACTCTTGCTCTCTCTCTCTCACACACACACACGCACACTCACACACACACAGACACACACACCCACACACACACACACACACACACACACACACACACACACACACACACACACCACAATGTAAAACTTTTGTAAAACTCATACAGTATCAAAGCTCACAAAATCTAAACACAGACATTTGAGAAAAAAACAACTGAACAATCGAAATACATGTACTTACAAATATTCTAAGGCAAATCCTACTCCAACGTATGGTTAAGATCATCTTAAAATCAAATAATTAAAATTGTGTAAAATAAAATCGAGAGAAAAAAAATGCACAACATACTAAAAGATAATTTATACACCTTAATTTTGCTCACCAAAATGTCAGTATAAATTACCTACAAAGTAGCAACATTCACAGCAGTTATTTGCAATATGAAAGAGGCCTGTAATCTCCTTTAAATCTATCTTGCATTGCAAGAACACTTATGTTTGCTAATTTCATGAAAACAAATTTCATTCATTATCATAAGAACACAAGAAAATGTAAAACCATAACAGGGCAAGTCAACATGACATCTTAAAAAAAATAAAAAAATAAAATTTCACAAAATAATCATGGTTTAAACTGTACAATGTTAGCCCAATTGTGTACAATAGAACCTACTCAAAGCCATCACAATAAAAAATTCAGAAGCAATATCTTATTTTTCACAAATTAAAACTACTGATTACAACAAGGATTTCATTCTAATGTCTCTCGGATATATACTGCAATAAAATGCATACAGCAAATCATTTAACGAAAATGCAATCATTTTTTACACTTGCATGTCAAGCATTCTGACTGACACCAAATCGTAAATCTTTGTTCAACCTGATCCTTAAATCTCATTATTTGGAATCATATTTAACAATGTGACTCCAGTTAATGCTGTTCTTTTGATTGATTACTTTGTAAAACAGGCACTGACACTGAAACAAATATGTGTACTGTTGGGGAAAAAATAACACAAACAACACCCCCCCCCCCCCTTTCAAACAAACACAGAAAAACACACACAACATACACAAAAGACAAACAGAAAAAAAAAGAACAAAAAAGAATATTACCATGTCGGTCAGTTATAAAGGCAACATTATTTTGAAACTGTTGTTATTGTTTTCAGCATTGAAGGACTTAATTGCATTGCTCATGTTTTGCTTGCCATTTCAGAACAAACAAACCCAAAAAACACTGCCTCAGATCACACTACTCACATAATGTCAAAATTACCAGAAAACATTTCCAAAATGCCGTTTTCAAAAGTAATTGTTTAAATATTCTGATGGTGTGCTAAATGTAGAGGAATTTAAACAAAAGCAAGCGTATCAAGTCAATGTTTTTCTGTTGATAAAGCACCCATGCTCCATATTCTACAGCACTCTCAGAATCAAGTTGCAATAAAACATTAAGAGGTGCCACTTCTGTAAACAACTGTTGTTGCACCACTAGACAGACAGACAGACAGACAGACTGACAACAGACAGACAGACTCTCTCTCTCTCATTCTTTACTCTGGACTGATGACACAAGTTTATATGCATGCATATGCACATGCACACAAAATCACACACATACTCTCTCTCTTTCATTCTTGACTCAGGACTAATTACAGCACTAACACACACACACACACACACACACACACACACACACACACACGCACACACGCACACACACACACACACACACACACACACACAATAAATATCAAAGCTTCGAACCATATACCCCTTTGTACCTGATTATGCGCTTGTTTCTGCCCATCTGTTTTCAAGCCAAGCTGCCGAATCTACCACATTCTTCAAACTACCATGCTGGCACAAAATGACATCTTCAAATAATCTTCTGAGACAAACTGACACCTTCAAATAATCTTAGTATTGTTCTGGAGACATAATATTCAATAATAACAGTTTAAAAAAATGATGAGTATAGCCTAAAAGTTAGACTGCCGATACAGACCAAATAAAATGCATCTGTAAAATGTACTCCTTCACTCATTGTTTTGCTGCTCAAGTGGTACTGTGAGCTTAGCTTAAAAATAAATTAAAAAATTAAAAAATACACAAATGGCAGCAGTAGTTAATTGAGACTTGAACCAGAGCCAACCCTAACACCCCCCCCCCCCCCCCTCATGTCAAGAAACATGTCTTGCCCCCTCTCAGGCACCCCCCCCCCCCCCAACACCAACACCACCACCCCACACCAACCACTACCTCCCTCCAATGTATGAACTAAGTTTTGATGTTTAGTTGACTCTCAATACCAGACAACATCCCACTGATATGTGGAACTGGCGTAACATATTCTTATCTTTTCTTCAATATCAGGCAGAAGGCATGTGTGCTTGCATGGAGGATGGATTTTAACGCAGAAATACTGTAACATTCCCTGACAGAAGGAAACATGTCAAAAGTGAAAATATTATAGGAGTCTTGACTTCTGCATGGAATCCATACCAATGAGACCAAAAAGTTACATGTATGTTCTTAAAGCCTGTCCGTAACTGGGCGAAGTCGACTAAGCAAAGTATACTTCATGAAGCTGGCTTCAGGAAGCTTTAGCACTGAGTTTTTGGTAAAAAGAGTTCGCGAAGTCGGCTTCGGGCTCAATTAAGGACGGGCTTTAAAACTCCAGTACACTATATGGCTCACCATCACAGATCGGAGCAGCCAGTTCTACGTGAGATAAGGCCATCCCTCCACTTCGACGCATACCAAAATTAAAAGCCTGAATGCTGTGGAGAATGGTAATTATTCAAATGAATTTACTTATTCAAAGCCAGTGGGGCCACACGTGAAATTAATTTATTCAAAAATTCAAACTCTGCACAGTAAGCAGTCAGAATGTTGATTTTTGGTATGTGTCCAAGTGAAGGGATATATCAATATGAGGCTTATATTGCGCGTATTCCGTGGGTACAGTTCTAAGCGCAGGGATTTATTTTTTTAATTTATTTTTAATTTTTATGCAATTTATATCGCGCACATTTTCAAGGCGCAGGGATTTATTTATGCCGTGTGAGATGGAATTTTTTTTACACAATACATCACGCGTTCACATCGGCCAGCAGATCGCAGCCATTTCGGCGCATATCCTACTTTTCACGGCCTATTATTCCATCACACGGGTATTTTGGTGGACATTTTTATCTATGCCTATACAATTTTGCCAGGAAAGACCCTTTTTGTCAATCGTGGGATCTTTAACGTGCACACCCCAATGTAGTGTACACGCGAAGGGACCTCGGGTTTTCGCCTCATCCGAAAGACTAGCACTTGAACCCACCACCTAGGTTAGGAAAGGGGGGAGAACATTGCTAACGCCCTGACCCAGGGTCGAACTCGCAACCTCTCGCTTCCGAGCGCAAGTGCGTTACCACTCGGCCACCCAGTCGTTACCACTCGGCCACCCAGTCGTTACCACTCGGCCACCCAGTCGTTACCACTTGGCCACCCAGTCGTTACCACTCGGCCACCCAGTGCGTTACCACTCGGCCACCCAGTGCGTTACCACTCGGCCACCCAGTCGTTACCACACGGCCACCCAGTCGTTACCACTTGGCCACCCAGTCGTTACCACTCGGCCACCCAGTCGTTACCACTCGGCCACCCAGTCGTTACCACTCGGCCACCCAGTGCGTTACCACACGGCCACCCAGTCGTTTGTCACACGGCCACCCAGTCGTTTGTCACTCGGCCACCCAGTCGTTACCACTCGGCCACCCAGTGCGTTACCACTCGGCCACCCAGTGCGTTACCACTCGGCCACCCAGTGCGTTACCACTCGGCCACCCAGGCGTTACCACTCGGCCACCCAGTCGTTACCACTCGGCCACCCAGTCGTTACCACTCGGCCACCCAGTCGTTACCACTCGGCCACCCAGTGCGTTACCACTCGGCCACCCAGTCGTTACTACTCGGCCACCCAGTGCGTTACCACTCGGCCACCCAGTGCGTTACCACTCGGCCACCCAGTGTGTTACCACTCAGCCACCCAGTCGTTACCACTCGGCCAGCCAGTCGTTACCACTCGGCCACCCAGTCGTTACCACTCGGCCACCCAGTCGTTACCACTCGGCCACCCAGTCGTTACCACTCGGCCAGCCAGTCGTTACCACTCGGCCACCCCGTCGTTACCACTCGGCCACCCAGTCCATATAATTTATGGTCTTGTCCCATGTAAAAGTCTGGCCAGATCTGAGATAGTCAGCAGAACTGTTTTCACGGGACGGACGGTGACTTTAAGAGCAGTTATATAATTATGTTACAAGGCACTTTGTAACCAAATCCTTTGATCACGGACCTATCGTTTCATTATTGTAGCAGGGGATATAGGATTCCATACAAACAATCCCGCTAGACTGATTAATTAAAATCATATATACACAAATAATAATCGAAAGACATTGACAAATCACATTCTGATTCATGGACCAAGAAGTTGCATTTGATCCATACACAGCAAAGCATTACATAATTTGTGTCTGCAAACGTGTTATTGCCTGAGATACTATAAAAGAGACATCGCTCATTGAAGCCTAAAGGTGAATTTAGCCGTCTTGAATATATGCAGCCATCTCAGTCGCCTCAGTGTAATAGGATTAGAGCACTGACTGGATTGATATAGGGAGGTTCGTACAATATAGTGGACATATGCAACTTAAACTGCATTTATGAAGCGACAGTTCTGTCTGTTTAAAACTTGCCAGCAGTTTAAACTTACGTTATTTGCGACTTTGTGACCACAGGATAAAACAAGAAGAGCAAACGCTCGATCGAGTCACTTTCGCAGTTCTGAATATTATATGAGGCATCAGATGGACAGGAAGAAATTGCTATTCACAACACAATACAGATGTAAATAATTTGATGTAAAGAATAATCCTATAAAGTTTGAATCAAATCCGATGAATAGTTTCAGAGATATGATATTTCAATTTTTTTCCTTCAAGACATACCTGTGACCTTGAAAAAGGTCAAAGGTCACCAAAGCAGACGTCAAAGTGTAGAGGTCACTGGGAGTCACGTTCACATAAAATTTGAGCCCGGTCACTTTTATAGTTTCCGAGAAAAGCCCAACGTTAAGTTGTGTGTTGCCGAACAGAAAAGGCTAGTTATCTCCCTTGTTTTTCTGATAACGTTCGTAAAAGGCTACAGATGTAAATACTTTGATGTAAAGAATAATCCTACAAAGTTTCAATCACATCCGATGAACTTTGTCAAAGATATAAAATGTCTAATTTTTCCTTTGACGCTGACCTGTGACCTTGAAAAAGGTCAAAGGTCAACGAAACCATCGTTAAAGTGTAGAGGTCATTGGAGGTCACGACTAAACAAAATATGAGCCGGATCGCTTTGATAGTTTCCGAGAAAAGTCCAACGTTAAGGTGGTGTCTACGGACGGCCGGCCGGACAGACTAACACTGACCGATTACATAGAGTCACTTTTTCTCAAGTGACTCAAAAAGTATAAAAAAGGGTAATAAAATTAAAGTTTGTTTGTTTGCTTAACGCCCAGCCGACCACGAAGGGCCATATCAGGGCGGTGCTGCTTTGACATATAATGTGCGCCACACACAAGACAGAAGTCGCAGCACAGGCTTCATGTCTCACCCAGTCACATTATTCTGACACCCGACCAACCAGTCCTAGCACTAACCCCATAATGCCAGACGCCAGGCGGAGCAGACACTAGATTGCCAATTTTAAAGTCTTAGGTATGACTCGGCCGAGGTTCGAACCCACGACCTCCCGATCACGGGGCAGACGCCTTACCACTAGGCCAACCGTGCCGGTAATAAAATTAAAGGATTACAATAATTACGAACATGAACCGTAATAAAGCATTCACACTTGACAACATAATTTCTATAAATACTATTTAAATCTTGAAGTACTTGTAATCAATCAACATAATTACTTGCGAACACAATTCACAGCTTTTCGGCAGTGAAACACACACAAAACAAACAGGAGAAATATGCCATAGGCAATCAGGTCCACTCATATACATATGTTGGGCGGGGATGTAGCTCAGTCGGTAGCGCGCTGGATTTGTATCCAGTTGGCCGCTGTCAGCGTGAGTTCGTCCCCACGTTCGGTGAGAGATTTATTTCTCAGAGTCAACTTTGTGTGCAGACTCTCCTCGGTGTCCGAACACCCCCGTGTGTACACGCAAGCACAAGACCAAGTGCGCACGAAAAAGATCCTGTAATCCATGTCAGAGTTCGGTGGATTATAGAAACACGAAAATACCCAGCATGCTTCCTCCGAAAACGGCGTATGGCTGCCTAAATGGCGGGGTAAAAAACGGTCGTACACGTAAAATTCCACTCGTGCAAAAAACACGAGTGTACGTGGGAGCTTCAGCCCACGAACGGAGAAGAAAAAGATATACATGTTGTGAGTTAAAATGATATGATTATGAACAGAAGAACTGTGCAAACAATTCAAAATATATTAAGTTTGTTTTAGAAGAATCTGAATATCAAGTAACCCTCCCCTACCCTCCCCTTTCCTCTTCCCCCATCCCCTTCAAAACAGAAAAAAAGAAAAGAAAAAATAAGAAAAAAATGTTGGCAGGTCAAAAACCTAAAGTATCATTTTAAAAAGTTTTCACCCAACTTTTTTCTTCAAAATCAAGAAACTTATCCAGAAACCAATTTCAAAATCTGGAATTTCATATGAGAACTGTTATCCATGTCTGAACAAAAAAACTAGCACAGGACTAGATTTCTAGAGACACACCGGCACTCCACACCAACTGCTCTTTCCCACCGTCTGTGAGTCAGAGAAAAAGAGTGAAAATGTTGAGCAAAGCAGCAGGCCTCAATTAAGCGCCTTTGGTGAGAGATGAACATCCGGTCCGTATCCAAGTCCATTTTCATCATCATCGTCATCATCATAATCCGGTGCCTATGGTGAGAGATGATCAGTATTCCACTCCATCTTCTTCTTCTTCATCGTCATCGTCATCCTCATCACGCGTATCGTTAAGATCATCATCACTGAAGTTATAGCCCTCACGCCCACCGGGGGAATGGGAGGACTGAAAGTCTTGACGTATGGCGTCTAGCTCTCTCAACTCCTCCTGTAAATAAGTATACTTTTTGTCATCACCATCATCATCATTATTGTCATCATCATCAGCAGCATCAAAAGCACAAGTATAGAACCCTTTCTGCCATTTAAAGCTGAGGTCTCTCTATGAAAAGATAGGGCTGGGAATCCTGTACAGAATTATGTACAGCGAAGTTGGCCTGAATCCCGCCCTTCACTGGCTGCATGACCTTGACAGCTTCATTCAACGCTTGACTTTTGCACTGGTTACTTCCTGTTTGCTCTCTCAGGGCTGAGCATTCTTTATTTTCGAGAGGGATCGAGGGGAAAAAATAAACGCCTTAGCAATAGCTTTCAAATGTACTCAAATGATTGCGCCCATACTCAGTCAATAGATGGGCTAGCACAAAGCATTTGGCATTATAAAACGGACTGCGATGTTCATCTTTTTAGTGAAAAGTGATCAGGTGATTGGCTGCAAACAAAAGATAAACAACGCATACCATGACCATCTGTATGTGATGGGCTCTTTTACTTGCCACTGTCCGCATGGGGAACGGGTTCAGCTCGTGGAAGGCAATCTGTGGAAGACATAACTCATGTTAAGTCTGCCAACATTCCAAAATTCAGAATTAAAAAACAAGCAATGTATGTTATAGGAACTTTTAATTGTGACAAAACAATACGATACAGTCATTGTCTCAGTCTCACTGTGTCTTTTGAACAAGCTTCTGGACAATTTGTCCCACCCTCTCTCACCATCACTGCTTACTCTATTGTAACCGTGTGCCGAAATACTACGATCACCTCGGGAAGCGAAGTGCAATCAAACAGGTTTGAAAATGTTAGGGCTAATTTCTTAGGCCTATAAAAACTGTTATGCAAACCTGAAGGTTTCCATGAACAAACAGACAATCGGAAACCACCAGACCCCATCACAAACAGAACTCTACAATTGACTTTAAAGGCCAACAACTCGGGTGCAGAGTCTGCTGTGAAAGGAGCGGTAGCCTCCCCTGTCACACTATTACCATTGTTAAAGAAAGAATTGTGTCTCTCCTGACAGACCCAAGCACATATCAACCAAAAGCACAGCTTAAGATTACAGCCATCTCAAGCGCACATCCGATTAAAAAACCAAAGCAGAACGAACATGAGTGATCTTTTTGACGTTGTTGACTTTTTCCCCCAGCATTCGCATGTAGCGATAGATGTGAGGCGCCTCCTTTAGCGTCAGGATCTCCTCCTCTGCATACTTCAGGAAAGCCAGCGCAAAGCGAAACAACATCTACACAGACAGAACAACCATAAGAATAACAACATCAAAGCATAAACTAAGTATTATCCAAAATCGTTTATAAAATATATAAATGAAAATCATCTCATGTGTGTATTGGCTGTAAATTAAAAAAATATAAAAACAAGAGGCGAAGCCTTCAAGGCTCACGTAAGAAATCGACAAACAGTAACACAAACTCAATCACTCCGTCACACATACACACACACACACACACACACAGTAAGCATAGGTGAAACTGTGCAAGAAAGCGAGACACTGGATCTGCCAACTAGTCTCGGCTCGCTCACAATAACAATGACCGAGACTTTCAGTAATTCCTTTGCGTGACGTCTAACCCTCTTACGTCATAATGTGACGTCTTCAAATGTTAAAGTTTCTATCACACACGTCAAACACTTTTGACCGAGACGTAATCTTCTTATAAAAATGCGAGCTTTATCCATAGACTCGGAAATGTTAAAGTTTCTATCACACACACACACACACACACACACACACACACACGCACAGACAGACAAAGTTTATCATCGCATAGGCTACACTTACGTGAGCCAACAACTGATACTACAATATCTGATTATTTGTCTATTTGATTGTCTATCATACAGAGTTCCTATGCTTGTGAGGGGTATGCTATTCAACTTATTTAAACAAATAGTTGACATCACAATCAGGTTTGGTGATCTTGTGCATTTAACCATAAATTTCATGATAATCAAATGCTTCATGAAGCTCTCAAAAGGACTATAATCCCAGATATGATAAAAACTGGGGTGACTTCTTTTTCATATGTTTAATAACTGATTGTACCATGAGGGAAAAAAACCTCTTCTTGAGTGAAAAGTGAAACACACACCCACACACACACACACATGAAGAAGAAGACGACAAACAGGAAGTTACAATGCTATCCTTACCTTGCTCCCCTCATAGAGGAAAGCATCCCAAATGCGCAGGAACGTCTCAGGCAGCACGTTGTCCACAAAGATGGTGAGGAACCAGTTGAACGTGTACAGCGACAGGTCAACATCGTGTTGTTCAAGGTGGGTGGTCAACTTGGGTAGCTTCTCCGTCACTAGCTCTTTCAGCACCCGCTGAAATTCAAAGTGATTCAAATTCCAAAACAAAAATAAAACGCAGCAATCAGTTCAGGTAAGTTCTTTATCAAATTTTCGTCGGACAGTCGCTGACTTTATCAGGATGGTAAGGATAAGTTAAGAATGATGACACATGATAAACAGTGTGTTTACGATTGATATTACGTCATTTTCTTCCGCACGCATTCTTTCTTTCGCGCTTTCTTTTCCCTCACACACACACACACACACACACACAAGCACACACACACACACACACGCATACACACACTCACACACACATACACACACACAAACACACACTGTCACACACACACAGACATACACACACACACACACACAAATTCAAATTGTCACAAAGCCAGGCCTATGTGTGAAGCAAGGAGTCTCTATCCGCGCTACTCAGTACACAAGACGTCAAGAGTAACTACCTCAACTGCATGTATTATAAACTTTCTGTTAGTCACATAAACAATCCTCATCATTTAGACTGTATGCTGCATGAATGAATAAACACAGACAGCAAGTTATTATACACGACTGAAAGATGGTCAGAAGGGACGGACATCTTTTGATCAAAGACGATAATGAAAACAAGTCGCTTGAAGTTAACTTACAACATTTAGTCAATATGTCGAACTCACAGAATGAAATTAACAGACTGGATCTTTTTCACCAAAACATTATAGCTTAGTTCCCCGTGGCCTCGCCAAGAAAGCTCTAATCACGTTCACGAAAAAAGCGTGCAGATTAAAGTGTGAAATTGGAGGGTGTTAAAAGGGGGGGGGGGGGGGGGGGGGGGGGGGTTACACTGTACCTGATCAGCCTGTGCAGCAGCCAGAGTCTTGGTGTAGTAGTCTTTGGGCATGATGTGCCCCACTATTGCCTCCAGGCACCAGAACGACTCTTCCTCGCTCAGAAACAACAGTGCGATGGCTGCCAGCCTGTTCAAACCCTAACACAGACAAGAAACAAGTGGATGCAGTGAGCTGCTAAACAAAAAGAGAACACAACAGTAACCAGGCTTGGTACATTCTTAATCAATATTCACCCTAAACCCTCCAGGTGCAGCCGGAATTTGAACTCATGACCTTCGACCTTCCGCTTGTGGGGCCACATGAGGCAGAGCGCTTAGTGATAAAATGTGTAAGGCAAAAAAAAGGTCTGTTTACGGTAACATAGGCCAAAAAAATAGGGTCGGTAGGTCGGGATTTTTTTTTTTTTTTTTCCCCCAAAAAACATATTTTTACGGGGTTTTTTTGGTTTTTTTTTCCCAAATGCCAAAAAAAAGTCTAGGGTCGCGCGAAAAAAATAGGGTCGGTCGGGTTACCGTAAACAGACTATTTTTATTTTTTGCCTAACCAATCTCGTGGCCCCTGAGAGCATCACAAGTAACTTTCAAAGTCTTGTGGTGATAAGAGCTGCATGTATAACAGATCCCCTCTACCTGATTGAAACAGAAACCACGAAGGGTTTGACCTTATATAACATAAACACACGTACACACACACATACTGATAATACAGCGACTACAACAGATCTGAAATAAGCAAAATCAATTCACTGACCTGGCAGTAACCAATGATGGGATTATGCACACTGTAGGAAAGCAAGACACGCCGCAGTTTAGGAATTCCATCTGAGTCCATAGACTCGAAGTGATGATTGCTGGGCAAAGTTCGTAGCAAGTCCAGCTCAATCTGTTAAGGAAACGTGAAAAAAGGGAGTAAACTCATAGTAAAACACTTGCCTTGAACAAGCAAGGGTCACCTAAATAATCTTCTTCTCATAGAATACACTAACTTCGCAAAATGTTGGCATCTGTGGGACAGAATGGAGAGGAAAGTATAACAGCAGTCGGTGCTAATTACATGCTTATTTGGTTAAGATTTATCTTCACTGTTTCTTGGCATTACACAACACAAATAAAAGGAAATTACTACCCATACCTGTTTGACCGCAGGATTAGACTTGCTGCTCTTGATCCTTTCCCCAAGATCCTTCTTGTAATACATGGGCCCCAGCTTGTCTCGTGTTTGTGCAACGTAGAAGTTGATGCAGCTGCAAAAGCAAGAGTTAACACAGAAATCATATGCCTTGCTTTATAACTACAAGCAATGAAAAATAGCCCTGTCAATATAATTTACAAGTAGATACACCACCTGATGTGTGAATTGTCCTCATCCCAAGCCACTAGCAGATCTGCACACAACTTGACCGGGGAGATTGGAAAAATCTCCACCCTTAACCCACCAAATGCAGCCAAGATTCTAAACCCAAACCTTCTATATGGAAGGCCAACGTCCTAACCATTATGTTATTACGCTCGTATGGTTTTGCTAAAGACAAAAACCAAAATGAGACTAAAACGAGCTTCTTTCTCACCCTCTCCATATGTGTTCTTTGTACTCATGAGGAACCCCCATCCTGATGAGGGCCTTCAGTTCAGGGGAGCGAACCAGTGGTTTCCCTGCCTGGCCCACCATGAAGTTCTCCCACTTGATGTGTTTTGACGTGGTTTCGTCAACATCCTGTCACAGAACATGTGTATATGTTAATCACTGATTTGACAAACTAGGTGTAACAATAAGGCTAAAAAATAAAATTAATTAAATAAATAAATTTTAAAAACAAACAACGCCTTCTGTTCACAGCATTGGCATCCTTTCTTTCCCCATCAACTTTTGAATCCAAAGAAAAAATAAGACATTTTTTTTAATGTTTTCTATCTTGACCTGATCAACCCTAAGCTGCCTGTATACCCTAACCCTAAGCCTAAACCTATCAACACATAGTTTTCCTCTGACCAACCTAAATCTATTTGTGTTTTGCATGTTACAGTCAACACATTCCACTTCGTCTTATTGAATAATGCTCATAGGGCACTAGCCTTTACAGTTACAACGCTGCTGTTAAAGAGAACAGAAGAAGTAGAAGACACAGAAACAAATTAATGATATACATACCGATACATACACAGCCTAGTGGTGATATCTTACGAGTAGTTTTTTCCTGCTGGTATGACAAAGTCACTGAGACAAACTTGGTTCTCGAAGTTCTTTGTCGGTTTCTGAGGCATGCAGGAGAAACGACAGAATGTTTACCTGACAACATTATTCGCAATATGACGTCTTCTCAAAGTTTTTTTTCAAAGTTGACGTTAGATGTTTTCCTTTGGAAGAGGGGATCAAGAAGAGACGTTTTAGTTTGTTTAATCAGTGTCGTTTGTCTTTAAACACCAGACAAACACAGAGGCCAAATTTATTTATTTTTTAAGTAACCGCTCACCTTTATTCGACTGTTGATTTCATCAGACTGTCGCTGGAGTTGGTTGGCCTTGGCAACCAGAACATCATCCGTCTCTTCTTCACTGACCCGCACTAGGAAGCCATAGCGGTCATGCTCCTGGCTGTTAACAAAACAAAAACAAAACACACACATCACATCACATTCAGACCTATTTTTCTCT
>NC_090249.1:36995304-37090304 GCF_037325665.1 Littorina saxatilis | reverse complement strand
TGAGGAATGCACATCGTTCAACCCGCTAATGCAAGCACAAATCCTCCTGCATAAACACACACATGCATGCATGAACGCATGCACCCGCACACATGTTCGATACACAAACACACATGCGCACACTCTTTCTACATCTTTTTTTTATCTTTCTCTTTCTCTCAAAAGTAAAAGAAAACAAATAAATAGAGTAGAAAACTCAGTAAGCAAAAATATCAACAGTTTAACAAATGGTATTCCCTAAGATTAAAAATAATAGTTAACATCCCTTTCATTGAAAGGGGCCAAATGAAGCATTAAACAAACCTCATACTCACAGCTATCACGTAACTTGTCTGTCTTTTTTTTAACCCCACAGTGTCTCACTACATATATATATATACTAGAATGAATACCCGCTTCGCCGGGTAGCCGGCTTCGCCGGGAAGAAGTACTTAGAGCCGTACGCCGGCTTTGCCGGGTCCGAACAATGGACCCGCCAAGCTTAGGTCCCTCCCAGATTCGTGGAATGGGAACAGCACGAAAATGATTCAGTGGCCATAATGCCATTCCTGACCATATCGAGTCCCATCCTTGTCGACGAATGTAACCGTGTTAATCACCTTTGGAGGCGAACTCCACTCAAACAGGACTGAGCAAGTTATGGCTTTTAAAAGGAAGGCCAGTACATAAATTTACACAAAAGCCGCCAGACCACATCACAAACAGAACTGAACAATGCACAGGTGTTGCTCACATAGAGACACACACACACACACACACACACACAAAAACACAGAGAAGCCGTATCTATAGAGAGATAGATGACAGTGTATTTTTCGCGTGGCTATAAATTGATTCGACCTTTGCACTTTTACAGTGAGGATAATTTACGGGTCCAATTTACGTTCTGGACACTCCGTTGACCTTCTAAAAATAGTAACAGTAACAGAACGCCGGGAATATCCGAAGACGCTCCACTCACACTATAGTGCACCATTACGAAGGAAGGGAGGTAAACGCTGAAAACCTGGAGAATATGAGAAGATAAGGAAGAGTTACTTATAATGGTGAAATGAACACAAAAACCAAAATCGATTCAGCGCTGCGCGCTGAGAGCACGTGTTGAAATATCTCATCGATGATATTGTGTCCGGGGTGTAGCTGAATACGGTGTCCAAATTTGAAAAAGATCCACCGAGAACTTTGGCTTTGGTGTGTCGGTATGGGGGCCCGGGTAGCTGAGGTGGAACCAAAATAGGTGAGGTGGAACCAAAATCGGTTCAGCGCTGCGCGCTGAGAGCACGTGTTGAAATATCTCATCGATGAGGTTGTGTCCGGGGTCTCTCTGAATAAGCCCACCAAATTTGAAGCAGATCCATCGAAAACTTTGGCCGTGCATGGCGAATACACAAATACACAAATACACAGATACACAGACACACAGACACAAGTCGTATATATATATAGATATATATTTGTCAGCCACCAGCATCAGCTGACCTTGTTTCCATGGCAACCCTCATGACATCCAGTTCCTTCTGCAGCAGTTTGATGATCTGTCTGTTAGCCTCCAGTTCTTCTTCAGTCACCCTCATTTCATCTCGCACCAGGTACAAGTCACCTTGAAGCTTTACAGGCAAATTCCAAAAAAAGGGGGTTCAGAAAATTATCAAAATAGACAACATACAAATCACGCTAAAATTCCCCCTTTTAAGACCTTCGAAAATCTGAGTAAATCAGGTTTGAAAAGGAGAGGGTCTTAAAATGGGGGGAAAATGTACAGAGGTTTTTCTCAACCAAACTGCTGAATTGCTACAAGTTGGATCAAAAATAAAAATACTGACTGGGCCTTTACTAACTGCGACAGTGTCTGTCTGCCATTTAGTGTGTGGAAAAAAACCAGCCCTGTTATCGTACTGCGACTGCATGGGGGCTTGCCTTTCGTACGGACCAAGCTCAGAAAGTTTTTTCTTTAGCGGCAGTGACGATGGTTTAACGGGGAACACAATCTCTGGCCTCAGGCAAAGACATTAAACAGACGACACACATAATCACAAAACTTTACTCACAGCTTTACACTTGTAGCATGTCTGCGTTCCAGAAGAAGGTTGAAGCTTCCGCGACCCTTGTTCTTTTGCTGTTGATGACCCTGACTCACTTTGGGAGCTTTTCCTGGGCTTGAACATCTTGAATGTTGTTGCCAGCTTTCCTCCAAACTTGCCACTGCTGTTGCCAGAGTCTGTCGTTGCCGGGGGCGACGTGGGCTGCGGTGGTGGATTAGGGTTTGCAGGTGGGTGTGATTCTGCATCGCGTTCAAGTACCGTCCAGTCCTCTCTGGCTTCTGCTGAGGGGGAGATAGGCGGAGAGAATTTGGTGGTGGCTGCTGAAATAGGAGAGAAGTATATTTTGTCTTGTTACTGTTGATGTAACGCAGGAGTGCACAGTTTTCTGCAGATCTTCTCACTCACTTTCCTATAAACTTCAGCTTCATTTGTTACTTTTGCTTGAGTTGACATTGCATTATTTCTCTGGAAGCCTTTTATTGTGCGAATCATTGTTCTTTTTTATATTCATAAAAGATTCTCAGAGAGGCTTACAACAACAAACTAGACAAACAAAAATGAAAATAAAATAAGCAGCAATTAAAGTCACGCAACTGGGACAGGCTGATCTTTCTTAACCCAGTGTGGGATTTTCAGTGGGGCGACCACCCCCAACCCAGCGCGTCCCCGGGTGGCGGATAGGGGAACGGTCTTCAGATATGGAGATCAGCCGCTTGCGGCCGCGGACCAAACTGGCTCCGGGTGGGATCCCGGAAAATCCTCCCCCCTGTGCTCTCAGGGTAGGACGTACGGGCCATGAGCTAAGGGTGAGGTAACCCCGACAGAAAACCCCGAATGCTGAAGACGGAGGACCCGGGCCGCACGGCGCATTCTAACAAACCACGGGTACACGCACTTACGCAAATGATGACACAATCAACCAGCACAGATGGAAATGGCGCTCGCCCATTGAGGACCCCCCAGGGTGGAGCAGCGTCGGGTCCCATGCCTCAAAGGGACCCAGCCCCAACTACTGGAGGTCCCTCCCGTCCGTCTTGTCACGCCAGGGGACGCGGGAGGAAAGTGACTGGCACCACCACAACCAGGAAGAAACCCAGTCAGCAGCGACCTTTTCAGGTCATGCACTGGAACGCAGAAAGTATCCTGAACAAGAAGACAGAGTTGGAGCATATCCTGCATGAGAAGAACATCAACATCTGCTGTATTCAGGAGACGCACCTGACACCCCAAAAGTCCTTCAAAGTGAGAGGCTACCAATGCTTTAGGTCCGACAGAACAGACCGAAGCAAAGGAGGAATCCTGACCCTCATCAGGAACAACATCAATGCCTGTTTGATAGAAACGCACATGGAGGACTCCGAATATCAGGTGATTCGAATCCAGACGAAGACATCAGAATTCCATCTTGTCAACTTCTACTGCCCCAATGATAGACACCTCGCCCTTGACACGATCCCCGCAAAGGCCTCCAACTTCATCGTGGTGGGTGACTTCAACAGTCATTCACAGAGTTGGGGATATGACCACCTGGATCGGAGAGGAGAAGAGGTGGAGAACTGGCAGGACGACAAAGGTCTCATCCTTTTGAACAGTCCCTTTGACTGCCCTACATTCTACTCCAGAAGATGGCACACTACATCAACTCCTGACCTAGCCTTCTGCACGGAAGACATGCACCAGCTAACCAGCAGAGAGGTCGGAGAACAGCTAGGTGGAAGTGACCATCGGCCAGTCTTTTTGACCCTGGGCATGGAGTCCTGCACTGAAGCTTCCTTCCCACGGTGGAACTACAAAAGAGCGAACTGGTTCCTCTTTAGACACCGCACCAGCGAACTCACCAAAGACATCAGAGTCGAGGGGCGAGACATCAACATGGTGGCGAAGGACTTCAACATGAGCATCCTCAGAGCAGCGCGTGAGTCCATTCCCAGGGGTGCCAGGAGAGACTATAAGCCCTACTGGAGCAATGAATTGCAGGAACTGGATGATGATCTGGCAGACGCCAGAAGGGAAGCAGAAGTCAACCCGTCACAAAACAACAACATCCGCCTCCAGGAAGCCAAAGCCAAATTTCTCAAAAAGAAGCTACAGGCAAGACGGAGAAGCTGGCAAGAGAAAACAAGCTCTCTAAACCTTGAGAAGGATGGCAGAAAGCTCTGGAGGCTCACCAAGCAGTTGAATGATGAGAACACCAGCAGAGGAAAGATCACATTAGAAGAGAACGGGAAGGTGCTAACTGGAAAGCATGCTGCCAACCAATTTGCTGAAAGCTATGCAGCTGAGAGCAACCTCCATGTTAGCCCCGAGAAACAGAGAGAAGCAAGAAGAGAGAAAAGAGAGAGACCTGCCAGACAGTCGACAGTGGACGCCATGAGTCAACCACTCACACTCCACGAGCTGCACTCAGCTCTGAAAAAGTCAAAGGCGAAGAAGTCCCCTGGCCCAGACGGCATCACCAACGAGATGCTAACCCACCTTGGTAGTGCAGCAGAGAACAAGCTACTCGAGGTCTTCAACAGCAGCTGGCAAGAAGGATCGCTACCACAACTCTGGCGAGAAGCGATCATGATCCCCATCTTAAAAAAAAGGGAAGGATCCAAAGAAGGCCACCAGCTATCGCCCAATCAGCCTCACCAGCTGTGTTGTGAAGACCCTGGAGAGAATTGTGAACGAGCGCCTCAGGTGGTACCTGGAATCCAGGAACCTCCTCGCCCCTGAACAAGCTGGATTCCGACAGTTCCGCAGCACTGAAGATCAGGTCACTTACCTGGCGCAAGAAGTTGAAGATGCCTTTCAGGAACAGAAGCTGGTCTTTGTCACCTGGATAGATCTTCAGAAGGCCTTTGACAAGGTCTGGAAAGATGGACTCCTTGTAAAACTGCTGAGGAAAGGCGTGTCCAGCAACATGTACCAGTGGATTCGCTCTTACCTCTATAACCGCAGGGCAAGAGTTAACGTCGACCAGACCAAAAGCAAGAAGTTCCTCCTTCGTCATGGCGTCCCTCAGGGCGGAGTCCTCTCCCCCACACTCTTCCTTCTCTTCATCGACGATCTGGTGTCTGAGATGCCCAAGGGGATCAAAACTGCTCTCTACGCAGACGACCTTGTGATCTGGTGCAAGGAGGAGCACGCAAGTACTGCCACCTACAGAATGCAGCAAGCGGCAGATAGGCTGAACGCATGGGCAGAAGATTGGTGCGTCTCCATCAACAAGGAGAAATCCTCCACCACCCTATTCACACTGTCGCCAAAGCAGAAAGCCGGAACCATTAGGCTTGGTGGAACTCCTCTGAGAGAGGATGAAGAAGCAACGTACCTTGGTGTCACCTTTGATAGACGGCAGACCTGGAAACCACACATTGCACAGGCAGAGACGAAGGCCCGGCGCAAGCTAGCCATACTCAGGAAGCTGGCAGGTACCACCTGGGGAGCGAACGAGAAGATACTGAAGACAGTATACCAGGGAACAATCAGACCCCACCTCGAGTACGGCTCCACAGCGTGGTCAACCTCAGCCAAGACAAATCTGCAGACCCTTGACCGTGTGCAAAACCAGGCCCTCCGACTCATCACCGGTGCAATGAAATCCACGCCCATCAAGGAAATGGAGAAGCTTACCACCATCCAACCCCTCTGTCAGAGAAGAGAAGCCAAGACTATGGTACAGGCCGAGAAGCTCAAGTGCCTACCCGACCACCCCATGAAGCACAGACTGAGCAACCTCACCAAGAACCGGCTTAAACGGAGCAGTTTTGTACACGAGAGCAAGAGACTTTCTCGACAGTACAGGGAAGTCCTTCCACAGAACACTCTACCTCTGACTCAAGAAGAAGAGGAAACCCCCAAGGCAACAGAGAAACCAGGCATCCAGATCTGCACCAGTGTTCCACATGTTACCTCAGGAGAAGATCAGAATGACACAGCTCGACAGGCACTCACCTTAGCCCTGATCGACGAACAGTACCCAAAAGAGGCGTGGATCCATGTATACACCGATGGATCAGCAACTAACGCCGTGCTCAATGGAGGTGCAGGCATTCTCATCCAGTTCCCTGGGGGACATACAGCTACATCCAGCGTTGCCACTGGCAAACACTGCACAAACTATAAAGCAGAAGCAGAAGCTCTCATGCAGGCCGCCTCCTTCGTTCAGGACTCCGCAGACCCTTGCTACCAAGTTGTCTTCCTCTCGGACGCCCTTTCAGTCCTTCAGGCCCTAGAGAACGACAAACTCCCACAGCTGGCCAAAGCATTACAGATGGTCAGACAAACCAGAAGAGTTGTCCTCCAGTGGATACCAGCACACTGTGGGATACCAGGAAATGAAAGGGCAGATGAGCTGGCAAAAGAAGGAGCCGTGGAAGACCAACCTGAAAACAGTGTCAGCTTTAGTGAGCAGAAGACAATCATCAAGGCATTGATGAGGCCAAGGACAAACAGAGATGACTACCACACAATGTCCAGAGAGCAGCAAGTCAACCTCATCAGGCTGCGTACTGGCCACAACAGGCTCAATGCTCACATGAACCGAAAGTTCAAGCTGGCGCCATCACCAACCTGTGCCTGCGGTCAAGAGGACCAAACAGCGGAACACATCTTACAGCGATGTCCCTTACTAGATGAGGAACGAAAAGAAGTGTGGCCGTCACCAACTCCCTTGCAGACCAAACTATACGGCAGTCGACAGGAGTTGGAGAAAATGACAACATTTATCACCAGTGCTGGACTGATTGTGTAACCTCTGCGAACGCCAAGAAGAAGAAGAAGAAAGTCACGCAAAAGCAGAGAGAAGGGAGGGGTAATGTCACGCTTAACTTATTGACATGTGAACCCTAAACAACAAACACTTACTTGGTGATATCTGAGTTCGAATATTGGAGACGGCATCCCGGATTTCCGAGCGGAGGTTGAACAGTGACCACTGTCCAAGGCGAGTGTTTGCGCTCTGCGAGTCTGAAGGTGAGCGCATCTCCACCAAGTCATCCTTGGGAGATCCGCCATCGCTGCTGTCTTTGCCTTCATCATCTGGTTGTACCGCTGTGCCCTTACCGTGCCCTGTTAGCCCACTGCCCTTTCTCTGATTCTGAAAGCAGATTGACAGTGAAGAGTTGAGTTGAGTCCACAGATCCAATAAACCAAGGGAAGTAAGCGCTCTAAATGCAGACAACATGTGTCATAAAGAAAGTGAGAGTTATTCGGAACCAGTCTCCTGGCACATGAGAGAATAACAAGCATTGAAATGAATAAGCGACTATCATCCTCTTTTTTTTTTTTTTAGTCCAGAGTAACAATTATACAAGGCTACTAATGATTTTACCCAAAAATTCAAATCATCATGGAAAGGTTTTCCATATTTTGGGGATAGAAAACAAAACTGAAAAAAAACTTAACTCGCTGCAAACGAAAATATCCACAGAGTGCTTACTTTGAGAGTCCACGTGATTTTTTCGGAAGAGATTATTTTGCGTTGATGGCTGTACTGTCTCCTCTTCTTCTGCAGCTCCTCAAGCCAGAACGTCATCCTATGCTGTCCCTGCGCATCCAGGTAGTACACCTTGCCCTCCGACCTGAAACACAGGTGTCAAATAGGTTAAAGTTAACTTTTCTTCCTGTGTAAATGATTATGTACACCACAATTAATATTACACAATGCATGCCAGGCTTTTTTTTACCTGGGGGAAAAAAAACATACGTCCATTTCGACAGATACCAAAAATGCACTGCCTGACTTATGTCACTTCCTGTATAGCGGTGGATTTTTTTGCTTGATTAATCACACAGATTGACATGCCAGGTTTTTACCCGAGAAAAAAAGCATATCACCCATTTATACAGATACCAAAATGTCACTGCCTCTCAGGCCACTTCCTGTATAGCAGGGGATTTTTGTGCTTGATTAATTACGCAGATTGACATAGATGTCTGCAGTTACAAAACTGATTAAGCAACAATTTTAGTTCTGCACAGAAATCAGTGTATAGGCTGTAGAAGGTTGGTGTATGTCCAAGTCGATGTATATAGTCTCAGAATGCCATTTTCCCATACAAAACCCTGGACAGGATTTATGGCAACTAGCTAATACTAGGCACTGGGATGAAAGTATCTTTTACAGCTTTTCACTGTGTTCAAGGGTTCCTGCAAAAGCTGTTTTTTGACTTAGGTTTCAGTGCAGACATTATTTCAGGGACAAAGGCAACCGGTCTGCTGAGTCTGTTTATAATATTAACATGCAAGAGCTAGCTTAATTTGAACACTGATCTTTAAGTTAGAATACAATGAGGAGAAGTTTCCCTGAGAGTGAGAGTTTTCTTAAGAGTTTGTTTGTTTGCTTTCTCTTCTTTTGCTATTGTTTTTTGTTTCATAAAGGGCATACATAGATTAGAACAACATTCTTACACAATTTGACTTTGTTACCATTAGTACAGACAATGACTCACATGATACCCCGGGGCGGGGATATAGCTCAGTTGGTAGCGCGCTGGATTTGTATTCAGTTGGCCGCTGTCAGCGCAAGTTCGATCCCAGGTTCGGCGGAAATTTATTTCACAGAGTCAACTTTGTGTGCAGACTCTCTTCGGTGTCCGAACCACCCCCCGTGTATACTACATTGGGTGTGCACGTTAAAGATCCCACGATTGACAAAAGGGTCTTTCCTGGCAAAATTGCTTAGGCACAGTTAATAATTGTCTACCATACCCGTGTGACTTGGAATAAGGCCGTGAAAGGTAAATATGCGCCGACATGGCTGCAATCTACTGGCCGTATAAAATTTCATCTCACACGGCATCACTGCAGAGCGCCTAGAACTGTACCCACGGAATATGCGCGATATAAGCCTCATTGATTGATTGATTGATACACTGAGAAATGACTCACATGATACACTGAAGTATTCATTTCCAATTGCAGAACAGAAAGTATATATATATGTATTACACAATACATGCAGTTTCACAATAATTTATATGTATATCATGTAAATGAGGTCATGTCAAGCAAGTCTGGCAGGGACCTGTTTTTTCCACTGCTTATGATGCCAAAGTCACCGAGACAAACGTCATTATAGAAACAAAAATTGTGCTCGCTAATTACCCTTGATGAATCTTCAGAACTAACATGTCATGTCATACTTTCAGAGTGACGTTTCTTTGCTTTGGCGTAATAGATTGCACGAGGCTTTAGAAGAGATCGAGGTTCCAAAACAAGCGTCTTCAATTTAGTTGCCTCGACTGCAGGACATTTTCAGTAAAATACACGTAAGTACAGTAGTAGGATAAACAGAATACTACATGGCTTGCTATTTCATACCAGATTTACACTCGTTGCTTTTTCAAATAGTGAACAGCTCGCTTTCGCTCGCAGTTCAATATTTAAAAAAACAACTCGTGTAAATCTGGTACGACACAGCCATGTAGTATTCTCTATGCAGTCAACATACCAATAAGTCACCATTTAATGTTAGATCAAAATGGAGGGAGCCTAAAAGGTAAATTTACATTCCCTCATTAATGTTATGCTCAGAAAATCTGAGAAAGCAATACTAAAAGGCACACTCTGCCTCGAGAAAACAGTTCAGCTCGAAGTCTCAGATTTGGCCTGGAGGCTTTAATATGAGATAGGACCATCCTTCCACTTGGTCACATACCAAAAATCAACACCCTGGCTGTTTGCTGTAGTGAGTTGGAATTTTTTGATGACTTAATTTCTGAAAAAAGGCACCTGAGTTTCTTTTACAAAACGTATAAATTTATAAAAGATCCCACTGAGCACAGAGAGCACTCAGGCTGCTCAAGCTTGGTAAAATATGTCTATGGGGAAGGATGGAGAGAGAGAGAGAGAGAGAGAGAGAGAGAGAGAGAGAGAGAGAGAGAGAGAGAGAGAGAGAGAGAGAGAGAGAGAGAGGGAGAGAGAGAGAGAAAGGCCGAGAAAGAGAGAGAGAGAAAGAGAGAGAGAGAGAAAGAGAGAGAGAGATCTGAGAGAGAGATCTGAGAGAGAGAGAGAGCCAGATCTGAGAGAGAGAGAGAGAGAGAGAGAGAGAGAGAGAGAGAGAGAGAGAGAGAGAGAGAGAGTAAGAGAGATCTGAGAGAGAGTCAGAGAGAGAGAGAGAGGGAGGGGGGGGGGGGAGGTGGATTCCAAATCCATAAAATTAATGAATATCTATATTCTAAAAGCCTACACAAAACTAAAATTTGCATGTATCCTAAATTCCATATTTCATCCCCATTGCTTTATCCCTTATGCCCCTTGTCAAGCAGACAATTAATATTGTTGCATTTTAACTTACACCTGCTGTGAATTCCACAACTCTTTTGACTTTCAACCACAGGAAGTTAATTTTATGCCTGAGTCAGAATCAGTGATAGCTGCATGCAGTTACACACCCACTGATAAGAGGGGTTTAATGGGTCATGGTCAGGGTATTCAGGATCACACAGACAGTATAATTAATTATTAATTATCATA
Organism: Littorina saxatilis; assembly: GCF_037325665.1. Classification (NCBI taxonomy): domain Eukaryota; kingdom Metazoa; phylum Mollusca; class Gastropoda; order Littorinimorpha; family Littorinidae; genus Littorina; species Littorina saxatilis. The sequence continues at coordinate 37,079,799 of NC_090249.1, read as the reverse complement.
TATATATATATATAATGGCATATCTTGTGGCAGTTTTTACACTAGTTACTTATGTTACTGTTACTGTTTGCATTAGATATATATATAGATATATATATTATTTGATTTAATTATAAGTGTTGTATACACCTTTCAGAAAATGTATAATCTGTAAAGTCATGTACCTAAACTAAATCTTTCCCCAGTCCAGCATCTTTCCTGCATGTATACAAGTGTGGTTGTGATTTAATACACAATGGTTGTGAAATATAGTGACAATGTTCTCATAACTATACCCGTAAGGAAATTGTCATTCAAATGTTATCACAAAGGAAAAAGTGTCAATTTAATTTCAACCAGGCACTAAATAATACAATGGAACCCGCTTTTAAGAAGCCCCGATCGATTTTAAAACACAGTGCCGGCCCTTTCACTTTCAGGACTTCATTTTTCACATGTTCTGTTTATAATATAAGCTCTATCAGTTTACCTCCATTTTAATAATCCCTCTGTTTTATTTCTCAGATATTTAGAGGTCTTACAAGGGTGAGGGGGTCCGTCGTGTCACTGTATTGTTCAAACTGCAGACATGACTGTTAATTATGTTCCAGTCAGTGTAACACTAACAGGACAACATTGTACTGCCGATTTCATTTCCACACAGGAAACATGTCCAACAATAGTTTCAACACTTCTGATTATACCATACAATTGTGAGGGAATTTCCTTGTTATAGTTATACTGCCATGATCATAACGACCTAAACACACTCCTGTTTAAGAAGCAAAAGTACAGCCATATAGACATTGTACAACACAATTCACACAGCTCTTGTAGCACACCAGAGACAGAAAATGTATCTGCAATTATTTACCATTTCACAATATTCAATTTCATGAGATAGTTAAAAGACAATTAGTTGTGTCTGCACGCATTTCCTAATTTAACTTTTCGTAATATTTTTTAAATTTACCAGTAAACTATTAGAAAATACCTTAAAACCACAAAAAATGTGTGATTTATTCAGTCGACTCTCTCTCCCGGCCTCAGTCTCATACAATTAACAAACACAACCAATACAAAGGACCAATCACTCACACTCGCGCGCACGCACACACACAGACACAGACCTGTACATGTATCTACAAATGTTACATGTGTACCACTAATAAACTCAGTTTCATTGATCCTATAGATCTATACATTTATGAATACAATATATATGTGAATTATCCTGCTTCACAGGCAAAAGACTGATCCCTATTTTTTCCAAATCTTAAAAATGGCACAAGCAATTCTGCTCAAGTGCTTGCTCTTGGCCGGTTGTTGTTAGCAACTCAGACTCAAAACAAAAACAACAACAAATATGTAGGAAGGGGATGGGGGGGGGGGGGGGGGGGGGGGGGAGAGAGAGAAAGAGAGAAAGTTGTCTAAGCAACAATTAAAGTGATATAATCTTGCAGACAGAAAAAACCTGTCTCTCATTGCCCCAAGAGCTTTACAGTTCAGGTTGGAGGCTGTAATTATGTGACCACACATAAGGAATACCTTAAAATAAATGTTTGAGCGGTCAGTTACTCAAATTGAGCTGTTTTGGGTAGGCTTTCCAGACAGTAATTCTCATTGTGAATGTGATGTCTTTTTGAGCCTGTCATAAATTTTGTTTTACCTATCACCCCTGAGTCGAACTTGTATTTTATAATTGTATGAACTGTTGCTAGAGATACAGATTTGAAATTGAGCTGAAACTGAGAGCTACAGAGTTCGTTTTGGGTGTTGAATGGATGACAACACACATGAGGAAGGCCTTAGAATTAGTGTTTGAGCATTTTATTTTTCAAATCTGAATGCTGTGTTTGGTAGTCTTTTCAGACGATGATATTCTCCACAAAAAAAAAACAAAAAAAAAACCCGTCACGTTGATAGTCGTCGTCGGCTTCTGTGGCGCACCCGCCAACCACCAACCCAGGTGGGTTATCCAGATCCAGATCCAGATCCAATGGCCAGTGTGTTTGTTTATGTTATGCGAAGCGTTTTAGCCCTGTATGGCACGGAATGTGCATGCGTTTACTAGACTTCAGGTTTGACTTTCTCAATCCAACAGTTTTAATCTGCTCTGATGGGCATCTATGAGGACTAAATAAAATATGACGAAGAACGGAAGTCTGGACTCCTGACAGTGACAGAGCCTCACACTCACAGAAGAGTGGAAGAAACAAACCGCTCACTATTTAAAATTAATCTAATTATTCTGCATAGTTTTGGAGCAGCTTTGAGCAAATCTTTGCAAGAGTTTCTAAACTACAATACAGCGAATGTCCCTTGAACTTCTTAAAGTCCAATTCGTCAGAAAACTTTCCCAATATGCCTATATGGCACCTCAGGAGTACTTTTACAGCCTTCGCAGAAGTGACAATACGGGAGGAAATACGAAGGGGTAGCACCAGAAATAAATTGTCTACACTCTATTTCGCCCACTGCCTTGCACGTCAATGGCAAGCATTGAAGAAGATCTTATCATCTACTGATCTAGTAATATGCCGAGTAATATACACGAAACAGCTGGACAATTTCTCACCTGATCTCGAACAAGCCTGGCCTTTGGTTACTGGCATCAAAGTAAAACGAGGCATGTCTTATGTCGATCTCTCCTAACGGCAGCAAGTCCTGTGGATTTCTGTAAAAATATAGTTTACAAGTGTCGTCGCTGAAGACAAACCACAGAAGCTTCGCTGTCTTCACGAACCCAATATTTCCACATTTGTTCAGCCAACCGCACAGTCTCGTTTCGTTTTCTTCCGGGTCGTCTTTGGCAGGAACAGCATCGTCTGGACCATCGTCTGGGGTTTGCTTGGTTAATGTTCTATCGCTGTCTGGTTCTCCGCTAACAGGTCTGTGATTTTCATTTGAATTATCTTTATCTACATCATTTTGTGAAGATTCTATTTCGGAACCACCCCCTTCTGCCGCCATTGCCGGAGCAATGTGTTTACTTCCGGTGAAAATGTGTTCTTCCTTCTACGCGAAAGAGCTACATCTGCTGTGTCGTCTGCAACATGCAGTTAATAGTAGTAGTAGTAGTAGTATGTAGGGGCGGCTATATTTGTTAGCCGAAGGCCGCGAGGCCTTATTGGTGCCCCTTCTTTGTCAGATACTTTGCATGCCTAAATCCCTATTCTTTCAATGCTTTCAATCAAAGTCATAAAAAATGTTAAGAAATTTTGGGGAATTGTCCAAGAAGTTTTTGAAGGCGTCTACTGTGGGTGCGAATTTAATGTTAGTGGGTAGTGCATTCCAATTGTTAGCAACTCTATGAGAAAACGAAAACTTGCGCTTGTTAAGTCTTACAGTGTTGAACAAAGATTTTTCCCTGGCTGTTTCTGGTGTTGTCTGTCTGCTTGAATGTGAATATTTTGTGCATGTCAATTTCATCCTGTCCTCCTTCACTTCAGAGAGTGGAGGTCTAAGTATTTGAGTCTGTCTGCGTAAGACTTATCACGGCACTCCTTTAGAATTTTAGTTGCTCGACGCTGCACCCTCTCAATTGTCTGAGACTGTCTCTTGAGGAATGGACTCCACACCACATTTGCATATTCCACCAGTGGTCTCACAAAGTTAATAAGCTTACTTGAACTTCAAGAATACTTGTCAAGAATTTGAAAGACTCGATAGAGGTTCTGGCGGCGAGTTTTTGTTTATCGTGTCTCCTCAAATTTATTGCGGGGTATTTGAGTTACATGGAGAGGGGGAATCTTGTGTCTTGCTTGGTGTAGCGTCCTCCGAGAGAGCGCTGAATTTATTGGCAGTGGGGACAGCGCACACAACGCGGGGAGAGGGGTACTACTGTCTTGTTGTCTCCGAAAACCCCGAATTCAGATTGGTCTGTAATCAGCGGGGTCGGAGGAATTACCTGATTTAAATAGCGGGATTACTTTTGCCTCCTTTAATTTGGTTGAAAAAATAAGATTTGTCAAGGCACAAATTGTAATCATATGATAGGGATTCTGCAATAAAAAGGGGCAGCCAACTTAAGAATTTTCCAACAAGATTATCCAGATCAAAAGTACTAGTTTTTTTTTTAAGAGAGATCGAGAGAGGGAGAACAAAGAACAAAAACAAAATGCAGTCTCTCATCTTTTAATGCAGAATCACAAATTAAATACTATTCACGTGTCACAAGCTCCTGCACAATCAGTGAATTCTATACCCAGTTTAAAAACCATGATTACCACAGCTGAATGCAATATAATACAACCGAGAATGTTCAGGACCACTCACTCTTTTTACAACCAGTAATATAAACATAGAGCAACAATTAACTGTGCACACGACAATCTCCAAGTATAAACCATAACAGTCAGCATACATACACTGACACACACACACACACACACAATAATCCCACTCATATTGAATTCCACAATGTACATTAGCACAACTTTTTAGCATAATAGCAAACCACTCAGCAAATATAAAAAAAAACGTATCAACTGCATGTGTACATATATCCAGCTGATCCAATTCACACCTTGATTATGTTCTCTTAGACGCGACGCTATTCAGAAATAACTCTTGCGCCCCTTGTAAACATTGAGACAAACGCACAAAACTTAACAGTGGAGGCAAACAATCATGGTATTACAGTAAATGATGTTTCAATGTGAATGTTTTATGCCATTTTCTTTCCAAAATATTCTAATCGCCGCTCACTGTTCACTGGTGGTGCCATGATCGCAATCCTCCACAGATTAATGATCATGTGTGCCTCACTGTTTTAAAAGGGTGCAACTCTTCCACAATAAAAACCCTTCCCAAGTTAGAGTTGTTTCCATAATTTATCTTGTTGGTCAAACAAGAAACCAGAGAATGAAGATCACAACTTTATACTCCTTCAGCATCCCCATGAGTTATCAATACAAGTATGACATGGTGAAATATGACAGTTCAATAAAGATCAAAAGAAAACAAAAGGCGTGCACAACAAACCACCACTTTGAAGATAAACGGTTTCAGCACTATACTATACATGCAGTTTTTCTATACTATTTCTCCACACATGGATTCCACAGCTGCATCACTCACAAATGTTGTCAATGTTAATATAATATACACAACAACAGCCATTCCACATATCTTTGTACTGTAGCATCACACCTGTCATTATTACACACATGGTCAAGACGCACAGAAGATGGTACTACCATCATAAACACTAAATGGATTAAATAGCTGATATGAAGATTGTTGGTTGAGACAGAGAGAAAGAGAAAAGAGAGAGAGAGCCGGTTCTGGTACAATGTACATCAATGCACACAAAACCTAGTATGGAATTTCCTCCATCATGTAAAGCGCAGAAAGCATAGATTACTGTGGTTTGCACTATATAAGCTGTCATTATTATTATCATTATTTTTAGAAGATTCAATTTCCCAATGAAGTAGTTAATACGATCCATCACATCGAAAAATAGTCCGAGTACAACAAAAACTACATGAACGGTCTCTGTCACTACTACTTTTCACTTCAAGCTCAACAATGACAACTTCAAGTATCTCCGTTAAATTCTTTCTAAGATCATCAACATTTGTAAAGACAGTAGACAAGATTAGATGATTCTTAAATGCCATGCACAGCACAATAAATATATTTTTGGTAGTGCTTTAATTTCTCTGGAAAAGTGGACTTCGATAAAAACAGAAAATGAATTTAATTTCTGAAGCATATAATCTGCCTCAGTGTGACTTATTTAGACTAGAAGGGCCACTGTCACAAACTGCAACAGAGAATTGCATGCAGCCCACACATTCATTCAGTTGTTCAAAAGGTTCTCATCAAACGGCCAGCCCTCAAGGTTTTGATTGCAATTGAGTAAGTTAGGTAAATACTAAATATAATAACAAGACCAGCCGAAAGCAATACCATTTTTCCGATTTTCTTAAAGCTCTGTTACTCATGCAAATATTAATAAAGTAACTATAATTACGGGATTTATAAAATAACAGCAACACTACGAAGTCTCGTATGAAAGATTGTCATATTTTGCTAAATACTTTACTTAAGATCTTGATTTACATTGGAAAGGCATATTTTTCCCAATAGTCAATGACAAGAAAATAAAGTACAATATATAAAAAGCTTGTGTATAACCCAAGGAAACTGGTGCATTTGGTGAACAACATTTTTTTCTTCTTTATATTTTGTACATGCAGTTGTTAAAAGGTCAGGAAACACTGAACTGTCATAATTTCACTGGCACATACACACACTAAAACTTCATTGTTGGAAACATTATAAATGATGAGCGGATATTTGCCACATGAAATGCATATCAGAGCTAATTTTTCACTACGATACTCATGGTCACACGATTCAACTGTAATATATACTACTTACACACATGCGACATTTAATTTACACACATAATCTACTTATCATTCTGCTTTGAAGCAAACAAAGCATTAATAGCCCTGAAAACAAACAGCATGGCCGAAGGAAGGCAGAGAAACATCAACACGTCAGCTCATCAAACAGAAATAACATGGAATGTTTGATTCTGATACAAATAATGGCTATAAAGCATGCAAGATGGCTTTGCAAATGGTAAACTGCATATTATGATCCCAGACAGAATTGCAAAAACATTTAGAAGTGCACAGACAATCAGAAATATATTAATGATGAAACAACATACAAACAAGAAGGGCAAAGCCCATACGACTCACATGCTTTACACATTTTTCCTACCAAAATACATGTGACCTTGATCCAAGGTCAAGGTCATCCAAGGTCATGCAACACAAAGCTGTTAATTCAAGACATAGGAAGTACAATGGTGCTTTTTGGCTCTTTCTACCATGAGATATGGTCACTTTTAGTGGTTCACTACCTTATTTTGGTCACATTTCATAAGGGTCAAAGTGACCTTGACCTTGATCATATGTGACCAAATGTGTCTCATGATGAAAGCATAACATGTGCCCCACATAATTGTTAAGTTTGAAACATTTATCTTCCATAGTTCAGGGTCAAGGTCACTTCAAAATATGTATACAATCCAACTTTGAAGAGCTCCTGTGACCTTGACCTTGAAGCAAGGTAAACCAAACTGGTATCAAAAGATGGGGCTTACTTTGCCCTATAAATCATATATAGGTGAGGTATTGAATCTCAAAAACTTCAGAGAAAATGGGAAAAATGTGAAAAATAGCTGTTTTTTAGGCAACATTTATGGCCCCTGCGACCTTGACCTTGAAGCAAGGTCAAGATGCTATGTATGTTTTTTGGGGCCTTGTCATCATACACCATCTTGCCAAATTTGGTACTGATAGACTGAATAGTGTCCAAGAAATATCCAACGTTAAAGTTTTCCGGACGGACGGACGGACGGACGGACGACTCGGGTGAGTACATAGACTCACTTTTGCTTCGCATGTGAGTCAAAAAGTGTGTATAATTAACAGTGCAGATGTTCACAGTTTTAATTTTACATCATCTAAAAACGAGATTTCACAATGAAACAACATGCATTAAGAATTAGTGTATCAATAACTGTGAGTGCTGATGCTGAGAGTTTAAATTTCTTTTTTTGTACATCATACACACAAATGAACACACTTAATAGGCATGATTTAAGTAACTTTATTTTCTTTCTTTATTTATTTGGTGTTTTACGTCGTTTTCAACCACGAAGGTTATATCGCGACGGGGGAAGGGGGGAGATGGGATAGAGCCACTTGTCAATTGTTTCTTGTTCACAAAAGCACTAATCAAAAATTTGCTCCAGGGGCTTGCAACGTAGTACAATATATTACCTTACTGGGAGAATGCAAGTTTCCAGTACAAAGGACTTAACATTTCTTACATACTGCTTGACTAAAATCTGTACAAACATTGACTATATTCTATACAAGAAACACTTAACAAGGGTAAAAGGAGAAACAGAATCCGTTAGTCGCCTCTTATGACATGCTGGGGAGCATCGGGTAAATTCTTTCTCGTCCCAACCAATATGGGACTCCCCCTAACCCGCGGGGGGTAACTTTATTTTCATTTAAGTAACTCAAAAATCAAGGGAAAAAAAAAGAAGAAAAAAAGCTGATTGGAAAAGTTGAATTCAGTTTTGCAAATAGAGAATCTATATATCAAATATCTCAGTTGCCTCAAAGCAACATAACTTTCAGTCAATGTTATTGTGTTTGTTTGTTTTGAATGCCTGTGTCATTTATTGTGAACCATGACAAGTTGACACAAATAACAATGGTACAGTCTCTACCACAGACTTTTCAAAATTAAAGCATTACTTAAAGTTACTGAACTTGTCATGCCCTAGGGCTTTCAGTCAAGCCTCTGGCAGCTATCTGTTTGAACAAAATACCAAGTTTTATTGACTTCATGCAAGGAGTCAAAAACTGAAAAATTGTTGGTCTGTCTCTGGGCAGGAAAGCGTGACCCTCGGCCATGCTCACATCAGGGGCTTGCAACCTAGTACAATATTACCTTACTGGGAGAATGCAAGTTTCCAGTACAAAGGACTTAACATTTCTTACATACTGCTTGACTAAAATCTTTACAAACATTGACTATATTCTATGTGTTTGATTACGTAAGAACATTGTATAAGATGGTATGTGGGTCCATTTTGTCATGCCGCACACAGCCTTGAGCCCCAGAATGGGATCACGGGAAATGTTAATTACATTTTGGCAAGAGATGCGAACTGACAAACCGCAGAAAGTTTTGTTTGGCTGGCAGCACTAAAGGTATATGTTTGCATCTGTGAAATAATTGTGTAAAGCTTTTGACCGTTTATATCGTAATCTGCGACAAAAAGACAAATCGTTGCTTCAGCAATGCTGTGACTCCTGCACTGCTCCTTTAAACTCAAGTAACTTAAAGCAGACTGTCTTTACCAGTATTCCCCTCCCCAAAAAAATGCATGCCTATGTTAAAAATAAAAAGTAAAACTCCTGCAAGATGAGAGAAAGTATAAAACCCAACAACTGCACCCTAGAACTGCATGATTAAAAAAAAAAAAAAAAAAAAACAAGCGATAAGAGAAAATACCACCTTCAAACACATCATTTACCAAAACTTTAATTCTACTTGTACAAGGATGAAAGGGCAAGTGTATAGTGGCAGTACAACTTTTTATTTCTTTATTTGGTGTTTAACGTCATTTTCAACCACGAAGGTTATATCGCGACGGGGAAAGTGGGGGAGATGGGATAGAGCCACTTGTTAATTGTTTCTTGTTCACAAAAGCACTAATCAAAAATTGCTCCAGGGGCTTGCAACGTAGTACAATATATTACCTTACTGGGAGAATGCAAGTTTCCAGTACAAAGGACTTAACATTTCTTACATACTGCTTGACTAAAATCTTTACAAGAAACACTTAACAAGGAACACTTAACAAGGGTAAAAGGAGAAACAGAATCCGTTAGTCGCCTCTTACGACATGCTGGGGAGCATCGGGTAAATTCTTCCCCCTAACCCGCGGGGGGTGGCAGTACAACTAACAACTGCAACCCGTACTTTCACTGTATTATGTTTCAAATAATACACAAACTGGAAAATGACAAATTCTAGGTTGAGAACCACATTCATAAAACCATACAAAATACAGAAATACAAAAACAATCGCTAACAAAATTATAGAACAGCTCATGTCATCTCTTCTAGCAACATGCATGCATTTTGCCACTGAAAAAACCCAAGTTAGAAAATAAAAATAAACTTCATTCAGTGGTTCAGTATCAGAATGTTTTTTGGGGGTGGCAAAGCTGGTACTGAACCACTTGAAAAATCATCAAATCATCAGCTTTTTCCTCCTAACTAGTTTAATCAGTACTTGACCTACATCTGCAGACATGGCGGAAACAACATATTGATATAAAGAATACCATTCTAATCTAAGATATTTTTTGTGCAGTCTCTCTCTCTCTCTGTCTCTCTCTCTTCTCTCTCACAATATAGAAACGTATTCCAGTGTTGTTCTTGAGCATTTTCAAAGAAGGTTATGTATCAAATACTTTTTTTGTAACACAAAACCAGTCAGTTCTCTAAGGATATGTGATAGCAAGCAGGCTGGAGAAGCCTAAGACACACCATATTATGCCCACTGCACAGATGTCTAATTAAACTAATACATGTTGTCTGATTAGTCCAATAGACCATTAATACAGATGAGGAAGAAACTCCAGCAATAGTCACCATGCCACCAGAAAAGAAATGCAGTTCCTGCTATTGGACTAAATCAAAGATATTCCGCTAAATCTCTTCTTAGCCCGAAGTTCATATTGTTGTCCGATTAAAATTTAACACAAATAAAGAAGAAAACCTGGTGTTAAAGTCACAATGCCACATGAAAAGAAATGCAGTTTATTGCACAGACTAAAACAAAGATCCTTGATAAATGCTCTTCTAAGCCCATTATTGTCAGATTTAACTGATACAAATGAGGGGGAAAAAAACCTCAGGTAAAAGTCACAAATTGCCACATAGCAAGAGTTCATGCGAAAATCTGTGTATTAATTAAGCTCTTCTAAGGAACAGTCGACGGCTCTTATTCGGCACCACTCACTCTCTCAGTGCCATTCTGAACGGCTTGCCTAAAATTTGTGTGGTCAAATAAGTTAAGAATCAAGTAAAACTGCGTCACACTAATAAAACAGCAGACTGAACAGCACATTTGTATAGAAAAATGTCAGCACTACATGTACTCTAAATACCATAGACAATCACTACTTCCCAAGGGTCAAAACAAAATAAAGGGGACCAAAAAAGCAACAAATATATTTGTGCGATTTTTCTGACACAATAAAACTCAAAACAAATGTCATTCAAAGGATTTCCACCAACTGAGCTGAATCCCTTTACACTTCATAACTGTTTGATATACACACAGGATTACGTTCAAGTTCATATGGCAAATGGAGATATTGGAGAGTTGTGTTTAGATCTTCAGCTTCAAGAGTCACACCCCGCTAACAAAACCTTGTACAAACAGGAAACACATGGTCGACAAGTTAAAAACCATGATCGCAGCGAATAACTGACTCCGATGTGTATGTTATGCAATGTCCAATCGATAAGCCTTTTTCTGTCAAAAATCTGCACATCAGAGCCAGGATTCCCTTGATGGCCTGCAGCGATCGCTAAGCATGCGTGTCAGTTTCACACGCTGCCCTGACATCGACCTCAAGCAAAACTCACGTGACCTCAGGCAAAACACGTTCTCAGTTAACACTCGGCGCAAGCTATCCAGCATTGCCGCAACAAATCGTCAACTGCAATGTGTATTATAATTTTCAAAAGAAATGGGGTTATATCGAGCGGACACGCATAACATACCCATCAAGTCGGTTATTCGCTGCGATCATTCTTTTAACTGCATGGTTGACCATGTATATGTGTTTCCTGTTTGTATGAGGTTTTGTTAGCGGGGCACAACTCTTCCACAAGTTATTTCCGGAAAACGTCTATTGCAGCACAACACCTTGTGCAATTCACAAAGTGTGTGACAACACTGAGCCAGTATACATTTACTGAACCTGCACAAAATTAAACTATTCATTGGATAAAAATAAAGCAACACACACACACCACCCTACCTGATAGAACCCCACCCTTGATAAGACCCTCCTCCCTTTCAAGACCCTGTTTTATCAGATTTTCTGTTCATATAACCTCTGTAAGTTTACCCCTATTTTAAGACTCCTTCTTTTTTAAGATTAGCTTTCCTCAGATTTGTTTTCAGGTCTTAGAGGAGTATTCCACCGTATATGAAGACCCCAGCCCCCCAAACAAAATAAATTGCTGTTCCAGCTTCATAAAATAATGTTCAAGAGAATGTTCACGACCAACTTGTTGACACAAATTTGATCCTAATGTCACCTGTATTAATCCATTCAGTTATCGAACCCTGAGAATATCCTACATATACAAATTTGCATCCCCCCCCCCCCCCCCCCCCCCAGAATAACGTCAAATGTTTTTGTTGATAAATCGAACATGACCCCGCTGTTACCCAAAAATGTGACAAGGTCAACTAAACTAGGGTCATGTCGGGAGGTTATTACACCCTAGAAGTGTGCAAAATTTAAGTTCTAGCTTTGAAAACATTTGAGATAACCTCAATGTTAATTTTGTGTCCACGACCGGCCAGTCAGCAAGCCGGCCATCCCTATGGTCGGACACTGCTCAGTACTAAGACTCACAGATTACTCAGGTGAGTCAAAAACAACATCTAGTAGCAATCATATGTATTTTACGCATTACTCCCCGTAAGGAGATTAATCTTTACTGAACTTTTCACAGGTTTACATGATAAAAACAATGTGACAACAATCTTTATCAGTGACAATTACAACCAAAATAAAATGGTAAGAACATTCTCATTCTGATATGCAGTAAAAAGTGATCCCTTACACAGACAACTCTCACAATGACAATACACATTTCTAATCCATCAAATTCAAATTGAGCAAATGCTATTCTGACTGAAGAAGTCATAATGCTCTTGCTTTTCACAATGTTCTTTGCAAGAATGTCCAGCTTTCTCAGTTTAGTTCTCTCAACACACACAAAAGTTAAGTAGTATCCAGTAGTATAAATGCAACAACAACAGGGATGTCGTTAGGCGTCGGACATCGGACATATAACGATGAAAATCCCCAAATGTCCGATTCACATTGCCGCATGTCGGTCAGATGTCCTATCGTTTTAGCCTGAGCGTGGTCATTGTCCAATATGTACTCCATTCCTTCGGACAGCGCGATATTCGTTAATTTTCATTTCAAGATACAAATCTTCTAAAAGTTGTCAGTGCCGCGTGCGGATCTTTTCTTTTGTCGGGAATTCCCGAACCGTTTGCGGTATGCGCCGTTTGGGTATAACCGTCTCGGTGCAGCGCACTGATCTAAAAATAGTGGATTCTTTTTAGATCAGTGCATGCTACAGGAGTACGGGAGACAACTCCAACTGACTAAATTTGTAGTCTGCTTTTGTTTTCGATACGAGACGAAGCACTGAATTATGCCGCTGAAAAAAAACTAAAGCCTGCAAAAGATCAGCATTAGATCAAACCGATCATTTTGTTTGTCAACTTTTATCCAAATCATGCAGTATTTAATCAAAGTACGAGCTCTGAAGTTGTTCATGTTGGTTTCTTTTTTGTGGTTTCTTTGAAACTAAACAAATACGGCAACATTATACGCACACTGTGTTGATGTATTTACTATATTATGTGTGTGTTCTACAGCGCGTGCACGTGGGTGTGTGTGTGTGCGTGTGTGTGTGGGCGCATGACTTTGGAACAATTCCATGGAATGTGTTATAAGCTGTTTGGCGCAAATTCATAATGTCCTATTACACTTTCTGAAAGCGGTCAAATGTCCTATTGATGCTGAAGAACTCAGGACATTTGTCCTATAGGTATGAATTTGTAGCAACATCCCTGCAACAAATGATAGCTGAGTTGAGGCCCGAGTATTATAAAAAGAAAGTTCAAACAAAAAGTAAAAAATCAAAGATGAGCGAGGATAATTTGATTTTGTCGGTCACAGACTCCTTAATTCTTCATCGTTTTGCTCCTTGTTTTTCATTCTCTTGTTGAGTTTTTGACTTCTTCACAACAGAGGAACATCTTTGAAAGACTACTTGATTTCCACTTTACTTCATACAAAAAAAGGATCATCAGCCGCTCTACATTGTAGAGAACTGTTCCAAAATGTCCACACTTTGTTTTACTTTGGTTGTCTTTTATTGTAGTTAACTATCACTCCATTATCCACTTTTTTCTAAACCTGATCTGTGTTAATTGTTATTGTGGGTTTTTCTGCAACAGCGGAATATAGGACCATGTGTCGACCTGTTTCTCTGATTATCAAATATTATGGCATCATATGTACAAAGAGTAAACAGCACAGATTCCACTGACAAAATGACTTCACACATAAGCATCAAAGTCCTCTAAAATCCACATTCACACCCACAAACGAGACAAGAATACATTCAGCCCACCAAAATGTTGGAAGTAGACGTATCACTCTGTTTTCAATGCTGGCGCTTCTTTCTCTTTTTCTTTGGTTCCCCCACTCACTCCTAGCCCTTCTCCCCCTCCTTTGCTGAGAAATATTGTGAGGACGCGGCGAGCACCAGCGTAGATTTTGTAGAACCAGAAGAGGTTGATTATGTCTAAAACTGCGCAGGTTATCACAAGCACCATCTGGATATGTCCCAGGCGGTTAAAAGGTTCTGTGCCATACACACTGTACACTTTTAGCCAGTACGGCGGCATCACAGCAATGCGAACGGCGAAAAATGTCACAGCCATGGCGATTCCGTTAGCAACGAAGATGGAGCTTTTCTTGTCGTATCCCAGCACTGCCAGAAACCATCTGAAACCAAACGTGATAAAAAGAGACAATAAGCCTTCAATCACCCTTTGCTTTCAGAATCTCTCCTTCAGGTTTTATTGTACTAGACCCAAGATTTACCTCATTACTTGCCTTTCCCAAAACTTCTTTTAATGTGACATCTCCTGTTGCAATCTAGAAGGGGTATATGACACTCCTACAAATACCAACAACTGGGGACCTCAACATGACAGGCAGCTGGTCTCGACAGACAAGTATGGGTCATTGACCCGAGGTCACCAGGCCAGCCAGCTATTACAATGCACATGTCTTTGATCTCAATGGAGCAAAAATATTTCCACTCCGTATTCTTCCTTTGTTGTGCACCCAATACACCGGAAGTGTGGATTTTTTTAAATTTTACTGTAAGTGGGGGCTGCGCCCTTTATAACGCCCTTATAACGAAGCGCCTTATTGTCCTGAAAATACGGTAATATAGAATTATAAATAAGCTCACCTTTGATTTACAAATGGAGTTGAAAATTCTGCCACGAGGCGGTAGTTTGCAAAATATGGTAACACCCCATAGGTCTGAAACACACAACACAGAATTGTAATTTAAACAAACAAAAGGCATTCAATATATACCCGTGAATATATATACTTTCAAGCATCATTACCAAGAGTTTTCGGTGTCTGGTTACTCTACCTCTAGGGTAGAGATAAAAAGAACAATTCATTAATATTAAACTAAAAAGCTGATCGCAGTAACAATTTTTCAGTGTTGTTCTCAGACCTTGGCCTTCGGTTATTGACGCATCCTTTTTTTATTTGACCCATTGTTATGACCCCTGGCCGGTCGACCATACGATAGTTTTGACAATCTAGGACGTCTTCTCACAGAACAATTTGTGTGTAGCCAGAACACTTGAACCAATACATATTTTCAATCCAGGTCGACCCGAGTTACAGTGGAACCCCCCTTTTAAGACCCCCCTATTCAAGACTTCCTCCCTTTTAAGACCCTGTTTTCTTAGACTTTTTGTTCTTAACCTCTGTAAAATTACCCCCATTTTAAGACTCCCTCCTTTATAAGACCTGATTTTCTCAGATTTTTGGAGGTCTTAAAAGGGGGGTTCCACTGTATTGTCTGGGAAAAACACTGTATTTTTCACAGAACTTTAGAAAAATCTATGAAAGAACATATTACCAAGAAAGACGAAAAAACACTATCTGAAAACAGAATCTTGCAACAGTAGTAATAAGCTTATCTAAAGCAAAACTTAAGGCTTGAAATTATTTCATCTTCAAATTTGTTTACAAAATCCTCATCCATGCTTTAAGTTAAAGCCCAGCTTTAGTTGAAATTGAAAACGAGGAAGAAGAAGAAACAAAGAAGAAGAAACGAACAAGGAAGTTTGAATTAAAAGGATTCAAATCAACGAAGAAGTGATAACAACAAATTTAGCTTGCTAAAAAAGAAAAAAACAGAGTTCTGTTCAATCCTTTTATAAGGAGTCTTTGAGTCATATATCAATATTAAAAACAAGTGAATAGCATAATCTCTTACCATGACATAGTAATAAGCATACATTGAGGCTCCATGGTGGAAAAAGTAAAACACCTCTCCAATCTGTTTATAGTGTATTGTCATGATGACTAAATCTGAAACAAAAATCAATGTCAAATACACACATGTACAGATGCAAAAAACCACTGTGATGCACACACCCATACTGTATCATCTAAAAACAGATACACAGACATGAATACATATATATACACATACACCCCAATAAAACTTGATCATGATGGTCACTATGGGTATATGCAGACACGGGCAGTGAACAGAAAGAGGAAATCTGTAAGATTGAGACAGACGCTTGGTTGAAAGGATCTCCGAACATTAACAGGTATGTGTACTCCAGTGTGCGAGTCTGTTACTTTACCTTGTACCCATACAAATCACATTCAATCTTTAGCACCATCATACAACAAAATGAATATAATGAATATAGGATGAACAAATGATGTGAAAAGTGTCTCACCAGACGCCATGTAGCCAACTACTATTGCACAGCTTGTTCTTACTGCCGGGGAATCCCACCTGAGACAGAATTATATTGCATAGACAGAACAGCATTCACATCAAAATTAAACTGCAGTTAAACTGCATCATGACAGGGCACCTCCCAATTAAGGACTTTTTCTGTTTTTTCCTTGGTGGTCTTGGGTTCAAAATCTCTTAGCAGCCAAGAACATTTTTCAAACTTTTTTTTAAATTTTTCACTTTTTTTTTAATTTTCAAACTTTTTTTTAACTCATTTTAATTCGTTCCAAAGGTTTTGAGTGATGTATTGAAGATAGAATTTATCAAAGGGTTGCATAATTATTGAGTATTTCCAGTGAACGATTTCCCAGAATTATCCATTCTATTTTAGTAACATCGGCTTTGGGAAAAACCCAATGGGCGATTGTATCACAGCAGGTCAACTGCATGCAATGGATGTTAACAACTTCTAATTAATGTACTTCTAACTTACCATATAGGGTCTTTGCTAATTTCATCATCATAAATAAGGGAGTAGGCACACATGGAACTGACCACTGTTGCATGTACTGTGGACAAAACCCTGCAAAAGACAACATTGTTATTTGATAGTGTTTTAGTTTTACATAATTCTGTCTTAGTTTCATTGCCATCTGTTTTAAAAATCCAAAACGCAGATTCCCTTACCCTGAAATTAATCTGCAAAGTTCGGCTCCCATTCCCCAATTCCCCATCAATATCCATTTATTTGAAAGTAACACACAAGGTCAGATTTAACTAATTAAGTAATTGTGAACAACAGCTGCTGCAGGCCAAAAAAAATCATTCTAGGAGCTGTCACCCCATACAGTTGGATCTGTCCTGCTGACCACCTCTCGAAAACTATCACCTGCTCAAAACGACCGCTCTCAAAGATCCCAAATGAGTAGTTTTTCAATGCACCTTTGCACAGCGACCAGTCTTGGCTATAATTACCAATTTTGTTTGGTCCCTTGGGCTGTCATTACAGATCAATTTGATTGTACTAGGAGCTGTGTCATCCCTCCACCACCACACCACACCCCCCCCCCCCCCACAACCACCAAAGAAAATACAAACAAGAACAACTCTGTTTACGTCAATGGACTTACTATTTCCCAAAAGGATACTGAATTATTGTATTCATGGCTACTTTGCAAACAAGAAAGTCACAAACAAGATGCTAGTGTAAGAAACAGTGACACTGCATCCTGCTGCTGAGTGAAACAATCTTATCATGTTATTAGTTAATTAATTCAAATCAAACGTTCTGAGCGATATAACGTTTTCACAGAGCTCCTGTAAGCCTGCAGACCAAAGCTGCAAGTACATACGGATGACAACGTATAAGGCGCTGCAAGTACGTAAGGATGACAAACATATATACAAGGCTCACCTGGTGTTCCAGTCTACTTTCTGTTCCTCTGTCAACAGACTGTACCTCTCAGACATCTTGGCAGACAGGGAGGGGCTGAGAAACTTGAAGAGGTAGAGGAAAAAGATGCAGCTGATGGCAGCGGCCGGGTAATAGGTGGCATCAAAAGCCACTGACTCCACTGATCGTGCCATGGCGGATGGTTCAAACGGACGTGGCGTTCAGCTAAACCCTGGTCATAACACCGATTTCCTGTTCCTGCCACTACTGCTGAGGCCTACTCAGGTTTAAACGCTGGCTCGATCTCCCCCCGTCTACAAAAGAAATTCAAGTTGTGTGTTAAATGAATGCACAGAAGCATGTATGCACATACACACACAGTAACACATGCACACAGACGCATGCACATACAAAGACTTGCATGTATACACTCTCTCCCATGCACTTACTTTGTATCACACATAAATGCACTCTCCCTCTCTCGCATATACACGCATGCACACACACACACATACACTTATACCTGTGCTCTGAAACACATACACACAGACCAACAAACAAGTTGTGTGAAGTGATATAAAAACGTTTAGACTATATAATCTGTCGGCAGCAAACTAAATTATCAACACCAAGAATCATTCCGTCATTAATCATTGCCTCACTTGTGTCTTCCTTGCAAGTGGCTGAGCATTTTGTCAGATAAGTTTTCTGTATAATTAGTGCTTGTTTGTCTGTGCACTTAAAAGACGGGTTTTTCTTTTGTTGTTGTACTCAAAACTCAGTTGTTGTCAAAATACAGTAATAGAGAGAATTCTTCATCAGCACTCTTTTGTGTTCAATCTACAGTTTACATAAAATGCATGTGTCAACACATATCAGCTTCAAAGTGTTGTCACATTTTCATTCCCTTGATGAAAGCCATTGTGAACATCTATACTCTGTCAAGACGCTTGACAATTAACCTGTCAACATGTCTCAAGACACCAATGACAGATGCCCTGAAGATTATCTTAACTTATTGTCCGCCTCACACTGCATTCCTCGCCGCACTTCACATTTTTGCTCTAAAAAAAAAAAGACACTGCTGTTGCTCGACAATAAGTTTCTTTCCTTTTTTCCTTTCTCCCAGCTTAAAGATTAAAACTTAACCAATGTGTCACTAAATCCAAATGTGTTAACTAAAACAGTTGGTCAAATTGCATAACCATTGCAAAAAAGAAATAATCTTACTCTTACAATATACACAAAGAAATCACAGTCCAAAAACAGATACTGTAAGAAGTATCAGAATGCTTTGAGAACATATTATACTGAATGTAAGTTTTGGAAATGTTAATATCAAGACAATATCCCCCCCCCCCCCCCCCAAAAAAAAAAAAAGGTACAGAAAAAATACACAACATTATTTTTTATGCTCGTTGTTGAAATTGTTGGTGTAAAATATTACTTGTAGTAGTTGCAACAAAATCCACAAACCGTATCTGTGAATGTTACCTTTAGGAACAATAATCAGATATAACTTCAGAGCACACTGTGCACACAAGAAAGTCCAGCTGATTCTGACAGTAAACTACAATGGAATAAACATTTTATGGAAACAACAAATGCATTCTACTGCAAGTAATACCCCATCCAAAAATAATCTGAAGCGCCATTTCAATTGCTAACAAAAAGAACACAGATAGACCAGCTGGTAAAACAAAATCCTGTTGTGGTGATACTTCAGTATTTGTTTTGTTTACCCGAGAGAACTGCATGTAATATAAGCAGATATCTCATATTACACTCAGTTTTATAAAAATGGTCCAAAAAGAATCCAGCTGGCAAAACAAAAGTCAGTGTCTGTCTGGGCCTGGCATCTGATCTAGGACTGCATAATATGCATATATATACAAAACGTTAAGTCAATGTTTGTTTTGTTTAGGTTAATGCTTACATAATCAGGCATGGGAATTGAAAAAAGTAAAAAAGGCTGAACATTTGTAAGTAATGGCAAAGTCGACGGCGCGAAGCGCCTAGCCCTGCTAGGGGGGTTCGGGGGCATGTCCCCCAAGATTTTTTTTCTCCAAAGAACCCAATTGGTGCAATTTGGTGTCATTCTAAATTTCAAGTTTGCCATTAAATTCAGTTTGTAGAACCATTTTTGCCTCCCCCATTTATTTTTTCGGCGGACACTTTTGCTTTTTCTGCGGAAATTTGCCTTTCGGCGGACAATTCCCATGCCTGATAATATCCCATGCTTGTTTCAGATTTTTCATGTTCTGGTTCTGAGCTTTTATCTCCTTATACAGACAAAATTACCATCTACCTTTTAAACTCTACTAACATTTATTCCCAGGTTGAAGGGTGTACAATCTCTGAACATTAGGCAATGCTGCAGGAAAAGTGGCTGGAGCACAAAGAAACAGCAGCTAGTATACGCATGCATAGCATACACAAACAATGACAGATCGAGCTGAAAGAGCATTAATCAAACAAATGACAGATCTGATATTTATCATAAATGACAGGGCTTTATCACTCAGCAATAAAGGTAAATCAATGCCATCATCCCATCAATCAAGTTTAAGTAAGTGGTAACACAATTCCCAATTGGAAAAAGATCCCCCGAAATCGGCGTATGCTGCCTAAATGGCGGGGTAAAAACGGTCATACACGTAAAAATCCACTCGTGCTAAAAACATGAGTGAACGTGGGAGTCTAAGCCCATGAACGAAGAAAGAAAGAATTGGAAAAAGCTAGAAAATCAATTTTGAGCACTCACTTACTTGATGAGTGAACTTTTGCAACACAGGAAGATGGACTATCACGTACTAAACTGCATTCACATGCCGGTCACCAAATGTTTAGTGTAATTTGTAAAAGTAAGCCTTGCTATATTCTGGGTTATCTTTGTTGATAAGATGCTCCAGTTACGATAGGGACTCTATTTACCAACTTACTCTGCTTGTAACATTATGCACTCCACTTTAATATATATCAGTGTTCACATTTTTCTTCTGATTAAAATTCAACAGTAGAACCTGCACTTTGGTCTCTTTTATTCTAAGAGTAAGACCCTCTTGTTTCTGCAGAATGTCTTAACTGGCTGTAAACTGACCCCTCTTTTTTAATTTTAGAACCTAGTTTTGAGGGCTTTTGACAGTGTTAAAACAAAGTGATCCTTATGTACTCGTCTGATTACAGATGCAGATAAGAATATGATGAACAATAATCACTATCTTCCTCAAACATTCATTTCAAACCGGGGAGGTGACTGTGGAAGTTGAACGGAAGAAATACTAGAAGAAACAGGGAAGTACTTTCAAGTTTTTGTGTAGCTTCTTTTCTGACTCTTATTAGTTTTTCTATATTTCATGCAGCAGTTAATGAATTTAACAGAAACAACTGCCTCAGATGCCTTTTAGATGGTTTCAAACCAAACCAGTTAAGAAAAACCAATTGGTAGTGTTGTTCCCGGGACTCAGAGGTTAAAAGGACAGGGGTCAGACAGGGGTCAGACCAATGCAATCAAAAATATGTGTCAGTGACTGAAGACAGAGGCCTGATAACAACACACTAATGATTCACTAAATTTACCATAATTGTTCAAATACTTCATGATTGCAGGCTCAGTTCTAATCTCATTGTAGCAAACTTGCAGATTTTGGTCAATAATGGTCAGACAGACTGGATTAGCTAAAAAAAAACCACAATTAAGCTGCCTTTGTTTTACGAACACTCTATATATAGCTAGCAATAGTCAATCTGCCAATATAAATGGCAAAGCTAATTTAGTCACCTGTAATCACCCATCAATGGCTAAGCTAAATAAGTCACCTGCAGTTAAATCAGAAAGTGCTGGCAGCATAGCACATAACAGCCAGTACTGTGGTAAAGGGAAACAGCTGTTGGTCCTTATCCCAAATCACATTCACAATTAGCATGTGGAGACAGGCCTCACAGTAAATAATTAAAAGTCATTACAAGTACAACCCTCTGCAAGCTGACAGATCAATAATATGTCCAGTGGTTAGAGGACAATAGACAATTTTCAAAAATAACTGTCAGGATTTTCAGCAGCCTGCGATCGGGATGACAAACTAACTCTGTTGTGTATGTTATGTAGAGCGCGCACAATATGGTACCATTTTCTTTCGAAAATCAGCAATCACAAGTTTATCGGAGATCACAATTTGTTGCGGAAATGAACGCTGGCACGTAGTGATCGCTCACAACATGTTTTGATTGAGATCACATGGGTTTGACTTGAGGTCACATTAGTTTAGGAAAGCACATGCTTAGCAAACACTTCCAGTGATCAGAAAGCTATTGGTGACGATTCGTGGCTCCGATGACTATATTTAAAAAATAAAAAAAAGGTATTATATTAACTATTCAGCGCATGCTGCATAGCATACACATCATAGTAAGTTGTTTGTCCCGATCGCAGGATAAAGCACATCGGGAGAGTGGAACATGCTCTGGGTTAAGATAAGCTTGTCCGAGGTAAAGGGGCTCTTATTGACTCTTACTCTACCACTACCAGACTGCAGAAAAATTCTGAGTTATTTCCGGAAAATGTCTGTTTCATAAAACCTGGTCATTGTAAACAGAGTGTGGAGCCTAAATTCCCTTAGTGATACACTGTACTGATAGTGCTGTGAAGCCTTCCCTTTCTAGTGATTGTGCTTATTGCATCTCTGTGTGTTGTCCTTGTCTTTCTGGACCCAGCTAGAGGCAAAACCAAAACAGAAATGTAAACACTGCATGTTTGCAATCAAGACACTGTGCCAGATGTTTTGTTAAAGTGGAAAAAATCTGGCAAAACACCACACTAAAACTGATAAAGATATAATCACACCTGTCCCAGAAAATGTCCAAGCTGCTGTACTATCTCTGGTCATCTGTACTTTGAGCAAGTTTGCTTTGACTTGATTTATTCTGTGCTAGTCATGAATATTGTACAATTTCCCAAACATTTGTTATCAATTGGAATACCAGGCATATTCGTAATACTTCAAAAGATAAAGCCTTACACTTATTGCTACTGATAGGTTTAACCTGTTTCTAATTCTATGATGAGTATATATCGTCTACAGTCCAGTCTGATATTAGGCCTAAAAAAAAAATAGGTGTGGTTACGGTAACCCGACCTACCCTATTTTTAGGGGCCGATCCTATAACTTTTTATTACATTTGTCCAAAAAAAAATAAAAATAAAAAAATAAACCGAGTGCAAAAAACGCAATGAAAGCGAAAGCGCCCGTGTCGCACACTTATTTCCCTGTCAAGTAGGTTTAATTTGTACACATTAGAAAAAAAAGTTAAAAGAAAAAAAAAAGTGATTGCCTACCTACCTACCCTATTTTTTTGGGCTATGTTACCGTAACCACACCTATTTTTTTTTTTGGCCTTAGCTCTGTAAGGCATGCACAAAGTGAATTAGATTTTGTCAAGTATATATCTTGTTTCACATATATACTCTATTTGTGTACAGCCTTTCACGTTGCTGAATATAGTTCTACAAATTCAAATTTCAATGCAACGCTCTAGCAATTTACAGTTAATGCATCCAATTGAGCCCATAATATTCTGCATAAAGTTCATTTATGCAAGCAGTGTTGTTCACAGGCCTAGGTCTTCAGTCAATTAGTGAATTACGCATACTTGTTTTATTCGATGCATTAATTGTTTTGAATCTAACCCCAGACGGATGGAATGTCTGATAGCTTTAACAACAACACGTATACAAACAAATTTTTGCATCTGGGACATTGTGACCGATATATATTTTGAATCCAGGTTCAACTTACCTACTGTCCACTGTGTCAGGAAACAATACCGTGTAAGTGAATCTCTGCCAATTAAGCAAATGGCTTGGTGAATTCTTCATTTACCTCATCAACTTGATCTCTATCTGCATGAGCATTGTGTGTGTGTGATAGTGAGTGTGTATACATTTGGATGGCAGGGGAAGTGAATGTGAGTCACTGAGTGCGAGTGGTGGCTGTGTCTTTTGCCATCAAAACTACTATATGATATATTTATTTTAGTTTACTGAGGAAAATACATTACAGGGCAAAACCTGATAAATGTACACATACGTTCCCTATTTCCTTTTATTCGTTCTAATTCACCAACTACCAAACTAGCCATCCCAGTCTCAAGGGGGCTGATGCATCATTACCTATTTTATTATGGTACTTGCTGGCTGTTTCTGGTGATTCATTTGTGAAGGAATCAGGTTGTGGAGGGCACAGCTGACCAGACATAAAACTAAAAGCAGTCTATGTGGCAGACTGCTTTCAATTTCATGCTAAAACAAAAGTAAAAACAAAAATAAAACCAACAAATTTGTTTTTAAATTCTGTACTGCTAAACTGACAACTGATATTCTCACTGCACCGGTGATGTAGGGTCTATTGACTCTATGAGTTTTATTCCCACTGACCAGAGCGATGACGGTCAGTGCTTGACCCTGGGGACCGCTATATGGCAGCCTGTGAGATGTGAAAATCTGGTGGGAATCTCTCTCTCTCTCTCTCTCTCTCTCTCTCTCTCTCTCTCTCTCTCTCTCTCTCTCTCTCTCTCTCTCTCTCTCTCTCTCTCTCTCTCTCTCTCTCTCTCCTCGTACAGTGTATCAGTGAACACTATATCATTGTCAACTGTGAAGAAACAGCAGTAAGACTCAGAATGATGAAGGTGAATGAGTCGCAGCGCAAAAACAACCCTGGTCAACCGTCAAACAGTTGTTACAACCAGCCGACCTGATGCCATTGTGTTTAGACAGGCTACACACAATTCTCAGAAATGAAGAGGCAAGAAAAAAATACGTGTGCACCGGACTTGCTCACATTCAAAATTACCTGTTCTTTGTGGCGTCAGACAAGCGGCATGTTGGCAAGAAGGCTTCGTCAACAGACGGAAGTTGATGCCGGATGATGAATGACCGGAAGTTCCGGTATTAAAAAGGTCGTGGCAGGAACTTTGAACTTTGAACTTTATTTATTTAGGAGAACCGGCAAGTCGGTTACGGAGCCCGCAGCCTCGGGGACCGCCGGTCACTCCCCACAATTCAAGCCGCTACCTTTGTTTTTCGAGGTCCGATGAGGTCATTTCACAAAAATTCATTGTTTAAGTTCAATTCAAAGAACTGTGGGTTTTTTCTTCTCCACTGACTCTACATAATTGCTAACCTCATAAAATAATGTGCCCGAGAACGTTGATTTTTCCGCTATAATTTCCCCAAACTTGATCCTCATGCGACCTGACATATAAATTCTATTTAGTTATTCAATAATAATAATAATAATAATAATAATAAATGAGCATTTATATAGCGCAACATCATAACTTTACAATTATGCTCTTTGCGCTTGACACATTTAAAATTAAATTAAAACACAGTTATACAAGCATTTACATCTACATTCATAGTCAACAACGCTTAATTAAAAGCATACACCATCAAACATACATTACAAAAACATTCTTCCACTAACTAAGTAATAAAAACATGAATAAAATAGGTAGTGAAAACAAGGAAATACCAGCTGAATACCCTTAATCAAACAGAACATGTTATCAACAATACTGGAAACAGCCCTAGATGTTTATATACATTATCACATTATCACTAAAACAACAAATACACTACATGTAGCCTACTGATGGACTGAGAAAAACAAAATCAGGGGTTGTATTTCTTGAAGAGGTGTGTTTTAAGTGCTCGTTTGAATGCTTGGGGTGACTGAGAGTGGCGGATGTGAAAGGGGAGAGAATTCCATTGTGTGGGTGCGCCGAAAGTAAAAGTGCGTTGTCCGTATACGTATGTTGTGGTTTTGGTGTGTGGAATGGTAAGGATGCGGCCTTAGAATATTCCAGAAACAAAATTGCCCCACCCCCACCTCCCTTCAGTCCCACCACCATCACTAACCTCAAATTCAACACCCTCCAAATGTTTAGAGAGAGAGAGAAGAAAATAACAACAAGACAAAATAAACCATAGCAGGTCACCTGGGTGCCAGTGGCAGTGCAACATATCGATCATTCGAGTCATCATTGGGCCTCCCAGCCTACAATGGAGGTGCACAACAGCCTCGGCGCGCGAAGTGCGTCCCTCTTTTAGTAATTGAGGCTATAAAAGGGCGACTGACAAACACTCAAGTCCTTAATGGCAAAAAACCGTAGGACTTTTAATATCAATTTTACTACTAGGGCTGGTGACGATGAACCACCAGGCACCAACTTTTCGTGGTTCCGATAAGGTCTGGGTGCCATTGAACACACGCACACACACACACACACACACACACACACACACACACACACTACGGCTACGATGTCCCACGGTTAAGCGTCATTTTGACTGAGTACACGTTTCCACAAAAAAATAAAGAATATAAAACGCACAACTTGAAAAAGACATTCGCTTGATGTTCTTTGATTTTTCCAGCGCTTTTAATACTATACAGCCTCATTTA
Organism: Littorina saxatilis; assembly: GCF_037325665.1. Lineage (NCBI taxonomy): Eukaryota > Metazoa > Mollusca > Gastropoda > Littorinimorpha > Littorinidae > Littorina > Littorina saxatilis. The sequence continues at coordinate 37,053,555 of NC_090249.1, read as the reverse complement.
ATGGCGGAGAAGCTTTTTAGCATGAATGTCCCAGCAGCAACCATCCTCTGGGTTATGGACTACCTGACAAACAGGCCACAGTATGTTAGGGTGGGGGGGGGGGGGGGGCAATCAGTTTCAGACACAATCTGCACAAACACAGGGGCACCACAAGGCACAGTACTCTCACCTTTTCTTTTTTTCTCTCTACACAGCAGATTTCAGAAGTTCTAGTGACTCCTGCCCCATAACCAAGTTTGCTGACGACACTGGACTGACCGGACTGCTGACTGTTGACGACGACTCTGACTACAGGCAGGAGGTAGATAGGTTTGTGGGGTGGTGTGAAAACAACTATTTAGAGCTTAATGTGGGGAAGACAAAGGAAATGATAATGGACAACAGGAGGGGGGAACATGTACACAGGGAGATAGTGATCAAGGGGGAGGTCGTAGAGAAGGTAGAGCAGTATAAGTATCTGGGGGTGATTATAGACAATAAGTTGACATGGAAACCAAACTCTGATGCCCTTGTGAAGAAACTCCACTCTCGCCTGTACTTTTTGAGAAAACTCAGGTCTTTTAACATCAGACAAGAAATCCTTCAGATGTTTTACACTTCAACGTGCAATAGTGTGTTGTACTTTGGCTCCGTGTGTTGGGGTGGCAACATCAACAAGCAAGACAGGGATAGATTAGATACATTCATCAGGAAAGCAAGTGGGGTGGTAGGGAGGAAGCAGGACAATTTCACATCAACACATGAACGACGACTGACTGACAAGGTACAGAAGATTTTGGCTGACGACTCGCACCCACTCAGACCGGAATTTGACAGTAGACGGACAGACAGGAGCAACAGATTCAGACAACCAACCGCAAGATCCACACGCTACAGAAATTCGTTCATTCCATCTGCAATTCACATCTTCAATTCTCAGGTGGGGCGGTAGATGCTGGTGTTGTCGCTCTGATGCACGGGGTCAGTGTTCTGTATTGTTTCAGTATTGTTGATTTTGTTTTGCATTCTACTCTCTTAATCTTAGACAACATGTGATAACCGGCAAGGTGCTGACTTTCTTTTGTGCATTGTTGATGGTGAATGCATGTTAATTTATTTTTAATATACTTTCTTATGTGATAACCAATGTGCTATATTTTCTCAGGACAAAGAACAAATGTTTATTTTGAATGTGTTATGTATGTTATTATTACGGACACAAACGCTCAGCAATGTAATTTCTCTTTTAGAGATTAATAAAGTTATTGTATTGTATTGTATTGTATTGTATTGCTTTATTTCACGAAACAAATTCATCATGCATCACTGACATACAATCGTTAGATCATGTGCACCAAGGTCGTGCGTGAGTAACTTTAAGGACCAACAAGTTGGTAACCCATCTATGAATCTCCCGTTTGTATAGGCTTTATAGTTGTAACATTTACATTATCCAGCAATAACTCCCATAATTATAAGACTGCCAACATAAAAAGGACTCAAATCTCACTTGTTATTTATCAATCCTACTGAAATGTTATTGTAACCATGTTCAAAGTAAATGAACTTAGCTAACGAGACACAAAATTACGGTGCCATCACATGACTGCATGCATCCTAGCTATATCACTGATTCTGGACAGTCTTTCAATCGTAGAAATAGCAAACAATGTTGAGGACTGACCAAGAAAAGTGCACAGAAAAAGCTTTGATTCCAGATAAAAGTCATTGGTTTACACGTAGAAGCAAAAAGAGAATGAAAGTCGTTGTTCTGTTCATTTTAATGTTTCTGATTTTCTCAGGTTCCAGAAGACAGGCTGTTCCGCATAACTCTCACATCATCTGTTGTTGTCCATATGTATAGAGCGTTTACGTCCCTTTGTTTCTTCGATCCTGTCAAAGGGACGGGTATACAATTTACACTGCCCAGCCCCTCGGCCAGATTTTCCTATGATCTAACAATGAGAGACAATTACAATATTGTCAATATCGAAGATGAACCTACTACTGAGGAGCAATGTTGTTCATTCTGATCGTAATTAAAGATGGACCAAAGATTGAAACTATATAGGCTACTGATACACATTGTCGTTCACACTGAATGTACATCACAACTCAAGATGAACCAAACACTGAAACTGAAGAACAATGTTGTTCATACTTGATGTACATCATAAACAATGTCGTTCATACTGAATATATATACATAACAACTCAAGATGAACCAAACACAGAAACTGAAGAACAATATCGTTTATAATTATACTGGATGTACATCACAACTCAAGATGAACCAAAAACAGAAACTGCAGAATAATATTGTTCATACTGAATGTAAATCACAACTCACAGATGAACAAAACACTGGAACTACTGATGAACAATATCGTTCATACTGAATGTAAATCACAACTCACAGATGAACTAAACACTGGAATTACTGATGAACAATATCGTTCATACTGAATGTAAATCACAACTCACAGATGAACAAAACACTGGAACTACTGATGAACAATATCGTTCATACTGAATGTAAATCACAACTCACAGATGAACTAAACACTGGAATTACTGATGAACAATATCGTTCATACTGAATGTAAATCACAACTCACAGATGAACAAAACACTGGAACTACTGATGAACAATATCGTTCATACTGAATGTAAATCACAACTCACAGATGAACTAAACACTGGAATTACTGATGAACAATATCGTTCATACTGAATGTAAATCACAACTCACAGATGAACAAAACACTGGAACTACTGATGAACAATATCGTTCATACTGAATGTACATCACACCGCAGGGTGGATACCACACTGTCGAACAGGGTCGGTCGTTTTCAACATTACCCTCAAAAGAAGCCAGAAGTCAATCCACTTTCGTCTTTCTGGTGTCCGTTGACAGGATTTGGATTTGGATTACCGTCTACAGTCCAGTCTGATAAGCTCTGTAAGGCATTCACAAAGTGAATTAGATTTTGTCAAGTTTTTGCAATGAAGTGGTTGATATTTCTGAAATAAATAAAAAGCTGAAAAATTGCTCACTGGTATGTCAGCAGGCCAGAATTCTGCTCTCAGGTTTTGGTGGATTGAACGGACAAAACGATACATTCTTTTGCATTTCTCAAGTTTCGTTTTGAATTTTTCGTTCGGTCTATGATCAAACGTTCCATAAAATTAACTTTACTTTTCTTTTATTCTTGATTCTGGCACGTTAACAGACGGTCTTTTACAGACTCTCTTTCTTTGACCTCACCTCTCGACAGAGGCACGTTCAGAGATCAGCTCCGAACAGTGCTACAAGAAGTGTCTGTGCTCAGAAACGTTAGAAGGTTCTACCTCAGTTGACAGCTATGACTATTCGTTTCGCATATTCGTTGTCTCTGGGTATGATTCGGGACATTCGAAAGAACTGTGTTAATTTGCTTTACACTGAACAAACAGGCAATACAAAAACTGACGCGGAACTTCCCATGTCGGATAAGGGATGGAAACCGTGAACCATCCCCATGAGTTGTACATTATAACACTTTTCTTGCCATCGAAATTGTTTCCCTCTCCCCCAACCTCCCCATCACAATAAACTATCATGTTTTTGGCGATTAAACTTTCTGACTTCCGACTTTTGACCTCACCTCGGCTCCAACGGAGAAGAAGACATGACCACCACAGTGAAAGGCTTCTCCGTGTCCGGCTCGTCAGTGTGGACGAGAAGCGTGTACTCTCCTGGTTTCAGCATGTACGTTGCCTTGATCTCCGGGGCGTTGCCTACGAAAGTGTACGGCCTTCCCTCAGTGTCCAGAACTGCTTCTTGCTTGCCCATCATGGAGTAGATGGCGTCGATGTCCATGGGAGCGCTACCCGTCTGAAGACGTAGTTTTAACAAATGCACAACGATTGAAAAAACAAACTGACGATCCCGTCATGTTCCTGATCTACACGGGTGGCGAAGTTTGCTTGATAAGCTTAAGCTTCCCCTTATTGTTGTAGGCTATGCAGAACATGAATGACCAATCTATGATCTTTAAAATAAATTTTAAAAATTTTTAAAAAAAATAAAACAAGAAGGGCAAAGCCCATACGACTCACATGCTTTACACATTTTTCCTACCAAAATACATGTGACCTTGTCAAGGTCATCCAAGGTCATGCAACACAAAGCTGTTAATTCAAGACATAGGAAGTACAATGGTGCTTATTGGCTCTTTCTACCATGAGATATGGTCACTTTTAGTGGTTCACTACCTTATTTTGGTCACATTTCATAAGGGTCAAAGTGACCTTGACCTTGATCATATGTGACCAAATGTGTCTCATGATGAAAGCATAACATGTGCCCCACATAATGTTTAAGTTTGAAACAGTTATCTTCCATAGTTCAGGGTCAAGGTCACTTCAAAATATGTATACAATCCAACTTTGAAGAGCTCCTGTGACCTTGACCTTGAAGCAAGGTAAACCAAACTGGTATCAAAAGATGGGGCTTACTTTGCCCTATATATCATATATAGATGAGGTATTGAATCTCAAAAACTTCAGAGAAAATGTGAAAAATGTGAAAAATAGCTGTTTTTTAGGCAACATTTATGGCCCCTGCGACCTTGACCTTGAAGTAAGGTCAAGATGCTATGTATGTTTTTTGGGGCCTTATCATCATACACCATCTTGCCAAATTTGGTACTGATAGACTGAATAGTGTCCAAGAAATATCCAACGTTAAAGTTTTCCGGACGGACGGACGGACGTCCGGACGGACGGACGGACGTCCGGACGGACGGACGGACGGACGACTCGGGTGAGTACATAGACTCACTTTTGCTTCGCATGTGAGTCAAAAAGCACAACGACTGACGTTTTTAGTCCAAGACAATTAACGATGCAAACTAACACGCGTAAAAGGTTCAAAAACAGAGTATTACGCAAACAAGGTCTAAAAATCATCGAAGATTGAAGATAATTGCATGTATGCACACGTCTGAGAAAGAGAGATGCAGAGGCAGAGAGATCGGGTGAGAAATGTATGAGCATTAGAAATACAAATGCCGCCATGACGGACAAAGAAGAAGGCCAGTGGTATTAAGGTAACAGTCAGAAACTTAAAGCGATATTCCATGCTAATGGAGCTCGATTTTGTTGCCAGAGAGAGTGAGACAGAGAGAGACACAGAGAGACACGGACAAACAGACAGGCAGATTGAGATAAAGGTTTTAGGCTGAGCCTAATGTTCCAACCTGTCCTTTTAACATGTGCAGAGAATAATTGTAAACATAAGAGAAAGAAAGATAGAGAGAGGGTGAGAGTGAGAGAGATAGAGAGAGCGAGAGACAGAGATACAGAGAGAGAGTGAGACATAGAGACAAAGAATGTAAAATTGTGTGTGCGAGATCTCTGTGTGTGTCTTGAAGTCTAGCCTACTTTTTAAAAATAAAAATAAAAAAAATCATTCTGGACAAACAGACAGAGGGAAACCTATACACAGCCTTATATGTAACAAGTAACACGTCTCACCGGAAAGAGGCAGAGTGCAAGAGGAATACGATGACCATCGTCCTTCTGTGCAAGTTTTATCTCCACAGCCACTGCAGAAAGCATACCACAAAGAATTACTCTCTCTCTCTCTCTCTCTCTCTCTCTCTCTCTCTCTCGCGGACTCGCGAGATTTCGCCGAGCGGGCAGGTTGGAGTTTTTGAGCTGCGCTTCGTTTACACCCAAAGTTGCCAATAACTCGTCAGAATGACAGTCGTTGGTTTACCAACTGCTGCAAGTACATCTCTACAAGCCCTGCTCCACGACCACCACGTCACATCATGGAAAATCGCCGGCAATGGGGACAACTTGACGTTTGTTGTCAGACTTGCACCGGCGGCCACTGATGGCGACCCAGCTACACGCTACGCTCACAGTGACACACATGACAACAAGGTTCAATGTTTTCGCAGAAAACCACCAAGCCAGATGCGAAGAGATAAGAAGAGAGCTGAGGATAGGAAAGCAAAACGAGAGGATAAGGCAAGTGAAACTTTTAATGTGCCTCTTTTTGAAGCTACACCCAAAAAACAACTGAGTAATTGCCATACAAAAGAAGGTAACACACCTGACACAGACCTCGACACGGTGACCGCTGGAAAGTCACGTGCAAACAGTAGTGACTCGACTGTGTTGGCAAGTGGCGACCCATTTTCTGTTTATTCAACGACATTGCACGCAGAAGAGCACGGCCTTGGAACAGCTGAACACATGACAACAGAAAGCGTGCCTGGGGAAAACTGTATTGACCCAGAAAAAGACGATCCTTTTGACACAGTTAAAGAGTATACTGGGGCAATCATGGACAGGCCATTGCAGCGTCGTCTCCGGGACAGGCGCAGGAACAACACACATCACAGGATTGTGACAAATGACAGCACAACAGAACCGCTGTACATTTTCGAGACGGACGATCTTGTGCTTGTGTCCAACCCACAGATTGAATACAGCGATGAAGTAACATTCTAGTTCATCAAGCAGGGTTCCAAGAACATGATTCCAGAGGAACTAGGCTACATGCAGCGGCTCGCCTCGTGGAGACTAGTGGACAGATGGAACATACCACAACACCATCTACGGAAGGTTCAAGCAAGACAGAAGATCCTAATTGACTTGATCCGGTTCTACCTTGGGTAACGAACGTTTCGCGATCGAACATGAAATCGTGTGTATTGTGAAAAACAATGGGCATTGAACGGACACTTTTAGCCTCGTTCAGAGCGCGACACGTCTGACATGTCGTAATGTCAGTTTGAACGGACACTCTTATTATGCAACTTTGTGCAAATGCACTATCGGCTTCGGTTTCGATATTTGAGTGTTCGAATACCCTTCCCCAAATCCAGCCCAACTTGCAATGGGCATATTGCCTGAGCAAATAAACCATTCTGATTCTCTCTCTCTCTCTCTCTCTCTCTCTCACTCACTCCCTCCCTCCCTCCCTCCCTCCTCTCTCTCTCTCTCTCCTCTCTCTCTCTCTCATTCTCTCCTCTCTCTCTCTCTCTCTCTCTCTCTCTCTCTCTCTCTCTCTCTCTCTCTCTCTCTCTCTCTCTCTCTCTCTCTCTCTCTCCTTCGCTCGTCTGTCTGTCTTCTGTTTCTCTCTCATTCTCTCCCTCTCTCTCCCTTGCGCTTTCTCCCATCTCTCTCTCTCTCTCCCTCTCTCTCTCCCCTCTTACCAATACGATTATCATGGACCTAATGCTACAATTTAACAAATTTCGGCTTCGATTTCTGTGACTCACTCATTTGTGAGACAGAGAAGGCCAACTGGGGGTTGGTGGCGTGAGTGTTTCTGTGAGCAATCTGTCCACCGGCGTTCACCCCTGCCTTCCACGCTCCGTTCACCGTTTTGACAAAATCTGTTAAGAAATACAAAAATACAATAAACGAGAGATGACTGCCATGGGGGTGAAATGAAAGCTGGGTTCTGACAGAGAGAGAGGGAGATAGGGAGAGGAGAAGGGAGAGAGAGAGAGAGAGAGAGAGAGAGAGAGAGAGAGAGAGAGAGAGAGAGAGAGAGAGAGAGAGGGGGAGAGAGAGAGAGAGAGAGAGAGAGAGAGAGAGAGAAGCATACTGATATTTTGTGGTATGCTTTCTGCAGCGGCTGTGGAGTTCAATATTGCCGAATCCAGAGGGATAGAAGTTTCCCTCGTCAGATGGAATGCAAGACTTACCATAGTCTTTCACAACACACATGCGAACACACTGACACCCCCTCCACACAAACACACGCACGCACGCACACGCACACACACACACACACACACACACACAAACACACACACACACCATAATTAAAAGTATTTTCTTTCTAAGACAACACAAACACTTATTAGAAAATGGCTTCGCTGGTTTGAGAATCAAAACGACAAACAAAAGACATTACAGCACATACCCAATGGAAAGTTCTGTCCGCCTGACGTCACAGTCGTTGATTCGGAGGTAATTAAATCCCGGTTGCTTGGAAACTCCCTGGAGGAAACAGAGCGAGAGACTTTTGTGATAAAACATGTACTAAAAATGCATGCAACATACGTACGTAGTGCTTGACGACTGACAGAGAGGCACGGAAAATCAGCTAAAAGCATTATCTTAATCGGAAAGATGTGCGTTAGTATATATAAAAAAACAAATTCGTTTTTACCGTTGGAAAGTATTTTTAATAGGCAGTTACAGATAAGAAGCATTTTTGTGTGAGTGTTCGAAGAACAAAACGTTAAAAAAGTTAGCTTGTTGTACTCGATAAGTTGTATTTAATTCATTGTATGAGATATTGTTAATTGTTGTTATTTATTTGAATAAAAAAATTTGAAAAAAAATTGAAAAAAAAGCTAAAAGTATTCATCTAAGAAAAGGGACATAAGCGCTCTATTAAATCAGATCATGTCTTTTGAAACAGCCACAGGAGGCAAATAGACAAGGAACTAGTGACACAAAGTGACATTATTGCAAGTTGAGTCTATTTGAAGTAAGCAGAAATATGACTATTTTGCGAAAAGTACGTATTAATTTTTAGCTTCCAGAACGCAATTACTGAGGAAAGGGCAGTTTTTTTCGTTCTCTTTCTGATCTTTTTGGTCCAAACCTTAAATTGTAGAGGAAAAAATATTTGATTCACGGAGTCCTTATTAGCCGTTGTTGTTTCGGATTATCAGAAATGACCCTTGAGGCACATTACACTTTTACTGCCATGAACAAAACACAACAAATCACTTAACACTGAACCAAGAAAAACAATTCATGTCACAGACTTACGAAACATTGCTGAGAGGGACGGACGAGAACACTCTGACGAGAAAAGATTTCTCCTGTTCAGCGTCTTTCGTCGATGGAAGAATCAGATATGTTCCAGCGCTCAGCGTGTGACGGAATGAAATCTGGTCTCCGTTCATGTAGCTGTTTGTATTCTCTCCAAGAATTTGCACTGTGGCGTTCTGATCTGTTTGGTCCAGAACCTTAATTGTACAGTACAGAAAAAAAATTAATTCACGTAGTCCTTATTTGTCGTTGTTGTTTTGGACCATCCGAAATTACCCTTCTGAATCCCAGCTTGATGGACATCAGAATTTACCCTTGTCATTGCCAGCCGGAGACATAAGAAACTACCCTTAAAATCACAACTTGAGATCATTGAACGTCAAATTGCCCTTGTCAATATTAGCTGAGGCACATCAAAATTACCCTTAAAATCAAAACTTCAGACCATTGAACGTCAAATTACCCTTGCAATCAAAGCTTGAGACCATGGAAAGTCTATTGCCCTTAAAATCAAAGCTTGAGACCATTGAAAGTCTATTGCCCTTAAAATCAAAGCTTGAGACCATTGAAAGTCTATTGCCCTTAAAATCAAAGCTTGAGACCATTGAAAGTCAAATTGCCCTTAAAATCAAAGCTTGAGACCATTGAACAAAGCTTAAGACCATTGAACGTCTATTGCCCTTAAAATCAAAGTTTGAGACCATTGAAAGTCTATTGCCCTTAAAATCAAAGCTTGAGACCATTGAAAGTCAAATTAACCTTAAAATCAAAGCTTGATGTAGCCGTGTGGCGATTTGACGTACTGTTGTTCATTTCTCTCGTTACCTAGCCCAATTATTCCCCTTGACCATGCGTGTATGTGTTTGTTCCGTGGTGTCGTGTATGTCTTCGTCCCGTGGTGTCGTGTATGTCTTTGTGCGTAGATGCTGCGTTTTAATTGGTTAATCCCTTAACGGATGCGTACACATTCACCCCCGACAGTGCGAGTTCGGTCAGTCTGACCGGTGATTTCGAAGTGTGAAGACGTGTCAGTGCGCTTAAGCCTTGAGATCGGTGTTCTATTTGAAACAGTTCTTTGTGTTGGTGTGACATCTTTTAAAATACAGATAGCCTGTGCTGGATTGTGAGTATCATATTTGACCTGTGGTTTAATAGCTGATTTACCATCAGCGAGGTGAGTGATTCAGACCGGCGTAACTCCGTGTGTGTTTAGTTCTTCATATTCCTGTTAGTGTACATATGCGTGCGCGAGTGTAGTATGCTTCGTATGGTATTTTTATCTGTTGTCTTATTATTTGTTTTGTCTTTTAATGTGCACCACACTGAAATTTCTCTGTATGAGATAATAAAGTATTCGTATTCGTATGGCATTCCGTTTGTCAAATAATTATTTGGATACTTTTTCATGTTTTTTTCACCAGTTTTAGCTAAATAATCATTATTTAGAAGCTCATGTGCTAAATAAGTAATTGTTTATAAACAATGTAAAACAATTCTAAATATTTTTTTTTGTTTACGTAAACAATTCATTATTTACCTAAACAATTCATTGTTTACGTAAATAATTCATTGTTTACGTAAATAATGATTTATTTACGTAAACAATATATTATTTAGACTTATATTACATTGTTTATAAAGAATCAGCAATGTTGCTAAATAAATCATTATTTACGTAAACAATGAATTATTAACGTAAACAATGAATTGTTTAGGGAAAGCAGTTTTCATTATTTAGGGGAATCAAGAATTGACTTCTAAGCTTCATTTTTATATTTAGTCAAGTTTTGACTAAATATTTTAACATCGAGGGGGAATCGAAACGAGGGTCGTGGTGTATGTGTGTGTGTCTGTCTGTCTGTGTGTGTGTGTAGAGCGATTCAGACTAAACTACTGGACCGATCTTTATGAAATTTGACATGAGAGTTCCTGGGTATGAAATCCCCGAACGTTTTTTTCATTTTTTGGATAAATGTCTTTGATGACGTCATATCCGGCTTTTCGAGAAAGTTGAGGCGGCACTGTCACGCCCTCATTTTTCAACCAAATTGGTTCAAATTTTGGTCAAGTAATCTTCGACGAAGCCCGGACTTCGGTATTGCATTTCAGCTTGGTGGCTTAAAAATTAATTAATGACTTTGGTCATTAAAAATCTGAAAATTGTAAAAAAAAATAAAAATTTATAAAACGATCCAAATTTACGTTCATCTTATTCTCCATCATTTCCTGATTCCAAAAACATATAAATATGTTATATTTGGATTAAAAACAAGCTCTGAAAATTAAATATATAAAAGTTATTATCAAAATTAAATTGTCCAAATCAATTTAAAAACACTTTCATCTTATTTCTTGTCGGTTCCTGATTCCAAAAACATATAGATATGATATGTTTGGATTAAAAACACGCTCAGAAAGTTAAAACGAAGAGAGGTACAGAAAAGCGTGCTATCCTTCTTAGCGCAACTACTACCCCGCTCTTCTTGTCAATTTCACTGCCTTTGCCATGAGCGGTGGACTGACGATGCTACGAGTATACGGTCTTGCTGAAAAATGGCATTGCGTTCAGTTTCATTCTGTGAGTTCGACAGCTACTTGACTAAATATTGTATTTTCGCCTTACGCGACTTGTTTTTCTTTGTGTATATACTATAATTCAATACAAGGTATCTCCAAACATTATTTATCAGAAAATGTTCGTAAATTTGTTTATTTTACAAGCTGAAATTGCCGTACGAAAAGAATTGAATGCGAAAACAAACAAAAGGTCAAGGTCATAACCGGGAGTGTTTAGTGTTTGCATTCTCTCCCTTGAAGTTGTTGAAAAAAAGTTTTCCGTCCTAAGTTTTCTGTTCTGTGACCTCAACAAAAACTTTCTCTTTCCATTTCTCTTACTGCATGATTACACTTTTTTTTTATCTGTAGGTTACACAACACAACACAACTTGGTATGAGCTCTGACGCGATGACGTCACACAGTCGTGTGCAGAGTTGTCCGGCCTTGCCTCTGGCATTCCGGCGGAACTCGCGAGAAGGCAACACGCGAAATCTGCACTCTGAATCTTCCGCATTTATCGACATGGTCTCTAGTTGTAGTGTTAAACATTGCCATAACAGACAAGATAGAGATAGGGACAGAAGATTCTTTTCTGTTCCATTTGTTGTCAACGGAAAGGGCAAAGAGACAAGGGATTTGACTGCACGACGCGGGCGAGAATGGTTGGCACAGCTTCAGCTGAAGAATTTCAACTTTGAATCAACAGCTAGGAGATCTATACGTGTGCTCTGATCATTTTGTCAATGGTAAGTACTCATGCTTTTGTTCACCTGCCTTGGTTAGTCTGTGTTTTATGCAAGCTGTGTTGTGATGGTAGTGTGCAGACAGTCGGTCAGTCCTGCACCGAGTGCAGTCTATGACTGAGTGAGTCAGTCTTACACTTACTCTCAGGATAACAACTTAGGCCAAAAAAAAAAAAATGCTTTGGTTACGGTTTCATGGCCAAAAAAAATAGGGTAGGTAGGTCGATTAAACTTTTTTTTGTTTGTTTTTTGGTTGGTCCCTCTTGAAATGATAAAAATATTTGTGTATGCAGGATATTCGAGGTATTTTCATATTGGTGTATTCGTCCGCTTCACTGCCATCAGGAGTCAAACGAACACACTTGAAGTGAAGTGATTTGATGTGGAAACTTTCCAAGTTTTCGAGAGTCATGCCAAAGTCCAGTTCGAAAGAGTCTTCGGGTTCGGCACTTATTTTCGTCGACCCAACACATTTTATCCCGAACAGTTTGCCGTCCAAAGTTGGATGAAAATCATGAAAAATGTCCACCAAGGTTGCACTCTTCGAGTACCGACTTATCAGTCGTGTTTGTTCGATATGAACGCACTTTCCGAATACGATTGCAAATGCAGACGACATCTTTTTACGTTCGCGCAACGAACGAACGCACGAGACTGACTTCCCTTGGATATGGGAGTTGTAAAAAGCGGAGTGGTGTCCCTTGTCGGGCTTGTTGTTGTCTGCTCGCCGGCGATCGATGTTTTCTCTGTGCCGTGGTGTTGTCGTTTTCGGTGGGTTTTTGTGTGTGTGTGTTTTTTTTGTGTGTGTATGTATGTGTTTGGTTCATTTTATTTTTAGCTTTAGGATCAAAAAAAAAGTTTAGGGTCGGCCCAAAAAGTTAGGGTCGGTCGGGAAACCGTAACCAAAGCATTTTTTTTTGTTGGCCTTATCATGGTTGCCCAAAACCATGACTTGTGAGAAGGTGTGAAATACTTGGATTTGATAATCAGAATTTATTTGAACACTAAATGGTCATTGTTGATACAACTTTATAGTTCAGTTTTAAAGGGTAGATCTGTGTCTAGATTTACTCATTCATTTTGTTTGGGTGACTTATTTTTAAAATAACTCCCAATCCATAATTTACAATACATTTGCCTTTGATTTTTTCTGCAGGGCAACCATCTGTGAGAAGTAAACACCTACTTTGAAACTTGGGTATGGTGCAGGGACACAGCCTGACAGCCCAACAAGGACAGTACCAGAGACTCAAGGAGAGGAAGAAGCTTGTGGGGAGTGAGTCAACTCCTTCTCACCCTAATTTAGCAGAGGATGCTGTTGATGGCGAAAGTGAAGGTACTTCGGATACAGCAGAACTGGCTGCTCCTCTTCCCGAGAGAGGTGACTGTGGCGGTACTTACTGCCAGACTGAAACCTATGACAATTTTGCCTGGATTTCTAAAGATAAAGAAAAGCAGCAACGGGATGAACTAAACAGGCTGGTGCTAGAAACTCGGGAACTTAAAGACGAACTTGCCAAGAAAAAAAATGACACTTGATTCTTTGAGGGACAATGACGATACTGTACGATATTTTTCTGGGATTTCTAATTTCTTCACACTTGTTACATTATTTGATTTTCTTGCATGGCATTTGCCAACACACTCGCGCAGAGCACTGACACAGTTTCAAGCTCTCATTCATGCATATATACGCCTTAACACACCTCTGCAACACCTGGCATACATCTTTTCTGTGTCAAGAACAACTGCCAGCAAAGTTTTTCACGAGACTGCATATCATGTACCACAGACTGCAGCCACTTGTTTTCTGGACAGACAGGCGAAGTATAAAGACAAGTCTACCGCCACAATTCCTTCCCTATCCATGGAACAGAGTAGTCATCTTGAACACACACGGCCAGTACCGTGTAACTGGCCTTGGCACGGAACGATCCAAGGGGGGCAATCTCAGTCATCTCAAAGAGGGAAATCCAAACGCAATCCGCTTTGTTCGATTTTATGGGCTTGGACGATAGAGAAAAATAAGAAAAGCAAAGCTGGAGTCCAGTCTGGACGAAACTGCTATCAAGAACGCAGAATTGCTTTTTCTGAGTTTTTTTTTAGCCGTAAGCACCATGTTTATCGGAGCAGGAAACTCTTCCATAGTGAGGCCCCTTTGTTGGTTTCACTGCGGCCGCATTGTGAACAGCAGTTAAACATGGCGCTTACGGCTAAAAAAAAACTCAGAAGAAATTAATTCTGCGTTCTTGATAGCAGTTTCGTCCAGACTGGACTCCAGCTTTTGCTTTTCTTATTTTTCTCTATCGTCCAAGCCCGTAAAATCGAACAAAGCGGATTGCGTTTGGATTTCCCTCTTTGAGATGACTGAGATTGCCCCCCTTGGATCGTTCCGTGGCAAGGTCAGTTGCACAGTACATGTACTGGCCGTGTGTGTTCAAGATGCAGAGTAGTGTCCATTATTATTATTCTCTTTTTTTTTTTTATTATTCTCTTTATTTATATAGCGCCTTATCCGAAGTTCAAAGCGCTTTATGCCGTGTGAGATGGAATTTTTTACACAATATATCACGCATTCACATCGACCAGCAAACCTCAAGCCTGTTAGGCGAATGTTCACCTTTCGCGGCCTTTATTCCAAGTCACACGGGTATTTGATGGACATTTTTATCTATGCCTATACAATTTTGCCAGGAAAGACCCTTTTGTCAATCGTGGGATCTTTAACGTGCACACCCCAATATAGTGTACACGAAGGGACCTCGGTTTTTCGTCTCATCCGAAAGACTAGCACTTGAACCCACCATCTAGGTTAGACTGTTTTGAAATATATTCATTGAGAGACCCTCCAGTGTTGATGCTAGTGCACTCACCTGGTCAAACTACAAGCACAACAATACAATTAAATACCTAATATCAATTACACCTCAAGGCCATAATTCTTTTATTTCTAAAGGGTGGGGTGGGCTTTCAAGTGACAAACACATCACTGCAAATAGTGGGTATCTAGACAATATTGTACAAAATGATGTGATTTTGTCCGACAGGGGATTTGACATTAATGAACTAGTGGCTATGAGAGGTGCACAAGTGAAAATCCCTGCCTTTACAAGAGGGAAGAGTCAGCTTACAGCTTATGAGATAGTCAACACGCAAACTAGCTAATCTGAGAATTTATGTTGAACGAGTTATCGGTATTCTTTGTGGAAAGTACAAAATTCTGAACTCTGATATTCTGACTGATCTTTTGTTTGCAAGGGAAGAGGAAGAAGTGGTAACACTGGACAAAATAGTCACTGTATCATCTGGGCTTGTCAATGTTTGCACTGGTATCATGTGATTCTTGCTGTGACGCTGCATAAACACAGCCTCGTGAACTGAAGGCATTGTTTAGACTAGAGAATATGTTAATTAAACTGTGGTGTATTGTATCTGATTCTGATGTCAAGCATGAGCAGTAGCAATAGTCTTTCTGTTATGTTTTCTCTGGACGGAATCTTGAATTTGAAGATGAAGGCATTGTTTAAAGAATGTGTTAATTAAACTGTGGTGTATTGTATCTGATTCAGGTGTCTCACATGAGCAGTAGCAACAGTTTTTCTGTTATCATGTTTTCACTGGATGGAATCTTGAATTTGAATATACATACATGTGTATATGATCTGACCTGCTGCTATTTCCTTCCAATTCAAGAGCAGATTTCACTCTTTCTATCACACACACACACACACACACACACACACACACACACACACACACACACACACCACTTTAACATACACTTTGAAATCATTTTGCATAAATGTGACATGTATTGACACAACTGACAAAGGTTGAATTATGCTGATTAACCTCAAAATAGCTCTACACAGGAAACAAGATAAGGAGCATTGAAAAATTAAATGGCCTACACTTGAAATGCGAGCACACATTTAAACTACCAATAACATGCAACTGCAAGCAACACTGAACATACCACTACCAGTATTGCAGGTATGAAGCCAAAGTGAAGAGAACACTTTCACTAAATGTTCAAAATTGAAATAACATACTGTGGGTATGTGAGTCATTAACTATTCATTATGATCAAAGACCTGTGCGCTTTTTTGCAGAAATAAATGTGTTCAATTTTGTTGTCATCAAAACAGAACTAGTTGATAATACTAATAGAAACTAACTTTCAGTTCCACTGCCAATTTAAACACTGTATTACTTGACTGTACTGATGCAGAACTACGCTGGACCACACACTCTTATTTGTTCCCTAAATCAAGCAGCCAATCCGTGTCACTGGAAACATTGAACAAGGAGAATGAACAATATACCTGGCTGAATAAGTTGATAATCAAACTGCTCATGATTCTTTGTTATTCACAGCAGTGGATGTAAAACAATCACAAAATAAGGTCCTGTATGCATCATAATTTATACTTGTAGCACTTGATTTTGTATTGTGGTCGGTGATCCTAAACAAAATGTATGTCTACATCTGTGCATGATTTTACTTTAAGAATAAAATGAAACAAGAATGGAACAATTGATGACTTCTCTGTGAGTGTGAACTGTGATTTAAAACATTACATGCTCTCTTTTCTCTCCCTCTCTTCTTCTTCTTCTTCTGCGTTCGATGTATTCTCTCCCTCTCTACAACTTTACTACTGCCACTTTCTATGTGTACAGTCATACATGATGTTTGTTTTCCCACACACATGAGCAAGCGAGTCTGGCATTGTCACTGTTTCTTGCTGCGTTTCACGGCTGGTGTTTGCAGCTGCTCCTGGTTCACATCCACTGCTTGTAGAGGCTCAGCTTCTCTGTCCAGCCAGTTTCCAACTAGCTCTGGAAGAACTGCGAGTCTGAACACTTTCAAAGCTTTCTCCACACACATTGCCCAAAAATCACAGTCAGGCAATACTCGGACAATAACTTTATCCACAGTAGTCCACACCATGAAATCGCAGTAGGAGGAACTGGTCATAACAATCTGGCACTGTACTTGACTAAAGTATGGGTGGTCTTTGCGCAGACAAAGCATCCCCTCACTGTTAGATTCCAAACAGAAATGGCGGTCTGCCACAGCACACTCAACAGCTGACTCCTTGAAGGTGAAGGGACGTGTGTGCAGGTTTCTCCAACTCCGACCATGCCGGTTTCTCCAACTCCGGCCATGCAGGTACAGTGTGCTGCCAGTATGTTGCCATCAGAAGTGGCGATGATCCAAGGAGAAAGTGCTGGTTCATTAAGGCGTTGTGAATGAAGAATCTGAAAAATAAATTGAAGGTCGCACAAATCAGCATTCAGCTAGGTCAATCAAATGAATATAACTCTAAGACGCACATAACGTGCTTTACAATAACCTTAACAATGAAAAGTAAACAACAGATTTTTAACTGAATATGAACATGAAGCTCATTATAAATTTATATAATATTTTGCAAGCTATTTCAAAATATAAATATATTCAAGACTATCTACAGCTTTTGTCGTAGTCCAGAATACAAACTGAAGCGAAGAATATATCAAAGACAAAGCCTCAACACAATATCCTGAACTGCAACTTGTGATATATCAGCAACACAAGACAGAGAACACTCACGTTCATTCATTATAAACTGAAAGCACATTCTTACCTTTGCAGAAATGACAGAGTTCTGGGCTGTAGCACTTGACATCCCTCACCCAGCCAGAGACAAAAAGTCGGTAGGAATCAAAACTGTTGTAAGCTTTTCAGCTGCTCACATGTGTATCTGTATGCACTCTTGCCAAGCACAAAATAATTTACGATGTTGATGTAACTCAGCTCTGGCAGATCGTCCGGATTTGCTGACCAGCACCTGGTTGAGAATGTCATACGGATCATTCCCGTCAATCTCCAAAATCTTCTGGTGGTATCGCCGCCTCTCCTCTGGTAACAATCGCTCAGAATATTTTCGCTTCTCGCCCGATCGCAATGTTTTGCATGAGGCCTGTGCATGAGGCAAGGGAAGTCACTCCAGAGTCTTCTCGGAACGCGTCGGAGGCATTGTTTCCCGTTTTTCAACGGTTCACAGCTGTTTTTACTTTTCTCTTTGAAATGAAACGATGAAAGGAAGAGAAATGGAAAGACAGGCATGTTGTTGGGACATAAACAGAACAGAGAACATAAGGGGGAAAAAAACTGTGTTTCAACAACTTCAAGCAAGAAAATGCAAACACTAAACACTCCCGGCAGGGAAACACCTTAATTGACCTTGACCGTTGACTGTGTATGAGATCAGTTATTTTCGTACTCGGCTTGTAAAATAAATAAAATAATATCCAAACAACAGCTATTTTAAGATAAGAGTGTGTGGAGAGACCTTGTATTCAATTATAGTAATCACTGAAAGACATAAAACTTAGTTCAGAAGCGAATCCTAGAAACCCCTAAATAATGGAAAATGTGTTGGCTAAACAATTCCATTGTTTACGTAAATAATTCATTGTTTACGTAAATAATGATTTATTTAGCAACATTGCTGATTCTTTATAAACAATGTAATATAAGTCTAAATAATATATTGTTTACGTAAATAAATCATTATTTACGTAAACAATGAATTATTTACGTAAACAATGAATTGTTTAGGTAAATAATGAATTGTTTACGTAAACAAAAAATTATTTAGAATTGTTTTACATTGTTTATAAACAATTACTTATTTAGCACATGAGCTTCTAAATAATGATTATTTAGCTAAAACTGGTGAAAAAAACATGAAAAAGTATCCAAATAATTATTTGACAAACGGAATGCCATAGGAGTGAACTGTAAGTAGAGGCTGTTTCTTTTGTTTGTATTGATTTTTGCTGGTCTATAATATGTTCTGATCGTATGAATGATGCTATGGTGTGCACGTATGTATGTAGCTATTTTATCCTAGTGGCGTTATAGCGTCAGTGTCGTTGTTTGGCCGTTGAGACCCAGTTAAATGCAGTTTTCCCGCGCTAGCCTAGTTCTTTGTCTTGTAATAGCGTGTCCTGTGTTGCGGGCGCGTCACATCCTGTGTGACGTTATAGATAGCGTTGCGCCCCCTGTAGTAACTTGTGAAGTTATCGGTCCTTGTCAGTGTGTCACGCTCCGATGGTTTAAGACCGTAAGGCGTGAAGCGTATCCTCAGTTACCTATTGTGTAGGGAGTTAGTCCCGTCTCTCCCATTATCAGTTTCTGGTGTACGTTAAAGCCATATGTACTCGATGACTATACACGCTAATTGCTTTACCCACAGCTGGAGACATGCTAAATTAAGTTCCCTGCAAGATATTGTGGTCTAGGACCCCTTAAATGTTGAGATATTTGAATTTTTATTTTGATCCAGATCGTCCTATTTATAGATTTGCCAACAGAGGTAGCGTTGACGCAAGGGAAATAACTCCGCGTCTTTGTTGACATCCTCACTTTTTCAGAGGCTAGAACAAGCTGTAATGCATGAATATGGTCCGCGCATGGCGACATATCGTCATTACATGGTCTTATGGTGCGTTTGACATCGATTATGGGCAAACTACACTTTGTAAACACGGGAGCGCGTACATATGCCTTTAATTAAAAGTCACGTTATCGCAACCTCTGTCTTGGCGTCTCATTTATGCTTCCTGGCCTATTTTCCCCCTTCCACTCCACCCTATCACATTGAGACTATTGAAAGTCTATTGCCTTTAAAATCAAAGCTTGAGACCATTGAACGTCAAATTGCCCTTAAAATCAAAGCTTGAGACCATTCAAAGCCTATTGCCCTTAAAATCAAAGCTTGAGCCCACTGAAAGTCACATTGCCATTATTAATAAATCAAACCATGAGACCATTGAAAGTCAAATTACCCTTAAAATCAAAGCTTGAGACCATTGAACATCAAATTGCCCTTGTCAATACCAGTTTGAGGCACACCAGAAACTACGCCTAAACATCATAGCTTGAGACCATTGAACGTTTGACTGCTTGACGGACATCGAAGATTTTCCTTTTCAATCACATCTTCACTATTTTATCTTTGTCAGCCGCAGCTTGAAGCCGTCAAAAACGGACCCTTTTTGTTGGTGACTTTAATGCAAGCAACACACAAACAACAACAAAAGTGATTTTGATGAGAGAATGATACCAACTGTTCCTCTTCAGTGAGAGGCAGGCTGACCCCTAACAACTGGACATCGATATTTTTTTTATTTTTATAATTGAATGTCAAAACCCATCAAACTTCCGATTTCGTGAATGAGGCTTCTTCTTTACCATCGGATCTTTTCGTGCAGAGAAACATAGCATGACAATGCTTCCTTATTACCACGTTATGAAGAAGCCCTGATAAACCACAAAAATCATGTAACTAAGCCCCCTTACACAAACACCCCCCATCTCCCCCCCCCCCCAATACAAAAAATGTGTTGAATCTAGGTAACCCAACCGACCCCATTTTTTTGCCGACCCTAAAATATTTTTCACCACTCTAAAAAAGATTGTCACAGACAATAGAACATAGAACATAGATACATAATACTGACCCATATCGTTTGGGAGGGGGGGGGGGGGGATTTTACCCGAATCCTACATTTTTTGTGTGTTTCCAAGCTACCAACCTGGAAGACATCGCATCTGATGAACAAGTTGGTTGCTGTGCGGCTTTCTCTTCTCTGGATCAGTTGCACCACCACTGGTACCTCCGCAGACCCTGTCACATTCATATAAATAATACAATTTCAAAGAGTCCCATCTAATCCAGTAAATGGCTTCTCCTGTCCTTTTGTTGTCAGGGAAGCCGGACGGAGTAATGCGACTGGTAACTTCACGGTGATGTCATATAGTCCAACAGTTTTGGCCAGCCCATGACTTATTAAAGGAAAAGTCCAAGGTTTAGGGTCACTTTTGATATGTTGACCCTCTTAATTCATCAACCACAAATGCGTGTGTAAAAATGAACACAGAAATCCAAAAAGTATACTTTGACTCGTTTTTTGGTTGTTCTGAATCGTTCCATCGCGCGCGCAGTCTTGGCTCATGACCTTGTGCACATACGTGTGCTACGTCACGAGCCTTGAACAATAAACATGGCCGGCTCAAGCAGTGAGGAAGACAAGTGGAATACGGACCGGTTTTCAGCCAGCCTGAGGTTTTAGCGTGCCCGTTTGAGCCTCTTCGTCGTCAAAATGCTGGCGAGGCCACAAGGAACTGCTTGAAACAGAGCCAGCATAAGCGGCAATACGAAATGGTATGTGATTCTCTTTGTTGTGATGTTGACACACTACTAGTCCGTAGTCGCTACCTCTTGCAATTGCATGCTAGATCGAAGGCAGGTGTGTTTTTCACAGATCAGTTGATGTGCTTCCACAGATCTGTAAGCATGTAAAGATTATTGATTTATGCTATTATTTCAGGCATCTGGTGTTGTTTATTTTCCTATCTTTAATCAAGGATTTCGTCCTTGAACTGCCCACCCGCTGAGAATAAATGTTTCCACAGTGATGTTCACACGCGACTATCCTTATTTTCTCTTGGAATTCTGAGTAATTCTTCAGTCACACAACGAAACATGTAGACAGCAAGTTAACATTGCGCAAAGCCTGTTTCTTGCGGACAAAACTGCAATTATCCTGGTATTTTTATTTGCGACAGTAAGACACTACTGTACATGACATCGACACCACTAAACAGTGAAACTGTTTTGAAATGGCGGTGGGCTGCTTTCATGTGCTAATACTAATAGTGATCCTGACATTTTTCTTGCGAAACGGTCAAAGGGAAGTAATAAATGAATTTAGTTTTTTAAACGAGCACACGTGATTTCCGATCTCAAACTAGATCTGAAATCATAAGATTTTCTGAGCAGTGGCGAAACGCTGATGGCTAGTGATATCGCAAGCCATTCTGGAAGCAAATAAGCACTGTCAGACATATGCTGAAACACGATTACAGCAGTTCAAACTTTTTGATCATTGATTTTCAGGAGTACGCAATATCGGACAGTCACACTACAAAAAGACAATGCGTTAGTGCATAGATCGGTATTCTCAAACGTCACGAACAGACAGTACGTTGCTACTATATTATTTTACTGTATTAACAAAACCTCACAGTCCCATTAAAAATGTGTGGTGTGTGCCGAAAAGCAACCATATGAGATTCAGTCAGTGGGACCCTGAATCTACCTGGGGTTAAATCGGGTTATTGACTCTCATTGCATGAATTTTTAAACTGAATATATGTGTTATATATATATATATATATATATACATTACATGTACTACTGTTCCTGTTGTTTTTGTGATCCAGTGCAATTTCTGTTTATACCTTAGAATCTCAAGGTAATTTTTGAACGAGGCATACAGATGATACATGTTGCCATGATCACAGAGTGATACGTGTATTTTGCTTATCAGGTTTCAGTGCAGAAACTCCAAGAGGGAACGAAATTCAAATATCTGGAAAACCTGGATGAGGAGATAGACAGCCTAACAGCACAATCATCCTCCTATGTTTGCTCGGACATCTACTACCTTCAAACTGCATACTATCCGTACACACAGGAATATGGACGACTCAACATTGATCAAAATGGGTAAGTAACACAACACAAACAGATGATTTCCATAATGATAGATTTATTTATCTGAAAGTAAAATTGACAACAGAGTGTACAATTTGTTTTCAAATACGAAAATATCACATTGGGTTAAAAAAAACCACACCATCATATATCATTAAAACTATTCTTTATTTCTAAACACATACATGTATATCAGCATAGTTTATTCATGTAAACATCCTCATTTCGGTTCCCAGTCTATCTGAAATCAAGGTAAGATATATGCCCCAAAAAATAGCGATCACACAGTGCTTCAGCATGAATTTGAAAACCTGCTCTACGTCACATAGACACAGTGTGTCTTATGATTCTATCCACCCTCTCCAAACAAACACGTACACGTTTTCTCTGGTACGAATGTCTTAAAAGCTCAAACTAAGCTGCTGTTTTATTCTGTCTTGGTTTGCAGGAAATACACGCACGTCGCTTACCCATAACAGGCAGCTGGTGCGCTAGGGAGCCGGGGTTTCTCGGCAGAAGCATCAGAGTACCATTACCAACCTGTGCAGTCAAAACAATCAGAAATACTTTCCCAAACGGATGAAGAGTGGGGTTCAAACTCCCTGAGCTACAGAAGGCTGAAATATACTTTTACAAATCGTGTGACTGTGTTGAACAGATTCCTGCATGGTTTGAAGATGATACTGGGTTGTCACGTGGTCCGGTACATGGTTCACATTCTGCAACATTTTGTTCCAGACTTTTTCCACTGTTGGTCTACTCCTGCATCAGGTAGTCAGTCCATGAGCCGGTCAGCATAGCCTGTGTCCAGTATTGTCCGTTTGCCTGTTGCCTGAAACATGGTTGTTTGGAAGTAACTAACGATCTCTGCACACATTTTAACATGTGAATAAGAACAGAAAAAGTTTGTCAAAAGTATACATAGTTTAATTTGCATTTACTTCAAGGCCAGACTTTCTTCTCGTTCATTATTTCTTCATAAAGATTCTGGAAATTAACAAAATGTTTCCCCCTATCAAAGCTTCCTAACTTTTTTTTTAAATGCAGGTCGGTTTGTTGTCATCTGTGCATTACTACCTCTTGCCACCCGTGCGGTCATTGCCACCAGGTATCTCAACAATCAAACCGTCTATACAGGCACGTCCTTTTTCAAAACAGGATTGCTCACTACACAGATCTGCGAAGACTTTTACATCGAAAAAAAAATCTCTTGACTTGAACATATACCAGGAATAAACATCCTGACTGGTTTTTGGAGCTGTATTTTCTTAGGGAATGTTTTACACGTGTGGTGTTAAAGAAATTAATTCATACAATTCTAAATTCGCAAAGAGAGTACCCATACAGAGTGTTCAGTTATAGTATTTTTCAAAACGGAAGGATGGCCATATCCCATGTAAAAGCCTGGTAAGATTTGAGATTTTGAACCCAATTGTTTACACGGGAAGGGCTGTCCATTTAAGAGGAGGCATCCATGCCTGGATGAGAAATACACTGATAACACAGAAAAAGCACGAGTTTAACTTGCATATTCACAAAACTGGTTCAGAGGCCCGGTAAAGGGAACACATGTTAGTTATTTTAAGAGAACATCACGAAGACCTAATTATTAAATTAAAGCCTTTCTGCACGAATGTACATCTTCTATGAATTATATTCTAAAACGCCACATGTGTAATTCATTCCACACACAAAATCCAGCTCCAAGAAGCAGTGAGGCTGTTGATTATTGGAATGTGTTCAAGTCGACAGATGATTTTTCCTGTGTAAACTGAGCCTTGGCAGATCTGATATAGTGAGCAAAGACCTGCATTTTTTTAAAACGTGTTCAGAGGCCTTGAAATGGTTAAACATTTTGTTTATTTCAAGTAGTCTTTATGAAGAAAAAATTAACAGTAAGGAAGGCAAATGGGTTGAAATGCAAATTAGATTCCTTTTGAAGAACTTTTTATGTTCTTCTTCACGTGTTACATTATGCGTACGTAGATCGCAAGATATTTTCGAAAAAATTCATAGATAAGACAATCTGCAAACGGACACAAATTCACAATATTTATGAAGCCAATAAATTTGACTCGAGAACAAAGCTTATGTGTTTGAGGTGATGTGCATGGGTATGAATGTTGAATGAGTCCGTCAAAGATACCCTCCATGTCGCCTTACAGTGGAACCTACCATTAACATTATACCACCTTAAATTACCTTGCTCTTTCAAATGTACTGCTTAAACTTCTTGAACATGCAACTCTTGCTGTCTACCATAAAGACCATCAGGTCAGCAACATACTCGTGAATGTTTTGTTTTGGTCTATAATTAAAAATTTCAGAAAATACCCTTTTTACATTTAGTCAAGTTTTGACTAAATGTTTTAACATAGAGGGGGGAATCGAGACGAGGGTCGTGGTGTATGTGTGTCTGTCTGTCTGTCTGTCTGTGTGTGTGTGTGTAGAGCGATTCAGACTAAACTACTGGGCCGATCTTTATGAAATTTGACATGAGAGTTCCTGGGTATGATATCCCCGGACGTTTTTTTTCAGATTTTCGATAAATACCTTTGATGACGTCATATCCGGCTTTTTGTAAAAGTTGAGGCGGCACTGTCACACCCTCATTTTTCAATCAAATTGATTGAAATTTTGGCAAAGCAATCTTCGACGAAGCCCGGGGTTTGGTATTGCATTTCAGTTTGGTGGCTTAAAGACTAATGAGTGAGTTTGGTCATTAAAAATCGGAAACTTGTAATTAAAATTATATTTTTATTAAACGATCCAAAAACAATGTCATCTTATTCTTCGTCATTTTCTGATTCCAAAAACATGTACATATGTTATATTTGGATTAAAAACAAGCTCTGAAAATTAAAAATATAAAAATTATGATCAAAATTAAATTTCCGAAATCGTTTTAAAAACTATTTCATCTTATTTCTTGTCGGTTCCTGATTCCAAAAACATATATATAGATATGATATGTTTGGATTAAAAACACGCTCAGAAAGTTAAAACGAAGAGAGGTACAGTAAAGCGTGCTATGAAGCACAGCGCAATCGCTACCGCGCCAAACAGGCTCGTCACTTTCACTGCCTTTTGCACTAGCGGCGGACTACGTTCAGTTTCATTCTGTGAGTTCCACAGCTTGACTAAATGTAGTAATTTCGCCTTACGCGACTTGTTTATATTTTTTATTCGGAAGCATACTAACTTTATTTGAAACTACTTCGCCAGATATAGTTTTGCATGTTCTTCTTCTTCTTCTGCGTTCGTGGGCTGAAACTCCCACGTACACTCGTGTTTTTTGCACGAGTGGAATTTTACGTGTATGACCGTTTTTACCCCGCCATTAAGGCAGCCATACGCCGCTTTCGGAGGAGTTTTGCATGTTGACGGGAGGTGAGTTACGAAAGAAATTCAATCCATATGTCGCTCAGCACAGAAAGCATAAACGATTAACATGAGTAGAAATGAACTTGTACTTGTTTTCATAATGTATTATTTGGATGGTATCTGTCAAAGACACTTTCTCGTTTTTTTGCAAAGCTAGAATATTCAATAAGGCACTAATTTTCAAAACAAAACAAAAATCTTACGATGAATGGCACGTTGGTTTTCTCCTGTGGTGATTCTGGACGGTAAGAACAGGACTGGTGAACAGTTGCGTTGTGATCACGGAGAATCGGGAAATCTGGAATGGTCACGGTGTCAGTGTCTAGTGACCTGTTCTGACCAGTGGCCGTGAGTGATGATGAAAGGTCTGGAAGTAAAAGAAGAGAGAAAATGAGTGTGAGTATAAATCAATTCGAAAGTATGCTTCTGATCTATACAGTACACTGAACATTTAGACACCCTCTGGAAGTCGTCTGGATGTGTATCCATGTTGTAGCAATTAGACTGGTTTTGCGTCTCTCAGTCAATGCAGAAAGATTAATTCCCTGCACAATTCGTAATCTTCTTGTCTCTAGCATGCAGGTGTCTGTTTACCTTACCGGTTGCACATCCACCAAAAGTTTAGATCTGGTAAAAATAGCATTAAACCATGATTCCAGCAAACGCTGCCAATTTCATGAATTGATATCAGGGGATAGTTTGCGACTGAATAGAATAGATAACGTGACACACGCATTGTCTTACGTGTCCACAACCCTGACTACTTTTTACTCTTAGCTCAGCTCAGACCGTTCTGTAACTCTGTAGATCTAGCCTGTGGCGCATCTGTACTCCAGCGAATATCAGCTGGACCCAGACACACTGTTCTGCACCAATTCGTATTCGCTGCGCAGCAAAACAATGTTTACGTATGCATGAAAATAAAAGCATGTACTCTGACCTTCAACGCATTCCTTCTTGTGAGATAATCCGCTGTTCGTATGTCGCCTCGGAGTTTCGATGGCTCGTCGTAATACTGCCCTCTCTGGACTTTTATGAAGGGAAGACACTGCCAGGGGTCAAAACATTTGTTTCAGGGTTGAAACGCTAACTTTTGTGCTGCAGAAAAATGGCGAAATCTGTGTCCAGAAAGTGCCCGACACTTTGAAATCTGCACGCTTGTGCTGCACACATCTCTTCCATTTCCACAAGAGACTCAGAGTTTTATGAGGGAAAGTGTGCTATGAAATGCCTGGGGACATTGACGAGTTGTTGCAGTTTTCGGCTGCTCTCCACCGAGGCATTCTTTTCGGGCATACAGTGGTGACTTTTCTGCGTGAAAATCAAGCTGGTACTTGTGGTAGAATCAACACAATAACTTGTGACGTCACAGTGCACCGACGTCACAGTGCACCGAAAACCACGTGACCACTACTTGACCCCAGGCGACTTGTCTTGGTTAGCCTCGCAACACTAAATCTTCAACTACATCAACAACAATTTTTTTTCAATTTTTAAAATATTTTTCCAGAGATGTTTGTAACATTTGGCATTCGATTTTCAAGTTTTTGGGGATATTTAAAAACCTTGGACTTTTCCTTTAAATTACTAATTCGTATTACTTATTACTTCCCTTTGTTTATAAGAACTCGGGTATTTTTGACCAAGTGTGCATAGTTTAATCTTTTAGGTCGGCAGATTGACTAAATGTTTTGATATCGCTTTACGCACCTTGTTGATTACTGTAGAAAGAGGGTTTCAAGACTAGAGAGCAAACCGATTGCCCCATTTCGCCAAAAAAATTATATGTGAGCGTTGTTACCTCACTGTGGCACAGTGAACTTTAAGCGAGGATTCTTCAGTTTGTTCTGAAACCCTGCAGCGGTCTCTCCTCTCCACTCTCCGTAAACGTTGGTCACAAAATCTGGTAAAACATAATTTTCACAGGTTCCTTTCAAATGAACACTGAAAGTGGATGGGAGAGAGAGAGAGAAAGGGAGAGAGTATTTGTGTGTGCGCGTGCGTGTGTGCGTGTGTGTGTGTGTTTTGTGTGGTGTGGTGTGGCAGGGCCGGACTAGGCGAAGAGGAGGGGGGGGAGGGGTTGCCAGTGGTGGCCCAGGGGGATGTCCCCCCTGGCGGCAGGGGCGGATCAGTTCATTTTATGACTGGTTTTTTTCAAAAGTATATTGTGAAGATATGGGTGTGAAGGCGCGAAGCGCCGAGCCGACGGCGCGAAGCGCCTAGCTTGCTAGGGGGGTCCGGGGGCATGCCCCCCCGGAAAATTTTGAAAAAAAGGATGCAAAATGGCGCAATCTGGTGCATTCTGAGGATGATCATTACCAGTTTCAGGCAGCAGATTTTGTCACTGATTAATACCCCAAAAATTGAAACTCAATGTAAAATAAAGAAATGCATACCTCATTCAATATTTTTATTTTTTGGCTGGGGGGGCGGGGGGAGGGGGGTCCGGAAACCCTAGAACCCACCCCCCCCCCTCCTGGTTGTGGGGGTCAGGGGGCGAGGCCCCCTGAAGCTGATGGGTAGGTCATATTCTGAGATAGGAAAATGGTCGCTCCTTGCATGAAACGGCATAAAATAAGCAATAATAAAAAAATAATTAAATAAGTAAGGTACATGTTTAGGCTAGGGGGGGGGGGGGGGGGTTGCGCAACCCCCATAACCCCCCCGGTAGTCCGGCCCTGTGTGGTGTGGTGTGGTGTGGTGTGGTGGTGTATGTATGCGAGTATCTGTCTGTCTGTCCGTCTGTCCGTCGGTCTGTCGGTCTATCTGTCTGTCTTTGTCCATGCTTGTCCTTGAGTCTCGGTTAATGCGGCAGCGCCAATATGTGTCTTGATGAGTTCTTGCAAGTGCAACCGTAAACGACCCATAGAAGATTAGCCTACTCTGGGAGTCCGACACGCCGTCTTGGTCAAAGTCAGGGGTGAGAGAGCAGACGGTGGGTTCATTGAAGTAGATCATGAAGTCATCCAAGCAAATCCAGAACTCCCCTTCATCCTTCACTGCACGTGGCACCTCACCGGTGGACACGCCCTCCCACTCCCCACTCCTGTGGTCACACAAAAAGGTGTATTGAAAAGACAGACACCCGATTTCACATGCGAAATTTACAGATTATTGATGCTGCGATAGGGATTATGACGAGTACTTGGCCTGTTTTCTTTTCACGCAACGTGTGAAAAAACGGGTTGGGGAAAAAAAGAATTACCTCAATAATCTGCAGTGCGTCGTCTGTGCCACTGACTCTGCGCAGGTATAAACTACCCCTTAATCTTGGCCTGTTTTCCTTTCACGCAACGTGTAGCGGGAACAGCATTCATGGCTGCTTACAAAGCAGAGTTGGATCTTTAGTTTTATTTTGGAAATCATACCAAGCTTTATCTGAGAAAAAAAACCACCAAAAAAATCGAACATTTCATTCCACGATGAAGACCGAGAAGTTTCAAATGGAAGCATGTTAATGTTATTGTAATTCAATCTGACGACGATCTCTTTCCTGCTTTCATGCGGTTGTAAACAGACAGAATTGGTTCGGTTCTTTTCGCATACTACTTTCAGTCCACCTACCTGCAAGGGTCAAGTCCCAAGAAATATGTTTCCGTATTCCTATCTTATCACTCTGCTCCTGGTTTTTTTTTCTTGTACATACATTTTCCCTTCTTTTTTTATGGTAATTTATAATGAGTTGGGGCATTCTGACCAATCACAGGATCTGTTTCATATCAAAACGCCAACTTGATTGAATTACAATTTTCCTTGTTCCTAATACGGACATTAATTTGTTTAATTCCTAAATATTTAGAAACGCACTGTAACAGAAGCAACATCCGCAACTGAGTTAGTAGGAAGCCGTTGAGATGTTGAGAGAGAAAGGAAATCTGATCTTAAGCAGGTAGGCTACCTGTGGCCCTATTGAGTTGCCAAATACATGCATTCATTTTCTTTTGTTCTTTTCTTTTTATTTTCTGGGGTTTTTCCCCGTCCTCTTCGTTTTCTTGTCATAAACAACCACAACTCAACCTGCTTATCACTATTACCTTTTTGGTGTGATCTTTCTGTTTACAGAAAAAAAGAAACTTGAACTGATTTAAGTCAGGTGCCTGTGTTATCACAAAGATGTATATTTTGTATTATGTATTGTCTCCATCCGAATGAACCACACATCTTGGCGAGGTAACTTATTACTTGTTTTCTGTAATGGGGTCAGGGGCCTGCGGCTGTGTCGAGCTACCTTGTACGTGCGTAGTTGTAAATGCAGAACCTTTTTTTCTGTCATTTTTTTTTATAACTAACCACACGTCTCAGCAAGTAACCTTATTTTAGCATTTAAAGTAATATCCCGCTGCACTAACACTTGACTAGCGTTACGTGTTCTTACACGGATTTCGAAACAGAAAATAGGCCTTTTTCTTCGTAGCCTAAAATAAGAACGAGTGGGAATTCCAATCGCAGCATAATGTTTGTACGATAAGAAAAAGCACCTGCTCTGTCAGAGTGAGTCATTGTAGACGGCAGTTCGTGCATTCGAGTCTAGTTTGTCGTTTTTTGTCATAACTTCACGCCGGGGGAAGTGTTACGGCAGAAAAATCGCCGTGTGTTACGGCAGATTCTGCAGTCCGGTAGTCAACCAGGTTTCGAGCGCGAAAGGTGTGTAACTTCCAAATTAATAATTACTGTGTCGTAGCCTACTTACCGAAGCCAGCAAAATTGATTTGTTCTCCGCGGATTCATGATTGCATGAGGATTAACATGTTATCGGTTTGATTTTTGAGGCTTCTGTTTTAGATTTGTGACAGCGTCGTATTTGTTGATACTGTTCGATTTGGGGATTTTTTTTAAATGGTGGCTTGAAGCAACAAAGGTCATATGATCAAGTAATGTGATGTATTATAACTGAAATGCATCAATAGCAGTGTCCCAATATGCAGGTGTGTTTGTGTCATCGGCTAAGGAAAAGAGCATGTGTATTTTGTAGGTACGCGTCGCTGTGCTAGCAGTTACGGCCGCCAACAGTGCACTAATACGGCCGCTGACTGTTTCGTGTACAGTAGCCGGCACTCATTTTATTCGTTTGATAATCTGATTAATGTCATTGCCAAAGTTTATGACAGTTTGCAAATAAATATGAACGGGTTTCACTAGACATCGGTTGTGCACCGTCGTGTTATCAGGAATTTTGATTCCCTGCCCACTTTTATTTAATATCGCATTCGTCACAGTTTATAATTTATATTTTAGTTTTTCTACTTCCAATTAAGCGTGCACATAGTTTCACCTGGCATGCACATGACAAGATCAAATGTCAATTGTCAATAACAGGCGCTGAAAATCGAACTGGGCAGGCCAGTTTGTCGCAATTTTCTTTTACCATTAACCATTGTGCTCAAATGACTGGCCCGGACTACGTTCTTCAAGCTTCTGCAGCTTATCTCAGTGTTTACAATGTCTTTCTCGTGAAACATGAATGAAAGATTTCGTATAAATAGGTGTCGGTCTTCATGGATTGCGTAAACGTGGTTAACCAATTTTGGCCGGCAAAATCCCATGATTGCGAGAAGTTATGCAAGATAGAGAGTCATCCAATGGTATAACTGAATTATCTCTGTATCAGTCGAAGAATTTCGACCAGTTAATGACTAACAGAGTCTGTGGGGGGAAAATCCTGTGTATTCAATTGCATTTTGAAAGGCCTAAAAATTTACAAAAAGGTATTGGTTTTACGTTACACGACGTGTTTTTCATTCCTCAACTTGGATTAAAATTCTGCCACAGCTGAGATCTGGACCGACCTCATATGAACGTGTTCAAAATCTCTTAATTTACAACTTGCCAAAGAGCAGGGTACATGGTAGCCGCTAATATTACCTGTGGCTATTCCCTCCGGTTTACACAGTTCTGTGGAGAAAAAACACAATCAAAAGGGTAGTGTCATTGCTCGGGTTTTTTGTCTCAGCAAAAAATTGAATATGTTGCTCTTTCCGAGTGTGAAACAAGAAAATCAGAAAGGATAAAATACACTATCCACGTGGTTTAGCTTGTGTTCATTTTGTTAAGGAGCATTTCATATACTTTAATGATGCTGATTTACGGTGTACTGCAAGTCTTGAATTAGCGCCCTTTTGCCGACTCAGTGATTCGCGTCCACAGTCTTGGTGGTATTTAGTCCGTGTTGGCCGAGAATATCAGCTAACGAGTTTGAAGTCAATCAGAAAAAAAGTTACAGACTAAGCTGTATGTTTCAATATAGCAACGCGAGGGCGACGAAAAGGGCAAATCCGATCGAAATAGTAGAAGCAATCTTTTCACTTTTGTCACCAGCTTGTCATAGCTTCAGATATAACTGACCTTACATTAAGAAGGTTGTGTGAGTTTTTGACCGATTGATTTCAAGAAATCAACCAAGAAAAAAAACAATCCAAAAGAAATTAGTTGGGGGCATGTTCCCGGTTTTTTTTTAACCCCGACTTTAGATGAGATACACAAGTGTATGCGTGTTTAAGTGGTATGAGCCATGTGCGCTTATGACAGAATGACCGAGATATTTTACGTGCCACCGTGGTGACACGGGGTTGGGACATGGATACCGTCTCCGGGGTCTGTACATAAAAATGACTCGTGTCCATCCCGCCCCGGGTTCGAACCCGCGACCCTATGATCACAAGTCCAATGCTTTACCACCGGAGCTAACCGGGGCCCCCAAAAACAATACACATGCCGTGCCGATTTTTATCGAAACACCGCCGCGCCGCCATCGCCTCGCTTTTTGGAAACATAGTTTAGAAACGTCATAAATCTTGACGGTAGCTTCCCGCCAAATTAACTGTTGTTGTGAATGGTGTGTGAAAGGTAAGTTCGTCACTGGTGTTGATTTATTGTGACAACTGACACCAGAGCCCAGTGTGACGATATTAGTATCCATTAAAATCATGAAAAACATCTTATATTCTTATACTGTTACGTTCCGGAGCATGGCAGAAATAAGTGCATAAGAGTTTTCGAGTTTTCTGGACATCAGTGGAGAAATGGAGGTGGTGAGCGCTGCATTATCCACTCAAGTGCCCCCCCCCCCCCCCCCCCACATAAAGCCCCACTTCGAACTTCTACGCCTCTGAAGGCACCAACAACAGGATTTGTATTTTCAGAGTGTGGGTTTATTTTGAACTCTAGTCATGGACTCAACGCCCACAAAGCACAGAAGCACCAAACGAGCCTACCCACATACAAGTGCAACATTTGCAAAAAGAGCTTCATGAAGAAAATAAACTTTGAATCTCATCTGGACTTCAAACATTTCAACATCATGCCATTTTCGTGCGGTACATGCAGGGCGAAGTACGCGTCAAGATATTCATTGACCAGACACATCAAAGGTTACACCTCTGGTGACAGAAACGAGAAAGCCCGAAGAAACCAATGTCCAATGTGAAACAAATACTTCAAAAGAAAGGACACCCTCCAGGTGCATGAAAATGCAAAGGACGACAACTTGCTTCAGTATAGATGCGACTGTTATTGAAAATTGACATTTGATCTTGTCATGTGCATGCCAGGTGAAACTGTGTGCACGCTTTAATTGAAAGTAGAAAAACTCAAGATATAATAATAATAAGAATAAAATAGGTAGTGAAAACAAGGAAATACCAGCTGAATACCCTCAATCAAACAGAACATGTTATCAACAATACTGAAAACCGCCCTAGATGTTTATATACATTATCACATTTATCACTAAAACAACAAATACACTACATGTAGCCTACTGATGGACAGAAAACAAAATCAGGGGTTGTATTATTTTCTTGAAGAGGTGCGTTTTAAGTGCTCGTTTGAATGCTTGGGGTGACTGAGAGTGGCGGATGTGAAAGGGGAGAGAATTCCATTGTGTGGGTGCGCAGAAAGTAAAAGTGCGTTGTCCGTATGTTTTGGTTTTGGTGTGTGGAATGGTGAGGATGCGACAGTCAGAGGAGGCACGGAGTTGTCTTGCTGGAGAATAGACGGTGAGGAGTTCAGAGAAGTAAGCAGGAGACGAGCCAGAAAAGAAGTTAAAGCAGAGGGTGGACAGTTTGTAGTCAATGCGGGCTTGAATAGGTAACCAGTGCATGCAGTGTGTCAGTGAAGAAGTGGTGTTGCGTGATCTCGTTTTCGTGCTTTCAGAATGAGGCGTGCTGCCGAGTTTTGGACTTTTTGTAGTTTATGCAGGAGGTACAGAGGACAGCCAGAGAGAAGAGAGTTGCAGTAGTCAAGTTTAGAAACTGTGACGAAATGCGCTATTAAATAAAAGAGGGCAGGGAATCAAAAGTCCTGATAACACGACGGTGCACAACCGATGTGTAGTGAAACCCGTTCATATTTATTTGCAAACGTTGGCAATACCATTATTGAACGAATAAAATGAGTGCCGGCTGCTGTACACGTAAAAGTCAGCGGCAGTAGTAGAGAAGCGGGCCGGCCGTATCAATGCACTGTTGGCGGCCGTAACTGCTAGCACAGCGACGCGTACAGGTCTACAAAATACACATGCTCTTTTCCTCAGCCGATGACACAAACACACTTACATGTTGGGACACGTACTACTATTGATTTATTTCAGTTATAATTAATACATCCCACTACCTGATCAAATGGCCTTTGTTGCTTTAAGCCTCTTGCAATCTCCACCATTTAAAAAAAAAATCCCAAATCGAACAATATCACAGCCCTGAAAGTCCAACAAATGGTGTACTCGCCTTTGGCTAGTGATTCTGAAAATGTACTAGCCAGAGAGCAAACTTTACTAGCCAAACCAACAATTTGTTTCAGCAACTTTACTCGCATTTGGCGAGTAGATGAACATTTCTACTCGCCAGTTACATGTTTCTACTCGCCATGGCGAGTAAAATACTCGCCACTTTCAGGCCTGTATCAACAAATATGACGCTGTCATAAATCTAAAACAGAAGCCTCAAAAATCAAACCGATAACATGTTAATCCTCATGCAATCATGAATCCGCTGAGAACAAGTCATCTTTGCTGGCTTCGATAATTACGACACAGTAATTATAAGTTTGGAAGTTACACACCTTTCGCGCTCGAAACCTGGTTAACCACCGGACTGCAGAATGCTGCCGTAACACACGGCGATTTTTCTGCCGTAACACTTCCCCCGGCGTGAGAGTCTCTGTCATCCATCGCTGCGTTCTTGGTCACATTCGCTAATTCGCGAAGTGGGCCGGTCGCAGCTGATTCATTTACATGCACATTTCTGAAAATCGCGGCTCAAAAAGAGAGTGAGTGCGGAGCTGTCTTGTCAGTTTCTTCACCTACTGAGAAGTGGCGTGAGACTTGCTGATGAGAGTCTCTTATTCAACATCCAGCCTAATTTGATGAAGTTCCACTGATCCACATCTGTGACACTATATTGAGGTAGGAGAAGAAGGTATGTGTTATTGTTTACCAACTGTTGATTAACATTCATTGAGTTTGTTTGATAGTATTGTTTACCAGCCTTAATCAGGTAGCTTCAGTCGGACATGGTGAACCTGGTCAACCTTGCTTGTTAGTAGCTGACATCCCATCTGGATGCTTCAAATAGATGTCCGTGAACATCTCCAGATGGGGTGTCACCTTGCTCCACTAATATTTTGGCCGCCATATTGAAAACACAATGGCGGACATTGAAACAGGGATTTTCACACATTTTCGCTCATAGTTTGTGTTTGTGAGTACATTTAGTGTCTTTTCCTATGTTTATTAATACGATAAAGGCGTTGAGAAATGTTTAATTTTGTTGGACGAATGGAAAAGTCGATATTTTACATTTGTAAGATATTTTGCATATTCCGTATGTCTTTAAGCCTTTCTTAACAGTTGGTTTCACGTCTCCTGACATTGTGAAATTCAGCAACACGCAACCATCTACAAGTCGTGAGACAGCTTCTTGAATTGACTCAAACTCAACAATTGTTGCCAGGATTTGCGGAAAATAAGCAAAATAGCAATCTGCTGAGAACGGTAACGTAGGATTCCCTGTACAACGTTACTGACATCATTGTAGAAAGGCTAAAGAATAATGACCATATATCCCAAAAGCATTTGAAATCAAAAATTAAACCGTTATCTATCACAAAGATCAGCTCATATAGCTCTAGACGGGAACAATGGCCGGCTTGGTTGGTGGAAAGACGCCGGCCACCAAAGCGGTATGTCGTGGGTTCGAATCTCGGACGCGCATGGTGGGTTAAGGTGGAGATTTTTCCGATCTCCCAGGTCAACTTATGTGCAAACCTGCTGGTGCGGAAAGATCTTGTAATCCATGTCAGAGTACTACAAGCTGTATTGGTCATGGAGGTTGGTTATTGGAGAGTTTTAACGTATTTAGTGGAATTCGACAAGATTGCCCGTTTTCGCCGTTGGCTTTCGTCTTGGCGGTAGAATTGTTGGCAATTAAAATAAGAAACAGCCCTATAGTTGGGATGATTACACCGAACATGATTAATCAGGATGGTACGAAAATAAAACAAATGGCAGATGATACAACCCTGTTTTTAAAAACCCGAGATGATGTTAACATGGCAATGAACATATTGAACCAATTTAGCAAAGTCTCAGACTACAATTAAACTTTAATAAAACGAAAGCTTTGAGAATGGGGAAGAGAACCAACGGAACCTAATCTGCCTTTCCACGTTGTTAAGGAGATTACAATTTTAGGGATTAAATTTAGTAGTTGTAAAATGACAAAAGACATTGAGGAAAACTGGAAATTCAAAATGGAGAGTCTTGATGCCATGATTAAACAGTGGAGTAAATGAGATCTCAGTATACAGGGAAAAA
Organism: Littorina saxatilis; assembly: GCF_037325665.1. Taxonomy (NCBI): domain Eukaryota; kingdom Metazoa; phylum Mollusca; class Gastropoda; order Littorinimorpha; family Littorinidae; genus Littorina; species Littorina saxatilis. The sequence continues at coordinate 37,016,730 of NC_090249.1, read as the reverse complement.
TAACAGTTAGTAAAACGTTTATGACCCCCCCCCCCCCCCATTTGTGTATATTATGTAGTCTGTTGGTCTTCCAAAGCAAGTTCTCACACAGCTAAACACGAAACTATATAAATTTGTATGGCAAAAAAAAAAAAAAAAAAAAAAAGCTTTTGAAAAGATAAAAAGGAAATATATGGAGTCTGAATATGAGCATGGTGGATTGAAATGATCAATATGTTTGATATACAGAAAGTGTTTTTATTTAAATTGGATTGGACGGTTGCATGAAGCAGGTCGAGAAAATTGGAGTGCAATCTCAAAATGGCACATTCAACAATTAACAGATTTTAATCATTTGGCAAAAATTAATTGTACACAAAAGAAATTACAAGGAATTGAAAAAGTTCAAAATGATTTTTGGAAAGAGGTATTTTTGACATATCTTGATACTAAGAATAAAGTAGGTTTAGAGGAAGTTGACAGAAATGATGTTGATAATCAACTGTTATTTAATAATAGACTGATTCAGTTTAAAGTTAGAGTGTTGGATTTTGTGAAATGGTGCCAGAAAGGTTTTAATGTTATAAATGATTTGTTGAATGTTGAAAGAAATCAGTTTCTGTTATGTGAAGATATACAGGTCACTGTGCAGCAAAACCCTGCAATAACCTTTTTTTGAATTCAACGCTGTGATGAATGCAATTCCAAAACAATGGAAAGATTGGATTGTAGACAACCCAGCACATAATAGTTAATGTAGGTACGATTGATGATGAATTGAATGTGTTTAAAAGCAAACCTAAGTTAATTAAGTTATATTTAAAGACAAAACGGAATTATAGCATTGAAAAGTCTCATGCAATCGACTTTTGGAAAAGAAAACTAGATTTTGTTTTTGTCGAACAGACATGGTTGTTGCCACGACAGGTTACAAAAGAAGTGCGCCTGCGTGTGTTGCAATGGAACATTTGTCACAATTTATATCCCACCAATATTTTATTACATAAAATGAAAGTAAGTCAAACAAAAAATTGTAACGAGTGCCCACATATTTTGGCTGTAGTTTCGGCTTTCGCAAAAAGCTCCAGGTCCGCTTGCTCACGATGTTCACATGTGCACCGGTGTCTATTTTGAAGTTCTCTGTTCTGTGTAGGATGTTAATATCGACTCTCCATGGTTCTTCACCACTGTCCACAGAATCAACAAAACATGTCTCTTCAGTCACCTGTGGTACGTTGTTTGCTGGTGCCGAATTAACCTTGTTCACACTTTTGTTTCTACACACAGGAGCAAAATTTGAGAGTTTATGACACTTGTTGCATCTCTTTCCATGTGCTGGACACTGTCCCCTTTGGTGTGTTCCGCCACACTTGCTACATGCGCGTGTGGTGCTTCGCGCGCCTGTGGTGCTTGTCGGTTTGTTGACAGTCGCCGCTGGTCGTCTTTTGTACTTAAAAACCGCGATGAGCGATACTCTTGCTGTTTGACCTCTTTGCTGCTGTATTCACTTGTTCCTGCTGTCTAGCAAATGTCACTGCTTTGTTTAGAGTAAGGTCGCTTTGAAGTTGAAGTTTTTTTTCTGAAAATTCACTATCGTTGCACCCGAGAACTACATGTCAATACGTCCCAATACCATTACGTCCCAGTACCATTGCGTCCCAGTACCATTGCGTCCCAATACCATTGGGTCCCAGTACCATTGCGTCCCAGTACCATTAGGTCCCAATGCAATTACGTGCCATTGCGTCCCCGTACCATTAGGTCCCAATACTAGTGAATTTAATTTCTGAGATGTTATAGTGTAGCGACACGTTTTGTAATAAAAGTGCGTTTTGTAATAAATTTATTACAAATCGTGTTCGGATTACACAAAATTTATTACAAAACGCGTTCAACACGATTTGTAATAAAAATTGTGTAAGCCGAACACGATTTGTAATAAATTTATTACAAAACGCACTTTTATTACAAAACGTGTCGGTACATAGCAGTATTTCACAAATAAAAAAAAATAAAAAGATGTGTACCGGTGATGTCAGACAAACTTGTGGACGGACATTGACCCAAAAAATGTATCGATAGGTTCTGGGTGCGTATCGCTAGCGCTCCCCCCCGCGGGTTAGGGGGAAGAATTAACCCGATGCTCCCCAGCATGTCGTAAGAGGCGACTAACGGATTCTGTTTCTCCTTTTACCCACCCTTGTTAAGTGTTTCTTGTATAGAATATAGTCAATTTTTGTAAAGATTTTAGTCAAGCAGTATGTAAGAACTGTTAAGTCCTTTGTACTGGAAACTTGCATTCTCCCAGTAAGGTCATATATTGTACTGTACGTTGCAAGCCCCTGGAGCAATTTTTTGATTAGTGCTTTTGTGAACAAGAAACAATTAACAAGTGGCTCTATCCCATCCCCCCCCCCCCCCCCCCCCCCTCTTTCCCCGTCGCAATATAACCTTGAACGGTTGAAAACGACGTTAAACACCAAATAAATGCACTTCTGCCACGATTTATATTTTTACACAGGGTGGCATGCTCATGAGATTTAGATGTCCCCTTTTTCCATTTCTCCGATGTGACCATTCCCATAATATCTCGTAGATCTATCTGAGTAAAATACTCCTCTTAGAAACCATTTCCGTCTTACCAGACAACATCCTTTTAATATTTTGTCAAGTTTTGACTAAATGTTTTAACATAGAGGGGGAATCGAGACGAGGGTCGTGGTGTGTGTGTGTGTGTGTGTGTGTGTGTGTGTGTGTGTGTGTGTGTGTGTGTGTGTGTGTGTGTGTGTGTGTGTGTGTCAGTGTAGAGCGATTCAGAGTAATCTACTGGACCGATTTTCATGAAACTTCACATGAGAGTTCCTGGGAATGATATCCACGGAGACGTTTTTCATTTTTTCGATAAATGTCTTTGATGACGTCACATCCGGCTTTTTGTAAAAGTTGAGGCGGCACTGTCACACCCTCATTTTTCAATGAAATTGATTGAAATTTAGGCCAAGTAATCTTCGACAAAAGCCGGACTTTGGTATTGCATTTCAGCTTTGAGGCTTAGAAATTAATTGATGAGTTTGGTCATTACAAATCTGAAAATTGTAATTAAAATTTTTTTTTTTTAAAACGATCCAAAAACAATTTCATCTTATTTTTCATCTTTTTCTGATCCAAAAATATATAAATATGTTACATTCGGATAAAAAAAAAACAAGCTCTGAAAATTAAAAATATGAAAATTATGATACAATTAAATTTCCGAAATCGGTTTAAAAACAATTTCATCTTATTCCTTGTCGGTTCCTGATTCCAAAAACATATAGATATGATATGTTTCGATTAAAAACAAGCTCAGAAAGTTAAAAAGAATAGACATACAGAAAAGCGTGCTATCCTTCTCAGCGCAACCACTACCGCACTATTCTAGCTGGTTAGTCAATTTCACTGCCATTGCCACGAGCGGTGGACTGACGATGCTACGAGTATATGCAGTGCGTTCAGTTTCATTTTGTGAGTTGGACAGCTTGACTAAATGTTGTATTTTCGCCTTACGCGACTTGTTTCTTTTTCCACATGGATAATTCTGAGTGCAATGAAAAACTTTATATTTGATCATCATTGCGTTTGAGGTGTAGAAGGTCAGTGTGAACACGGGAATCTTAAAAAGTTTAAGGGCAGAAGGCCTGGACCTAGTGTATGAGAGGGAGGGGCTTCGAAAATGAGGCAGGGGTACAGAAGCTAGCCAGTCAGGGGGCGTCTGTAGGTACATTTGCCGGTTAAGGCAGGAGGGTAGGGGGAAGAGGGCTTCCGAAACCCAGGACCGCCCCCCTCCCCCCTCCTAGATCTTGCCTAGGGCTGCACTCAAAATGATCTCTCACCTTGCAAACGCCTTTTCTAAAAGCGCGACCCAGAACTCGTTGGGATCGGAAGCAGAATGGGCTCCCCACAGCTGTTTGCTGCCCTTGAGGACAGGCAGACGATCATCCACATACACATCCTCCAACTGTCCGAACCGCCAGAAGCTTGCGTGGAACATCCCCCCTGTAGGCCCTGCTTCCGACAGGGTAGGCGTCGTCTGGAACAACCTGTAATGGCCCAAACATCAAGACAAGGGATTTTCCTTATGGAGATAACATACCTCAAAAGCAGGTCTGTCTTCACAATTTGGACAAATTGGGACAAGAAGATGAGAATCACTTGGTAATTCAATGCTGTTTTGTTTTCTGAAGTAGCCTATCATACTTCTCGTAGGAGCTATGCTTGCCACTTCACCCTTGCACGCCCTTCCGTACCTCTTGCAAGAGCCTGGCGTGGGGAGCTATGCTGGCCACCATGGACAGAAGCCAGCAAGTCCCGGCTTCCCCCTGCCCGATGTCGAAGCGTGTTGTGCCATCCGTGAACAGCTGAGGGTGATCACTGATTTCCTGAAACAAGACGACAACAGTATAAGACGGCTATAATACGGCACCACCCACACTCGCCCGTTCAGTATTCTAAATTAAAGTGTTCCACTTTTGAACAGTCTTTCTGTAACCAGTTTAGAACACAGTGTGACATAGTACATAACTCTACTAGAAAAAGGTAGCACATATTAAACACTAGAGTTTAAATGAACACTATAGTGTTTAACATGTGCTACCTTTCGCTTATATTATATTACATTGTGTTCAAATCTGGTTGCGGGAAGGGTGTTCAAAATTCGAATACTTCTGTTTATAGTGTACCCCTTGTTGATCAGTTCACTTAAAAATCGCGTTGTCATAGTCAGAATATAACCACGCAGTTTAAGGAGCCATAGTGGTGTGGTGGTTAGGGCATGCTCCTCTCAAGCTGGTGGACCACGTTCGATTCCCGCACAGGCAGTGATTCCGCAAGCAATTTTCCAAACCGGGACTTCTGTACATTACAAACAAGAATTCTAGCTCTCACAAACTCCGGTCAGTCTGTCAGGCTAACCTTCTGTCAAAGCAGACACAAAACACAGGGATTATATTATATTTGTTAGGGAAAACTTATCAAATCAAATATCAACCACTATGAATGACCGTTTGCCTAATTTCTTTGTGGTGTTTTGATGTTATCTGACGTTTTCCGGTTGATGCTATCTCTGACAGACGCACGCCCAGCTTTTCCGAGCGCTTGTCATTCCATACTAATATTCACAAAAGCATATTCACATAGCAGGAAACTTTGTTGAAGTGATATCTTTGACTTAAACGTTTAGAACTCCTTTAACTCGCTTGATTGTTTTGCGCCATGCTTGGGTTGTCTGAATCAAAAGATCTCTTGTTGTTTGTCCAAATCAATAACTCGTCAATATGATTCCACTGAACATCGAAAAGTGCTCAATGTCGGGTAGTGATCTGTCACCATCATAACGATGGTACAAACATTGGCCTAGGCGGAAAATCTTTTGGTTTAAACAAGATTTTGTCCGGAAAATATGGGGTGGCATTTATAGTACAACAGAAACAATTGGGACCACCCAACAAGCTAAGCTTAGATTAAATGTGGTTGGATATTTACATCTAAATAAGATTTACTTTTTCATGTGCTGTCAAAGGTCCAACAAAAGTACTACATGTAATACCCTAGTTAGAAATGTCTAAAAACATTTTTAAAGAATGTGACAAAAGAATCAGAGGAGATAAACGAGGACGGGAAGATGATTTGAAAAATCTGACCTACCCCTGGTCGGTTCCACTCCACGCGCTGGGCGATCTGAGGGTCAGGAATGGCGTCCTGCAGGTCAAAGGTTGTATCCTCCCACAGCTGACTAGGGGGTACCATGGGCATGGAACGTCCGTCATCGCGCAGCCTGAAGTCCAGGAATTGGACCATCAGCCCCGTGGTCGTACCGGCGTACTGACACCTCGGATCTGCCATTGTTGCTTAGCTGAAATCGGTGGGGTTTTGTGTCGGAAAACGTTGTTGATTCACCATGCTGATAGTGTGAAAAGTATTATCGTTAATCGCAGTGCATGGTCATACTGAACGATTAAACAATAGGAAACTATACCGAGCAACAAAAGAAACGCGAATATATTCTGCATTTTTTATTGAAAAAAACTCAAATCATAGAGAGTTAGAGAGTTATAATTATCAAACCACAAACGTGTTATGCAGGCATGTTTAACGAAGCTGTTGTGTAATTATTTCCAGGCTGCGACTGTCTCAACACACGAGGCAAGCAGGTTTCACGTGAAACACATGATGCGCGCCTGTAGCACGTGCAAGCGTAGCAAAAGAAAACTGGTGTGTGATATGTGTTCACTGATGCATTAGCAATCAAAAGAGATAATGGCACGCTTGCTGTCAGTCTGACTTTTTAAACGGCCAGGATGTCAAGATTGACACCAGCAAAACGCCAGAGAGCAGCGGGTCGACTTAAAGCTGGGGTAGACACAGAAGCGGTGGCAGATGCTTTAAACGTCCACATATCAACAGTCTATCACCTTCAGCAATGTTTTGCTGACACTGGAAGCACTGTAGTTACGCGACGCAGTGACATACCTCGCGGTACCTCAATAAGACAAGATCGCCAGATTCTGCGACAACGTCTTCGAGATCGATTCCATACAACCACTGACATTGCCGGGAGCATCATTGGGAACCAACAGAGTCCAACCAGTGGCCAGACAGCGCGATTAAGACCGACTAAGCGAGACCTCAAACACTGTTGTCCAGCTAGAGGACAAGTCCTTCTCCAAAGACATGGCGTGGAGTGCCAGCAATTGGCCCAGAGTCACACAACTGAAACTGGTAGCAAAAACCAAACACTTTTTTTTCACTGATACGATGACCCTTGCTGCATTAATCATGTTAATAAGCTAGTGAGAGTGTTGAGAAGAAGAGGTGAGTGTTATGTTCATGGCTGCATCATGGAACACAATGCGCAGGGTGGACCAAACGTGATGGTGTGGGGTGTACTTGGCCTCAAACCAAACTTTTGGACCTGTGTTTTTCCCTATTGGCCCTGGTCGGGAAATGGTATCAACTAACGCATTCAGTTCAAGAGGCGCCGATGTCAGACTGTCAACAACACCAGTGGGGGTCATACACCATAATGACCTTCTGGCGAGGCTTGCGTTGCCCAGGACAACAAAAGACGATGCCATGCCAAAGTAAAGTGTTTGAAGAACATCTCACATTTATTTTGATTCCTTTCAATGTCAGGTTTTTTATTCATGCAATTTTCAAATATAATTTAAACTTATTTCTGAAGAGAATTCGCGTTTCTTTTGTTGCTCGGTATATAACATTTTTGGTTGGATATCCGAAGCTGCGATTCCTGACTTCAAATTCTATTGTAAGGCTAGAGAGAGAGAGAGAGAGAGAGAGAGAGAGAGAGGGACGGACGGAACTCTCTGTGTGTGTATCACCCCGTGCAGTCAAATTTGAGCAGTCACCTCTTGTTTCCGAGGAATCAGCTGTTCGGTATTAGTCACCTGTTCAACATTTGGGTACTTTCCCCTACATCGGTTTTTCTAACAAAAATAAGGTTAGCTTTTTTACCCCTAGATCACCTTGAACATAATATTGTTGGATAGCCTGCGCCTTCCCATTTTGTCCCCGTTTATCCCCCCCCCCCCCCTTTGTTCTTCAGAAATGTTAGTGAAAGCGATGACTAAGGTATTTCTTTGTGTTGAAAGTTATCTATTAATAGGGATCCTTTGCTGACTGAATAACTTCTAATCCCTCCTACAAAACCCTTACATCCGGGCCCCCATCTTTCAGTGTAACGTACATCCTCAAAGCCGGGGGTCGCACGAGATACACAGATGAATTGAGAGACTACTTGCGTCTTAGAAGCTGGCTTCCGCGACCCTGTGAATTCCTCGTTGTAACTTGTAAGTAATATAACAATTTTAGTTTTTATGTCTCGCGCTTTCTTTCCCAACTGGAGTCTGTTTGGAGTTTGACAGAATAAAATCAAATGTTCATGTCGTCATCACTCCAGCTGAAAGACTGCATTTATCTCGTTAATAGGTTTCTTGTTTCACAGTTTTGAAACAATAAACCATAAGGAAAATACTCAAAAATGAATAAGGAGAAATCTGAATCTGGCAGGAAAAAAATCGCAGAATATTGTTAAAAGTGTGCTATGTAAGAAGTCATTTCTGGGAAGAAAGTTTTCTGGTGAATTCGACCAAAAGCTCAGGGGACCTTTGTTGTGCTGTGTTTCAAGTTACAATGTGTTCAGAGCAGCCTCCGTACTTATTGCTAATTAATTATGATATCAACGGGTCATTACCCGTTACAGCTGACGGCAACGAACATAGCAATGAAAATAGGCTACAAAGCAAAATCAATACCAATACACGGATCGTCTCTTTGTTGTACAACGAAAAGGGTTTATAAACTACATACACGTGGGAGGCAGGGTACGACTAGATGTACCCGTTTGTTCCATAAACCTTCAGTTATTTCCTGGAACGGTCCTTGATGAATGATTATTTATTTCTCTTATCATAAAAATAAACGCTGATATAACATGATTGTGATTTATTAAACTTACACACACACACACACACACACACACACACACACACACACACACACACACACACACGTGCCACACAGACAATCACTCGCACATGTATACAAACACACACACCCGTACCCACACACACCCACTCACAGATTTACTGACAAACATATGCACGCCTGCAAACACGCAAGCACACACACACACGCGCGCGAAAACACGAACACAAACACTGTGTTTTTTAAAGTTCTTAAAAGGTGCAGGGGACCTTCGTTGTGCTGTAATTTAAACACATCTGCAGTAATTCGCCCCAAAGTGGTCCGTAACTATGCTAATCATAATCAAATGAATTCTATTCAGCAAAAAACGTTTGTCCTATAACACTCTCCTGTGTCAAATAGTCCTGGTGGGTAGTGCTCGTAGGTATACACATTCGCTTAGGTGATAACCATTTACTTAAAGGCTGACATAGTCCTATTTAATTAGTTTAATTACTTCCAGGTCTTTTCCCATCGTTGCGGGGATGTATAAATTAAGCTTCCTGCAAAGTTTTAGGTTTGAAGTCCTTACCAATTACGAGAAATAGTTAATTATTTATTGCATTGTTTAGCAACAGTTCTCCAGAACTTGGGCTATTTTTATACCGTTGACGTCACTTCGTGACGTTTCGTAAACCAAAGATGGCGTTTGAGACTGTTCTGTTTACATTCGACACTATCAACACCACTTTGCAATACTGAAATAATTTTTTCTGTGTTCGAAAGCTACAGCCAATCGTTATTATATCCCCTTAGGTACAGTTTTATAACATTATTGGCACATGTAAACAATATGAATTAATTAATGAACGCTACGAATATAATGATTGATGTACGTGGCGAAAGCGCATTTCGAATGGATGCGCTTACAAGTCTTTTCCACGTCTCTGTGAGTGTGGAAAGCTGATATCTTTCTTACTGAGACACCGATTTACAAAAAACAAAAAAAACCGATTTCGCTAATACTTTGCCTGTGATTTTTTCAGAGTGTTTTAAAACAAGTGTGAAAAAATTTAGAGAAATCAATCAAACAGACTTTATGGTATATAATTGTTATAATTCGACGGGCTTAGTGGCGTAATGGATAAGACATATCCCCGGACGGTTTTTTTTTCGATAAATGTCTTTGATGACGTCATATCCGGCTTTTTGTAAAAGTTGAGGCGGCACTGTCACACCCTCATTTTTCAATCAAATTGATTGAAATTTTGGCCAAGCAATCTTCGACAAAGGCCGGACTTCGGTATTGCATTTCAGCTTGGTGGCTTAAAAATTAACTAATGACTTTGGTCACTAAAAATCTGAAAATTGTAATTAAATTTTTTTTTATAAAACGATCCAAATTTACGTTTATCTTATTCTTCATCATTTTCTGATTCCAAAAACATATAAATATGTTATATTTGGATTAAAAACAAGCTCTGAAAATTAAAAATATAAAAATTATGATCAAAATCAAATTTCCGAAATCGATTTAAGAACAATTTGATCTTATTCCTTGTCGGTTCCTGATTCCAAAAACATATAGATATGATATGTTTAGATTAAAAACACGCTCAGAATGTTAAAACGAAGAGAGGTACAGAAAAGCGTGCTATGCAGCACAGCGAAACCACTACCGCGCTAAACAGTCTCGTCAGTTTTACTGCGTTTTGCACGAGCGGCGGACTACGGTCATTGCGAAAAAATGCAGTGCGTTCACTTTCATTCTGTGAGTTCCACAGCTTGACTAGTATGTAGTAATTTCGCCTTACGCGACTTGTCTACATTTAGTCAAGGTTTGACTAAATGTTTTAACATAGAGGGGGAATCGAGACGAGGGTCGTGGTGTATGTGTGTGTGTGTGTGTGTGTGTCTGTGTGTGTGTGTGTGTGTGTAGAGCGATTCAGAGTAAACTGCTGGACCGATCTTTATGAAATTTAACATGAGAGTTTCTGGGAATGATATCCCCGGATGTTTTTTTTTTTCGATAAATACCTTTCATGACGTCATATCCGGCTTGTTGTAAAAGTTGAGGCGGCACTGTCACATCCTCATTTTTCAATCAAATTGATTGACATTTTGGCCAAGCTATCTTTGACGAAGGCCGGACTTCGGTATTGCATTTCAGCTTGGTGGCTTAAAAAATCGGAAACTTGTCATTAAAAAAAAAATTTTTTAAACGATCCAAAAACAATTTCATCTTATTGTTCGTCATTTTCTGATTCCAAAAACATATACATATGTTATATTTGGATTACAAACAATCTCTGAAAATTAAAAATATAAAAATTATGATCAAAATTAAATTTCCGAAATCGATTTAAAAACAATTTCATCTTATTCCTTGTCGGTTCCTGATTCCAAAAACATATAGATACTAGATGATTACCCGCTTCGCCGGGTACCGGCTTCGCCGGGAAGAAGTAGAGCCGAATACCAGGCTGCGCCTGGGACCCGGCTTTGCCGGCGAACGAAGGAACGGAGATAAACGCGCAAAACACTGGAGACCTTCTAAAAATAGTAACGTGCAGTGACCTTCTAAAAATAGTAACGTAGTAACGGGAATATGGATTGACGCCACACGGAGGAAGGGAGATAATCGCGGCTGAAAACACTGGAGAAGATAAGGAAGAGTTACTGGTAGTGGATCCGGAAAAAAAAAATCGGTTCAGCGCGCACAGCGCTGCGCGCTGAGAGCACGTGTTGAAATATCTCATCGATGAGGTTGTGTCCGGGGTGTAGCTGAATACGGTGTCCAAATTTGAAAAAGATCCACCGAGAACTTTGGCCGTGCATCGCGAACAGACAGACAGACAGACAGACACTAGTCGTATATATATATAGATGATATGTTTGGATTAAAAACACGCTCAGAAAGTTAAAACGAAGAGAGGCACAGAAAAGCGTGCTATGCAGCACAGCAAAACCACTACCGCACTAAAACAGGCTCGTCAGTTTCACTCCGTTTTGCACAAGCGGCGGACTACGGTCATTGTGAAAAAATGCAGTGCGTTCAGTTTCATTCTGTGAGTTCCACAGCTTGACTAAATGTAGTAATTTCGCCTTTCGCGACTTGTTTTATATGGCTTGTATTTCAGTCAAGACCCAGCGGATGAATATCAAGGGACTCACGAGTTTTTCGAACTATTTACATTATATTTTATTTTATATTTTTTATATTTTATTTTATTTTGTTTTATTTCATTTTATTTTATTTTATTTCATTTACAGATTTAACAGAAGTCAAGTGACCAACCATGGCCAATTCAAGACGTACTGGTTCCGCCGGTACAGCTGGAAGAGGGTTGATGGTACAATTCAGGGGCCTCAGGCTGCACGATGATGTTCCTTCAATGCCCAAAGTGCCCCCTGGTCAGCTGTGGGAGGACCCAAACTTTGACCTTCATGTTGCCTTTCCTGACCCCGTGATCGCCCAGCGCTTAAAGTGGAAACGCCCAACGGTAGGTATTCTCCGTGCGGTGCACATGATTTTTAATTAACTTTCATTGTAGTGGCAGATCATTACGTATACCCTGGCTTTGAGCACAGGGAATATGGAGCTCCTGGTGTGATCCGTGTTGTTGCTGCCGCAGTTCGTAAATCGGGCGCCTGTGCCGCGTCACTAAAAACTCACCTGACGCTTTTGGTAGTCCGCCGCACACAAATATAGTTCGTCAGCTTTCATTGATTTTACTTGAAGACTTGCAAGGCTTGGAAGTGTGTTTTTAAGTCGATGACTTGATCATGTCTTAACTTTGTCGCATATATTATGTGGATGCAGAAAACATCTTTTTTGGGGTTACTTGTGATATATGTATTGATGCGCGCACTTCCGAATGCAAGCTAGCTTTTAGCACGTTTTGCTAGTTCAGTTCAACCGGTGCCGTCAAGGAAGACAGACTGATCCTCACTGCTTTCCTCAGATAACAAAAGGGCCAACGAGGTAATGTGATCTTTGTAGAATGTTTTGCTACTTTCCTCATATAATTTCTAAGGCCAACGAAGTATGTAGTCTTGTAGAATATTTTTACTGCTTTCTCAATTGTGGTTGTAACGCCTGCAGGACACGCGAACTAAGTTGCATGATATTTTCGTAATATTTTTACGAGCTCGTTCATGGTATGGGCTTCACGTGATATATGTGCCAGGTCTTTTTGGCTGGACTCTATCTGACACATAACTCAGAGGCATAGTTCGTTTGGTCTGTTTTTAGTGCAAGTATGAGCAACGAAAATTACAGATAGCGATACCTTTTGAGAGAGGCAATGGAGATCATCCTCATGACTTTAAATTACCGTGACATATAGAAGGGATAGTTCCCTTATACTGACATCAGCGATTTGTACTCGGGCTTGATGTTGCATTTGTTGACGATACAGACTTGGAATTTGCATAATGTGTGCCATGTTCTGAGTTAGACTCTTTCTTATCTTATTCTTTTAGCCATTTCATGCTCAGTCCTTCTTACTATTGTGTGTCAGTTTTTATGAGATGAACTTGAAACTCCCATGACATGTGTCATATTTTGAATTGGACCTTTTTCTGGATTTTATATCGGCTATTTCTTACTTGGTTTTATCATTGTGTTTCAGTTTTACGACACCACGGGTTATGTTCAAAAGGAAAAATAAAGCGATTTACATAACCTTGCGTGCCAGTGTGAACGTTGGAAGGAAGGCAGTGACAGTAAAACTCGGACCTGAGACGAAGGACACCCAATCGACCCAGAGCTTCGACCCTGGCACCGGTCAACTCTACCGTTCCTGGTCAACTTTATTGTTCCTGATCAGCTCTACTGTTCCTGATCAACTCTACTGTTCCTGATCAACTCTACTGTTCCTGATCAACTCTACCGTTCCTGGTCAACTTTATTGTTCCTGATCAGCTCTACTGTTCCAGAAACTCGACCGTTGAATTCGACTGATGCAGACACTTCGATATTTTGGTGTAGACAGTAGTCAATATCAACAGGAGAGTCTTGCACTTAGACGTTCCAGTCGTGAAGCAAAAATGACTGAGAAGGGCAAAGCTTATCAAATGAAACTGCTCACGGATAACTTCAGATCTGATCGAGATAACCTACAGGCGTTTCTGGCAGAGACAGACCATGAACTTCAAAAGGAAGAAGTAGATTGTGAGGATGTGATCGCCAGACGCATGAAGGTGACGTCTCTACTCACCTCCCTAAAAGAAACTGCAGAAAGACTAAAAGAACTTAGTGACACCAGTGAAGAAGACATTGATTCAGCACTTGCTGAAATGACAGATGCGTCAGTTACGACAATGAATAAGATTGTCACTGCCACCAAACACATGTATTCGCACAGTTCCACTCGTTCTCACGCTTCACATTCCTCCAGAAGATCTAAGGCTTCAACTACATCAACTACATCGTCAAGAAGAGTTGCCGCTGCGGCTGAAACTGCTGCACTACGAGTGAAGCTAGAGGCACAGCATATTGAGAACGAGGGGCAGGAAGAACTGGAGCAATTGGAATTTGAAGAAAAGATGCGCAGATTAAACGCCGAAAGAAAAATGGCTAATCTGAAGAGAAAACATGAAGCTCAGAAGGTAGAAACTCAGCTGAAAATGGAAGAGGCGAGACTGTATGCACTTGAACAGACCTCAAGCTCGACGTCAAGCAGATCAAGCTGCAAGTCGACAAGCAGCCGTACCATGCCTGGGAGAACTGATAATAACCCAACGAAACAAAACCTGCGAGCACATGCTTCAGTCTTTACTCCCGAAACTCATGATGAAAATTTGGTAGAAGCACTGGCAAGGGCAATAACTTCAAGTCGCCTTCCCATTCCCGAACCACCGATCTTCACAGGAGACTCCCTGCAGTACCCAGACTGGTCATTCTCTTTTACATCCTTGATTGAGAACAAAGGGGTTCCACCTGAAGAAAGAATACACTTCCTCAAGCGCTATCTGGGAGGCCCCGCCAAGGAAGCTGTCAGTGGGTTCTTTATGCTGCGGAGTAAAGATGCCTATCAGCGAGCCAGAGACATTCTAGAACAAAGATTTGGCAACTCCTATGTCATTTCTGAGGCCTTTCGGTCTAAGTTGGATGCTTGGCCCAAGGTGCACAACAAAGACAAGTCAGGCCTGCGCAATCTGTCTGATTTTCTACTGCAGTGCCAAGCTGCGGCTGCAGAAGTGGAAGACATGAAGTTTCTTGATGACATGCGAGAGATCAAGAAAATCACTGCCAAACTGCCAGACTGGATGGTTCACACATGGAACAGGAAAATTGCAAAAAGCAAACGAGACAAAGGAAGATACCCCAACTTTCAAGAATTCGCAAGTTTTGTCTCTGAAGAATCTGAGATATTGAATGATCCCATTCTGTCCTCTGAGCCTTCACCAGTACAGCCCCCTGTGAAGCAGCAGATCAGAAAACATGGAGACTCATATACTTCACAAAGAACAGTTCTCAGTACAGGTCAGAATGAAATACATGAACCTAAGCCATCTACAAGCTGTTTGTTCTGCAAGAGACAAAATCATTCTTTGAACGAATGCAGAGACTTCATGAACAAACAGATGGCAGAAAGAAAGGACTACGTAAGAAAAGAAGGCTTATGTTTTGCCTGCCTAAGACAGGGACACATGTCAAAAGAATGTGTGAAGCGAAGTGACTGTAAGAAATGTAAAAGGAAACATCCCACAAGCTTGCATGAGGAGAGACAATATTTTGGAGTTGAGCAGCCAGTGAGGAAAGAACAAAACAACAGAGAAGGGAACGCCACATGCAGGAAGGTCCTGTCTAAGACAAAAAACAGTCTAACGTCAATGGCCGTTCCGGTGTACCTGTCGACCGAGCAGAACCCAGACCATGAACTCTTAGTATATGCACTTCTGGATACCATGTCTGACTCAACCTTTGTTCTCGACTCAGTGGCTGAAGATCTGCAGGCATCATCTGAACCTGCCACTCTGAGACTCACAACAATGACTGACAGTAGCGTCACAATATCCTGTCAAAAATACACCAACCTGAAAGTGAGAGGCTTCAACTCTGAAAAAACAATCTCTCTCCCTGCCATGTATTCTAGAGATCACATACCTCTGGATTATGAACACATTCCGTCACCGGAAACAGCAAGCAAATGGCCTCATTTGAGCAGGTTGAAAGATCGCCTGGCCCCAAGGCAAGACTGCCCCGTTGGAATCTTGATTGGCTACAATTGTCCCAGAGCTCTAGCACCTCTGAACTGTGTTGTTGGAGAGGGAAATCAGCCGTACGCAGTCGAGACAGAACTTGGATGGAGCATTGTTGGAGGCACCACCGCAAACAAAGAAAGATTTGATGCAATAGGGCACTCACACAGAGTCGTCACGCAAGAAGTTCCTCCCTCAATCTGCCGTCCTGAAAAATCTGTGACCTATGTGTACAAAACACAAATCAAGGAGGTCACTGCCACAGACCTTATCAAGCTCATGGAACAAGATTTCAAAGATCAAAGCTCAGACGTAAGGTCAATGTCCCAGGAAGACAAGACATTCCCAAAGACACTTAAAGAAGGCATTCACCAGAGAGCAGACGGGTATTACGAAATGCCTCTGCCTTCCAAAAATGGGGAACCAAAGCTACCAAACAACAGACAAGCAGACCATGCCTCTCGTGGGTTCTCAGTAGATGAGATCTCAACTTCAAACTGGCTCACTGGTCCTGAGATTCTGTGGAAAAGGGAGATAACTGCAGAAGACATTGACATTGAGATCTCCCCGCAAGATGCTGAAGTAAAATCAACAACAGTTTTCACAACTCACAGTGTCACCAGCTTTGAAGAGAAAACTGGCAGATTCTCTAGCTACAAGAAGGCAGTCGCAGCAGTCGCCACAATCGTCAAGTGCTGCGCGCGCAAACAGAACAAACAGATTTCCGCCTTGGAAGCAAACCAGATAGCAAAACGAAATCTCATTCGAGTCATCCAGAGGGAAGCGTTTGGGGGAGTTTGCGAACTCAAGTCAAAATCAAACCCCCTGAGAGACCTTGACCCGTTCCTCGATGATGACAGCCTCCTACGGGTGGGAGGCAGGCTCAGAAAGACTTCAGAATTGTATGGCGTGAAACACCCATTAATCCTCCCCAAGAACAGCCATCTGTCACGTCTCATCGCCGTGCATCATCACAAAAAAACGGCTCACCAAGGTCGAAGTCTGACAATGAACGACATCCGCTCAAGCGGATACTGGATCATCGGATGCAGAAGAGTGACCTCGTCACTCATAAACCAGTGTGTGACCTGCATCAAGCATCGTGGAAAGGCCAGAGGTCAAAGGATGGCAGACCTCCCGAAGGAGAGAGTAGAACCCTCGCCCCCACCACCAGGAGGGTTTGAGAAGGAAGATCTCTACTTGAAAAAGAGATGGAGACGAGTGCAGTTCCTGGCTGACCTGTTCTGGACCAGATGGAGAAGAGAATACCTGCAAACTCTGCAGACAAGGAACACCTGGCAAAAGGCGCAGCGAAATATCTGTGTTGGTGACATTGTCCTACTGCAAGATGATGGGATCTGTAGGGCGGACTGGAAAGTTGCCAAGGTTGTAGAAACTTTCCCAAGTGACGATGGGCTTGTCAGAAAGGTCCGACTGCTCATGGCGACATCTGAGCTCAACAACCATGGCCAACCCCTGCACAAAAGAACTTACTTGGACAGACCTGCTCACAAGCTAGTCGTTCTTCTTGCTAGAGATACGTTGACGGTAGATTAGCTCCCTTTGTGGAGGTGACCTGGACCTACCTTAACAAACCTGTTCACAAGCTTGTCGTTCGTTTTGGAACGAGTTGACAGTAGATTAACACACTGTGTGGGTGAAATCAGCACTAGTGTTTTCTAAGCTGAACATGTGTTATCAGTAGAAGACTGAGAACAGTGAAACTTCATAGAAGTGATTATTAACCTTTTAATCGTGATTTTATTTTAAAATTAGCACATGTTTTTAAAGGCTGAACATGTGTCAGCAGAAGACTGTAAACAGTGAAGCTTCACAGAAGTCATTCATAACCTTTTAATCTTGATTTTGAAATCATCATGGATGATTTGGGTGGGAGTGTTGCTGCCGCAGTTCGTAAATCGGGCGCCTGTGCCGCGTCACTAAAAACTCACCTGACGCTTTTGGTAGTCCGCCGCACACAAATATAGTTCGTCAGCTTTCATTGATTTTACTTGAAGACTTGCAAGGCTTGGAAGTGTGTTTTTAAGTCGATGACTTGATCATGTCTTAACTTTGTCGCATATATTATGTGGATGCAGAAAACATCTTTTTGGGGGTTACTTGTGATATATGTACTGATGCGCGCACTTCCGAATGCAAGCTAGCTTTTAGCACGTTTTGCTAGTTCAGTTCAACCGGTGCCGTCAAGGAAGACAGACTGATCCTCACTGCTTTCCTCAGATAACAAAAGGGCCAACGAGGTAATGTGATCTTTGTAGAATGTTTTGCTACTTTCCTCATATAATTTCTAAGGCCAACGAAGTATGTAGTCTTGTAGAATATTTTTACTGCTTTCTCAATTGTGGTTGTAACGCCTGCAGGACACGCGAACTAAGTTGCATGATATTTTCGTAATATTTTTACGAGCTCGTTCATGGTATGGGCTTCACGTGATATATGTGCCAGGTCTTTTTGGCTGGACTCTATCTGACACATAACTCAGAGGCATAGTTCGTTTGGTCTGTTTTTAGTGCAAGTATGAGCAACGAAAATTACAGATAGCGATACCTTTTGAGAGAGGCAATGGAGATCATCCTCATGACTTTAAATTACCGTGACATATAGAAGGGATAGTTCCCTTATACTGACATCAGCGATTTGTACTCGGGCTTGATGTTGCATTTGTTGACGATACAGACTTGGAATTTGCATAATGTGTGCCATGTTCTGAGTTAGACTCTTTCTTATCTTATTCTTTTAGCCATTTCATGCTCAGTCCTTCTTACTATTGTGTGTCAGTTTTTATGAGATGAACTTGAAACTCCCATGACATGTGTCATATTTTGAATTGGACCTTTTTCTGGATTTTATATCGGCTATTTCTTACTTGGTTTTATCATTGTGTTTCAGTTTTACGACACCACGGGTTATGTTCAAAAGGAAAAATAAAGCGATTTACATAACCTTGCGTGCCAGTGTGAACGTTGGAAGGAAGGCAGTGACACGTGTCCTAATAAAGGGTTACAAGTCGTATTGCAGGTCATTTGACTACATTGACCTCCGGTAACTTTTCTTACAATTATGTAAAAAAAAGTTCCGCCGGCCATTTTAGGTATTTGACCTGGGGTCACATCAATCAAGAAGCCTAACCAGTAACAGAGTTCACAATATGTGATCTCCACAAAATGTACTAGCTTATACTCGCGTAGAAAGCTGGAGTTTATTGCTGACAAAAGTCTCTTTTGTACCAACATACCAACAAAATCTCGGGTTTTCTTTCTGTCTTGTTTCAGGAAATAAGTAGGAACCCTCAGCTGTACACGGATGGCACCACACGCTTCGACATCGGACAGGGGGGAGCTGGGACTTGCTGGTTTCTGTCCATTGTCGCCAGCATAGCTAAGGACGATGAAATACTGAAAGAAGTAAGATTCACGAGGTCATTGTCTGGTACCATTTAGACAAGATTAGTATTAGGTTTGGCCCACAACTCCGCAATTGTCAGAACGTGAGGAATGTATCAAGGGATTTTCTGTCTCTGTCTCTGTCTCTCTGTCTCTCTCTAACTCTCTCTCTCTCTCCAATTTTCTCTCTTACTCCCTGATTCTCTCTCTCTGTCTCTGTCTGTCTGTCTGTCTGTCTCTCTCTCCCTCTCTCTCTCTCTCTAGCTCTCTCTCTCTAGCTCTCTCTCTCTCTCTCTCTCTCTCTCTCTCTCTCTCTCTCTCTCTCTCTCTCTCCCCCCCTCTCTCTCTGTTCGTGTAAGTAATGATTGCACATGTAATGGATCAAGCAAATTTAAACAATATGAGTAGTTTGTGAAAAGGACAAGTGAGAGCAAATATGTTTAGGATCATGGCTAGCAAGTGCAAGAACACGATTATTCTTTTACTTTAGCTGACGTCGTATCGACTGTAACAAAAATATTGTAGCATCCCATCCATCTACAAACCCCCTTACCCCACGCATGGAGGTTGAGCCACATCCATAATAACTCCCCAGGTTGTCCCAGACGACGCCTACCCCATCGGGACCTGGGCCTACAGGGGGGTGTTCCACGCAAGGTTCTGGCGCTTCGGACAGTGGGAGGATGTGTATGTGGACGATCGTCTGCCTTTCGACAAGCGCAACAGAGAGCTGTGGGGAGCCCATTCAGCTTCCGATCCTAACGAGTTCTGGGTCGCGCTCTTGGAGAAGGCGTTTGCGAAGTGAGTATTAGTTTTGCAATTATACTTCCATGTTTTTGCTGCTCTTCTGTGTTTCAAATGGTGACTCCTATACAGCACATAGGAGGTAGATGTATACGTTTTTCTCTACTTATAAAATGGAATATATAACCATAAAGCGACAGTCCTTTTTGCATTTAGTCAAGTTTTGATTTTTCTCTTACCCTTTTCAACTCTATGTTTACGAGATTCTGCTCAATCGAGCCGTCGGAGCCGAATCCAGACCCACGTGGATCAAGAGAAACGCGTGTTAAAGACATGGTGCAGAATCAAGCGATAAAAAAAGAAAACCCAAGCAAATCTTTTCATCGCTTGTGTACTTTAATGCACACTGACTCATTGGATAGCGATTGTGACACTCGATACGGGATCTGAACAAAAAGTAAAAGCTTTCCATTGCAGAGATGGCAATTCGCTGTGCCCCTGGAACAAGAAGAAGAAGAAAGAAGTCGCCTCGAAAAAGATGGTTTTGAATGAGCGGTAGCTGCCATTATACGCAGTTATAATTTAAAAGTGGTTTAAAGTCTGTGAGGAGATACACTTATGACGCTTACATATATTACGGGAGGTCGCTTGGTATGGCTTTGGTGTGATTGATACATACCACGGGAGGACGCAGGCTGTCACAGAAATAAAAGGGGAATGAGGGAGGGGGGGGGGGGGGATGTCGAGATGTTAAAAATGCAGGAAGATAACGTGTTTGTTTTTTTAGAGCAAAGAAAACATTCAGTGTGATTGACACATGTTTTTTCCAGATTTCACGGGAGTTACGACGCTGTTGATGGAGGTGATCCATCTGATGCCTACTTGGCTATGACAGGGGGCGTGGCCGAAACGTTGGACTATGATGAAGATGCACAGAAAACGTTCAGTCGTATCAGGAACGCTCTGAAATCTGGTGCCATAGTCGCTGCTGGAGTGCCAGTAAGAGAGAGAGAGAGGGGGGGGGTAGAGAGAGAGACACAGAGAGAGTGAGAGAGACATAGAGAGAGAGAGAAAGAGAAAGAGAGAGAGAGAGAGAGAGAGAGAGAGAGAGAGAGAGAGAGAGAGAGAGAGAGAGAGAGAGACTCAGACCTTTATTACAGAAGGATAAAGGTTTTATGCAAAGCCTATTCTTCCAACCTGTCCTTTATACAACACATAAAGACAAAAAGCACATAAAATCCTCAATGATATAAAATACAGAAATACATTGTATGGAATGCAACACAATGTGCATTCAAGGGATTACATAAGGAGTAACTCAAATATTACATTGACATAGTTATACTTTTCATTTGGGAATAAAGTTGCTCAGATCAGCTACACATCCTTTAATACTAATACAAAATGTTTTTAAAAATAACAATCGAACAAGACATTTCATTCACGAATGATGACTTGTGTGAACGTGACTGTCTCATAGAAATTTTCACTAAAGTTGCATTTCTTATTTGTTGGGGGAAGGAGTTCCAGAGAAACGCTCCCGAGAAGGCTAAGCTTGATTTGTAGAGGTATATGGCGAGGTATAGGAGGGATGATTTTCTAGGACCCATATCTTTTTGTGGCTTGTTTG